>NC_080678.1:49666974-50005037 GCF_030445035.2 Dasypus novemcinctus
TAATAGACAGACCATGCTACATTTCATTGTCAATAGCTCTATTAGATATGTACTATGATGAATGCCATTTCACAGATATAGACACTGAGGCTCAGGGCTCACAATTACCACTGAACATCAAAGCCCTGTAAGAAACTATCCTTTAAGTATCAGAATGAGGAGCAGGCAGGGACCAGGTGGAATAGGCAAGATGCCTGCTGAGTTGGAAGAGAAAAATGGGGAAAGAAGGAAGCCGTGGATAGAGAATGGAGTCTATGCAGACCTAAAGGATGCAGCATGCGGCAGTGGGCAGTTGTCAGATGTGAATTGTCCCCAGGAAGATCTGACTCTCTAATCAACTGCGTCGACAATTCCAGGAAACCTTTGCTTGCTGCCCACCTCTGCCCCCACCCGCCCCATGCCTACCTGGATTAGGTGCCCAACACTGTATTCCCATAACCCTGTGAGATTATTTCTTTCATCACACAGGTGCCTTTCAAGGCCAGGAAACTGGTAATCTCTGATCTCATCACCCGTGGTTAGTGTTCAGTAAATGTCAGTTCATCTGGATAGAAGACTGGATTTATAATAAATAAGAGACTAAGTATCAGACCTTTCATCTCCAGGAGAGGTTTATAGACATAAATGCTTATTTAGATAAAGGGCTAGAACATCATGGTTTTCTCCCACTAACAACTAAAGAGGAAGCCCATGTTTCTATTCCATACAAAAAGAGTTGTGAGGATTTTTAGATCCTGAAAAGACTTTGGGCAAGACATCCAAATTGCTCAGTGTCCTGGAAACTCCCTTCCAGATATGTGAGGTATCTGAGCCCAGTGGTTGGGCTGTTTCCATTTTGACTCTTCAAGGCAGTGCTACACAAGGCATTTCTAAGCCTATGTGGCCTTGTGCTATTGTGCAAGTACATTCCTAGAGGGGAATTTGCTGGGTCAAAAACATTCTCATGAAGGTTCCATTTTAAAAACTCAGATATTAAAAAGTACTCATGTGAAACCTTGACTAATGATAGTTACTTCAAAGGCAAATACCTCAAGTACCCTTTCCATGAACATGTTATTTATTTGTTCTGACTCAGCATAAAGGTTCAACAGCTCTTGCAACCCAGTTTTCTCTGAGGTTGACGTTGCAGTAGTCGGTAGAAATGCCCAGGAGAATGCGTCAAGAGAAAAAGAAGGGGAAGTCAAGGACAGCGAGAAAAACAACATTGAAGAAACTGAAATAGAAAAGATGGCTTGAGGCTGAAAGGAAGGTATGTTAAAGTCCAAGAGGCGGGGCGGCAGACTTGGCCCAGTGGTTAGGGCTTCCGTCTACCACATGGGAGGTCTGCAGTTCAAACCCGGGGCCTCCTTGACCTGTGTGCAGCTGGCCCATGCGCAGTGCTGATGTGCACAAGGAGAGCCCAGCCACGCAGGGGTGTCCCAGCATAGGGGAGCCCCACGAGCAAGGAGTGCACCCTGTAAGGAGAGCCGCCCAGCGCGAAAGAGAGTGCAGCCTGCCCAGGAATGGCGCCGCACACACGGAGAGCTGACACAACAAGATGACACAACAGAAAGAGACACAGATTCCCGTGCCGCTAACAACAACAGAAGTGGACAAAGACGACGCAAAAATAGACACAGAGAAAAGACAACCGGCGGGGGGGGGGGGGGGGGGGGGGGGGGGGGGGGAGACATAAATAAATAAATAAATCTTAAAAAAAAAAGTCTTAAGAAGGACCAGAAAGCCAGAAAAAAAATGCGTTCTACCTAAAAAAGGATCTTGTAAACTTTTTCCTTTGAAAAAACTCATAATGCTAGTAAAAGTAGGATTCTGGTTTTAAAAAGTAAAGTTTTAGAGTAGCAGGAGACCCTAAGGATTCATCCCCTTGTTTTGTAGATGATGAAGTAAGGCACAGAGGGGTTGACTGATTTGCCCAAGGACACACAGCTAATTAGAAACATTGAGGGGACCTGGGTCCTGCTCCTCTAGGGGTCTGCTGCATCATGGCATTTATTTTCCCCACTTTTTTCCTCTCCACTTAGCTCTTTGTAATTACTGTACTTAAGCAATATGGAATATTCATTCATTGTTTTCTCATTTCATTGAGTTTGAATAGAGATGACAGGGTCTTTTCTTAATGTTTAACAATCAAAAACAATTATGACTCTTTCCTTCCCTCATGCAAAAACCACACTTCTTTTTCAGATTGTCATGTTTTCATTTCGTGGCATAAATAGGCCAGTGAGAACAAAAACATGGCAAAAAGAAAACCTCCGGAGAAGATGTATAGTAAATAAAATCAGATAATCCCAGTTATTCAGGGTTGGGGAAATAAATGCTATGGATACAAAATAAAAAATAAAATAGCTCAAAGGACAATGAACTCATGGGCATGAGTCAGGGCACTCTCAAGTTCAGCCCAGCGATGTGATCAGCTTCAACAAGCTCAGTTGCTTTCTACCCTTTGGAAGGCATTGTCAAACCCCGAGTTGCCTCCTTGGTACTGAGCCCAAATTTCCAATTGTCCAGCCTATGCTTGGCTAGAACAGAAAGTGTTTCCTGCTTTACCCCTTTGGTAGAGGAAAACTGAGTTATGAACCACCTTAAGATTGGTTCAATAAATTTTCCATCCATCCATCCATCCACCCACCCACCCACCCATCATACATTTGTTGAGCTCCTGCTGTGTAGGATTTCAATTAGTAACTTGGGAAATAGCTTCCAGATTGGAAGTATCAGGCAAGTCTTGGTCTTTGTCTTTACAGTAGCCCTTGGTGTTGGTTCCCTGTTCATAGAGAAGGATAGGTGACTTTCTGAGGTCTTGCCCAGCTATGCAATTGATGTGGTTGCTCTTTTCTTTCTCATTCTCAGTAGTAGAGTGGAGAAATGAAGCAAGAAGAAAGGAATGTAAAAGGGAATCCTATTTTTCTTGGACTCTGTTTTTAAAAAGCTATCCTTTGAGAAATCCATGGAAGAGTATTTACCACTGAGCTTTCCATAAAGCAGGAAGAATTCCAGTGGATCCCAGGAAGACAGCCCCTGTTTAAGAAGGAAATCGTTTTGAAGGTCCTTTTCTCATGCATGAAAGGTCCCTTCTGATTCCAGCACTGGAGGCATTTAATGATGGTGTCATTGGGAAACTACATCCTGAGGGTCCAGACAGTTCTGGCCATGACCCTACCTTTGTTCCTCCTTGGCAGAATTGTACATTTCAGAGTTCAAGGGACTGATGAACAGACTACTTGTCTGAGATTCTGGTAACAAGTACATAAGATGTGATGAGCTGAAATTGAAAGAAATAACAAAGTAATAAAACATGATACAGTCTAGACTGTAAGCTCTGTGAGGACAAGACTTTATTGATCCTATTTACTGTTTTATCTCCCATGCCAAGCAATATGATAGTTAATATTCAATAAATATTTGTTTAATTAATGATTATCACTGTTGCAGTCTTCCTAGAAAATAGTTATAACACCAAAGTTGCTAAGTGGTAGTACATTGGACTTGAAGTAAAAAAACTCGAGTTTGTTTTTTGGTATTTCTACTTACTAGCTGTGAACATCAGTTTTCACATCTTAAAAATGGACGTAATAATATCTACCTCGTAGAGCTTTAACCAGATTTTGTCTAGGTTCTTGACTATGCTGCAAAAAAGAACTTCAAGAGCATGTAGGGTTAGTTAGGCCTGTAATTTATTAAGGTAGGGAAGGAAGAGAAATGGGAGAAAATAACAGATCATGGGTCCCGGGTAGAGAGGAAGGGGCTGAAAAGTGATAAAGCAGGCTGATTTACAGACTACAATTTCCCATTATGGATTATAGATGCCCAGGATCATGGCAGGGAAAAAATGGTGAGAGAGGGTGCAGAGGGCAGGAACAGGCACACAGAGCAGCACTGGGACAGGCACATGGACAGGGCCAAGGCAAGAGAGCAAGAGATTTTTGAATGGGAAGCGGACCTTGGTCCAGTGGATAGGGTGTCTGCCTACCACATGGGAGGTCCCCGGTCCAAACCCTGGGCCTCCTTGACCTGTGTGGAGCTGGCCCATGTGCAGGGCTGATGCGCGCAAGGAGTGCCCCCTGTGTAGGGGAGCCCCACGCACAAGGAGTGCGCCCCGTCAGTAGAGCCGCCCAGCATAAAGAAAAGTGCAGCCTGCCCAGGAATGGCACTGCACACATGGAAGGTTGACACAGCAAGATGACGCAACAAAAAGAGACACAGATTCCTGTGCCACTGACAACAACAGAAGCAGACAAAAAGAACACGCAGCAAATGGACACAGAGAACAGACAACTGGAGCGGGGGGATGGGGAAGGGGGTGGGAATAAATGAAATAAATTAAAAAAAAAAGAGAGATTTTTGGAATTGCATTTTAAACCATTATTTATTCCGCCCCTTTGCTAATGACAAGGGAGGAGTCCCGAGTGTTTGCTGTTTTGATTGATTACCCCACCATCAATCCCAGAAGAGCCCAACAATAAGGCCCCTGGAGAATATCCAGGGCTTCTCCTGACTTCCAGAGGAAGTCTCATTCTGGATGGCAGAATCTCATGATAGTCCTCCAGCAGCCATCTTGGGGATAACAGAGGACACGTGTTCAATGGTGGTGGTTTTTCTGCCAGGTTCCAGATCCATCTATTGGTACTCTATCTAGCCTGCTTCAGAGCTATAGGGAGAATTAAATAGAATGATGTATATGACGGCATAGTGGTATGTATGTCATAAATGTATAGTCCATGGAGTAAATCTTAGCATAAGACTTATGGGTTTTTTTTGTTTTTTGTTTTGTTTTTTAGATTTATTTTTTATTTCTCGCCCTTCCCCTCTCCCCAGTTGTCTTCTCTCTGTGTCCATTCACTGTGTGTTCTTCTGTGACTGCTTCTATCCTTATCAGTGGCACCAGGAATCTGTGTTTCTTTTTGTTGCATCATCTTGTTGTGTCAGCTCTTTGTGTGTGTGGCACCATTCCTGGGCAGGCTGCACTTTCTTTCACGCTGGGCTGCTCTCCTTACAGGGCGGACTCCTTGTGCGTGGGGCTCCCCTACGCGGGGGACACCCCTGCGGGGCACCACACTCCTTGCGCGCATCAGCACTGCACGTGGGCCAGCTCCACACGGGTCAGGGAGGTCTGGGGTTTGAACCTTGGACCTCCCATGTGGTAGGCAGATGCTTTATCCATTGGGCCAAGTCTGCTTCCCTACATAAGGCTTATGTTGACTGTCTAAAAAGGAAGTACTAATTGAGCATGTAACCAATGAAGTGAAGCCAAAGTCTAAAAATCCCTACTTGTCCTAAGTAATGCAAAAATATTTGGTGATTGCTACAAAGAATATTTTAAAAAAAGAATGAGTGAATAAAGTTTTACTAGAGTTTCTTTGGTAATTTCAGTGCTAACCTTATTTTCATGAACAAGACAGCTTTACTGACTTATCAAGTATTGACTCGTTAAAATTTGGTTTTGAAGACATTGTCAAGAAAAACTCTCTAAAGTTTGGAAATAAGGCAAAGAGTTTACTGCAAACCCTTGTTACAATGTCATTACTACAGAGTTTTCTAACAAGACCACTTAAGGATCATCTGATGCTCTAGGAAATAATTTTGTTTGACTTACTACTTACTATTGTTCATGGCACAGACTATAACTTTGACATGAACTTGTAGAAGATTGCTAAATTTTATGTGGTGTATTTGTGAGGGGTCGCTAGGGAAATGGAACTGACAGGATATATAAATAATGTAAATATTATGAGTTTTTTAAAATAGAAATTGGCTCAGGTGATTGTGGGGATGGGCAAGGCCACATTCTGTAGGACAGGCCACGAGCTAGGAACTCTGATGTAGGTTTTCAGTGAATTCCCCAGAAGATGACTGGCTGAAGTAGAGATGGAAATCCTCCCTTCTGACTGCTGAATTCATCAATTCTTTTTTTCATTTTTTGAGATTGCAAATCCTTTTTTTTTTTAAAGAAGACTTAGATTACATAAATGTTGCATAAAAAATATAGGGGCTTCCCATATACCCCACCCCCTCCCCTTCCCACAGTTTCTGCCATTAACATCATCTTTCATTAGTGTGGTACCTTTGTTACAATTGCTGAACACACTGAAGCCTTGCTACTAACCATGCACTATAGTCCAAGTTTACATTATAGTTTACCTTAGTACCGCAAAATATTGTAGGTTTTGGCAAAATGTATAATAGCCCCTCTCTGTCATTGCAATGTCATGCAGGATAGTTCCCATGCCCCCAAAATGCCCCTATGTTACACCTACGCTTCCCTCTCCCTCCCCTCAGAACTTATGGTGGCCACTGCCTTTCACTTCTCTTTTTAAGGCTTTCAACTGATTGGATGAGATGTCTCTCATTGTTGAAGGCAATCTCCTTAGTTGATTGTCGATGTAATCAGTCATAGATGCAAGCAACTTACTAATGTCTAAGTCCATGAATTTCCTCATAGTAACAATTAGGCCAGGACTTGCTTGACCAAACAACTGGACACTATAACCTGGCCAAGTTGACATGGAACTTAACCATCACATGGGTTTTGTCCAGGAGATATGTACAAATGAAACTCCCAAAGATTATAGTTTAGTGGACATTAACCATTTTATCTCTAAGCTTGGGGTCTTATTCCAGCGTTCTTTCTTTCACTGTTTACAGATCGGTTTTGTTTATCTTCCTTTCTACCAGCATTACTATCCTACTGGTTCCCTCATTAACTAGTTAAGTAATCTTTGATAAGTGACTGAAGGTCATACATTTGTTTTCAATCTCTTGCTGGCAAAGTTAGTTCAGCACTAAATAAGTAAGACATCTAGCAAGAAAAACCCTGAAGTTACTATAGTGTTATACATATAATTAGGTCAAGAAGAATTCTCTTTGTTATTAGTAACAATTCAGAACAGATTAAATGTAAAACCAGACCCAAGAGTGCATCCTTCTACTGTGACATTTAACTTTGACAGTTTAGTTTCATCAAGCGTATGTTAAAATGCATTAATGTTTTAATTTTTTATTTTATTGATATTACACATTTGTTTCTTCATTTTAAAATGAGATTTAATTTTATATCTGTATGGGGCTATAAATACAAGGTGTTTAGGCCATGCTTTATTTATGAATCTATTTAAGTAACATAGTAAAAATAATTATATTTGGAGTCTGCAAGAAATTTTTCCTTGTCCTGACTTACTCTGGAATCCGGTGGCGTGGCCATTCCTCAGCCTGATTTCCAGAGCCCTGAACTCATCTTTAGCTTCCTGTGTACACTTTCTGAGCATACCTAAGACAGAGCCAACTTTGAATTTTAGAGTGGGGTTAGGGCACAGAGCAGGGACAACTTCATCCTTATTCCTTATCCATCAGATGTGCTCCAGGTCTCCAGCACTCAGCCAGACTCCCATCTGGATAAATTAGAACCCAACTAATTCTGCAAAGCCTGAGCTCACTACTACCTGGGGCTGTGATCAGGGACTATCCCTTTGTTCCAGGGATTTCCAACATCGGGCTAGAGAGAGCTTCACTATCCTCTGCCCATACAAGGCATGTAGATGAAACAGTTGGCTAATTTAGCAATTCTGAAAACTCAGATTATTTTGTATGTAAATTTTAATTAGAGCCAGGGAAACTGGGAAACTGCCAATTACTGTTTGTATATATTTGTACACCAGAAACCACTTAGTGTGAAAGTTAAAATACTTAAAAGTTTGGTGCCCTAGGCCTGTATCTGCATATCTGCAATTTCAATCTTAATGTTTTGTGCATGACATTTATTGAAGAAGTGGATGGATGGATGATGGATGGATGCATGGATGGATGGATGAGGATTTTGAGAAATTGCAATTTTTTTACTACATGAGCTCTTAAGCTTGCAGTTTTGATCAGCAGAAGCACTTAAGGGGGCTACATTACAGAGGGTTAAGAGAACTGACTTCAGGTAATCTTGGGCTAACTTCTCTGAGCTACAGTTTTTCTCAGCTGCAAATTGCCATTAATAGTATCTCCTTCATAGGGTTGCTGAAAAATTAAATATAATGCATATAGTACATGTAGGGAAGTGCCTGACACGTAGTAAGCTCTCAATGAAATTATACTTACTATGATTAATTAAATCAGAAGCCTTCAGATGTATTCTGTTTGGATTTATAGTGTTTAAAAAATATGAATAGGGAAGCAGATGTGGCTCAACTGATCGGGCTCCCGACTACCATATGGGAGGCCCTGGGTTTGCGTCCCAGGGCCTCCTTGTGAAGGCAGGCTGGCCCATGCCCGTGGAGGGCTGACGGCCCATGCACCCACAGACAGCTGGTGCAGCAAGATGATACAACAAAGGGAGACAAGCAGACCCAGAAGAATGTGCAGGGAATGGACACAGAGAGCAGATAGCAAGCAAGTGGCAAAGGAGGGATGGGGGTGTGTGGATAAATAAATAAAATAAGTCTTTTTAAAAAAATGAATAGCTAGCGGTCAGGAAATTTCACATATTTTAGAGTTTGGCTTCTCTTGAAACATCAAAAGGCTTCAATTCCCATATGGCAACAATCAACTGCAGTTGGGTGATAGCTGCCTATTAGCATGGGCAGGTATTGTCCCCTTTGTCACACCCATGCCCCTTTGTTCCTTTATATTAGGTGTCTCACCTTGAGCCTTCAATCCCAGGTTTAGATCATCATCCCCTTGGGCCCAGAGTTCAACACAGTTCTCAGAGGCTCAGAAAAAGGGCTGCCACCCAACAGGATCCCAGTACTGCCTTAGGAGAGCCCCTGAGGGGCTCATGGCTCACTCTGAATGGGTTAGATCATCACAGATCACTGTTCCCCTTCTCCTCTCTACCTCGAGTTATGTTTAAGACACTTCCCTTTGCTTGGTCAACTCTGTGTGTGCTAGGACAACTCCCTGAGGGCTTCTGAGGTTGCTGCATCCCACCTGGGCCAGATATTCTCTGTGATTTAATAGCTCCTAGCTCTGAGGTCCAGCTTTGGACTAGCTAAGAACTATAGCTAATGGAGACCTTCTACTCATACCAACCTCTCAATGTGGGACATTTTGCTGGCTCTTCCAAACCCTTGAAATAGGTACCATAGGCCCACAATCTGAAATTCCAAAGCTCACAAAACCAACTCCTTTTTGTAGCAAAATCTAACCCAAACTGAAATGTGTTCCTACGTAGTCTTTATTTCTCCCACCTAACAGAAATACCCTCACATTAAGGTACAGAAATGCTAATGTGTTTGACTACAAGTACTGCCCTAGATCCTGCCAGAGTTGTGGCATTTACATCCTACTAACTTTCTAAGATCTGAAAAACAGGGCTCCAAGGGTTTCAGATAAGGTTTGAGTGTATTATTCACATTTTTCAGATAAGGAAACTGAACTGCCCATCAGGCAGACATTCCTGGATGACCTTGGGCAAGTCATGTCACCTCTCTGGATATCAGTTATTCTGTCTGTAAACTAAAGGATGACACTACTTGCTGTGGGCATACGCTTGGTAGGCTTTGGGTCATTTCATTCTCTCAGTAACATCCTGTGACATGGGAGTTATTATCCCCATTTTGTTGATGAAGAAACTGAAACTAAAAGGAGTTAACCATTTTGCCTAACGTCACCCAGCCATTCTGTGTAAAAGTAGGTCTTTGAATGAGGTCTGTCTGACTTTGGAGTCAGGCACCTTCTCATAGGGTTTGTAGTTCTAAAAGGAGTCCCTCTTTCTTATATCCTTCAGGTTTCTTCACTGAAAAAAATCCCTACTTTTTGGTCCTCACAGTCCAGCAGCTATCAGCATGATTAAGAGGCCAAGAAAGCTTTGAAAATGGTATTTACTGTCCCCTACCTCCTACTCCCTAAGGGAAGGTTCAGTCATTCAAAAATGTCCATTTCCAGGGCTATTGCAGGCATTTTCTAGGACCTCCACTTAGTGGTTGTCTCTTCCTCTTCCTGCTGTAAAGATTTCTGCAAGTAGGTGCAACATTTCTCTAGGGGCTTTTAGCCCCAATACGTCTGAGTCCAACAGGCCCAGGTCCCCAGCTCCAGTTAATGAGGTCTGTCCCTTCTCCTTCCTTCCCTCTCTCATGGTTAAGTTGCTCCTCCCCTCACTCAAGGGACCCAAGAGGAATTACAAGAACTTTTGGACTGCTTGTGCTTGGGAACCCCGGCCTCACTGAAAGAGCTGTCATCCTCCAGCTAGTTCTAGTGACCAGGGAAGATGTGGGTCATTCTCATAACACCATGTCTTTCAACCCAATAGCCGAAAGGAAATGTCTCTTGGTGAGAATTACAGTGGTTTTGGAACTCGCTGCCTGCCTGCAGTCCTGAGCACTGGTGGGGGGGGAGGGGGGGTTCACTATGCATCAGTCAAAAGAGGTTACATGGAGACAGAGGAGACAGCACGATGATCTGATATTTCTCTCCCATTTTTTTACCCCTCTGACTTTGGGAAAGGCATGTGACTTCACTGAAACTCTATTACTTTGTCTGGTAAACGGTAGAGACCATAACTTCCAGGTCTATCCATCTGTCTCAAAGTACTACAGGGAGAATCATAATAGTAATGGATGTGACAACCTTTACAAATACCCCAAACAATTGTCATGTAAGCCTGAAGGCAATGGGTGAGTAATGGCTAAGAATGGAGGAGAAAAGCCATAGGAATTCAGCTCTACAAAGAGATGCGTTCAAAAGTTCAGTAGACTGAACTACAGCAGACCTTGAAAGATGATCCTGGGCTTACACATATATTTCTGACACCTATTCCCCTTTCCTATTTCAAGATGACTGTGATTACTAGATTTTAAAAATGCTTGGAGAATTTTGTCTGTTTGTCATTTACTCTGAGTACATTTTTATGATTTAAGGTTGTGGCCAGCACCCAGAATGCAATAGGAATAAAAATCAAGAGAAGTAACAGATAGCAGAAACAAACCTACATCCATTTCTGATAGTAAAATTATCAGAGACAAATTATAAAACAAGCTTATTTTTTATATAAACTACAAACTTGAATGTATTTCCAGGGAATAAGAAACTCTAGCAGAAATGAGTTGATAGAACTGCTAGAAATAGAACATCTAAGAAGTGAAATGAAAGACACCACAATTTCAAGACAAGTTTAGGAACTATTCTGCTTGGGAGAAGGTGAGAGGTATGGCCATTAGTAGAAAGGGACACTAGGCTTGGTGTAATTGGAGCTGTGAGTGATGGGGGAAGAAAACTATTTTAAAAGCCTTGGAAAGTGGAGCTTTGGAGATCTCAAAGGTGTTGATTCTTTTGACAACAATGGTAGTATCAGCATCAGCATCAGCATCAGCATTACCTCCAGCTCCTTAGGCAGCACAAACCAGAAATTCTTTGGAGAAAAGGGGGAAAGGATGGAAGAGGGAGGCACCATCCCCTCCTACCAAGTCATTTAGAAGTAGGGCTCTGTCTATATATTATAAATTCCAGCTATGATCCAGAACAAGAGAAAATAAATAGCAAACTCAGGAATTATTCTTGAAAATCAGCTCTAACTTTAAAAAGGCTGTTTGTGGTTTCCAAATTCATAGTCTTAAAATTGCAGCCAGGAATCTGGGTTCATGATGTTTTTTAGGAAGTAAGACTTTTTATCAAGGTGAAAAGTTGTAAGAAATGAATGGAAATATACATCTAAGGAAAATGAAATGGCTGCCTACATTGGGCATAGCTGGAGAAAACCCCTTTCCCAGGAGGACTCTTCAGGAGGACAAAAACAATTGATTTACAGGAGTTTTCCTGGAAAACAGAAACATTGATAAGCAATACCTGGTGATAAGTCTCATTTTGGTCTAGTAGAGTTTATCAGAATGGACAAATATACTATGCTAATCAGTATATATCTGCTCCCCACTTTGTAAGGCCCTACTAAGTAAAATGGAAACTTAATGTCAGCCAATGAGAACATCTCCTCAGTTGCTCCTGCATTTGCCCTATAATGTATGAGCTTCCCTCTTTCATCCCTTTCATGGAGCTGCCTTCTACTTTCTGAAAGGAATGCTGCCCAATTTGTGAATCTCCAAATAAAGCTATAAGAGCCTAGTTGCATGAAGAGTTTTTCTTTTATCACAGCAAAGTCCAGATTCATAAAATTTGGCACTTGGAAGAAACCACAGAGTTACCGTAGTACGATTCCTTCACTTTCAGAGAGGAAACTGGGCCTTGGAGAGGGGAAGTGTGGCAGGCAGAGTCACACAGGGAACCTCCTAGCCTCCATTTTGAAATGAATACAACCAAACCAAAACAGACTTCCCAGGGTCAGGAAAAAATATGATGGGTGGGACTGTGAAACCTGATCCATCTGGTGAATGGTTGGGAAAATCAAAATAGGACAGACATGAGGGCTGGTTTGAGTAGAGGAGATGGAGTCTTGTCAGGAAAGGCTGGAGAAAATCAGCTTGAAAGCAAGCCCTAAACACAGTGTCCCCAGGCTCTAAGTGAAGAGGGGAAATGTGCTTTAGGCAGGGAAAATGCCATAAGCAAAGGCCTGAAGGTAGAGGTACACGCAGATTGGCTTAGTTCTTTTTTAAAAATTTATTTATAGAGCAGTTGTAGGTTTACAGAAAAATCATGCAGAACGTAGAGTTCCTATATACATCCCACCACACACACACACACATACATACATACACAGCTTTCCCTATTTTAACATGTCATTCATTTTTACCACCCTCATTTACTGAAGACTGGTTATGTGTTGGGCACGAAATGGGCAAACTGGGCATGGTCCTGCTCTCCTGGGCTGGGAAGGAGAGGGAGGGAGATGGGGCAGACAGTAAGACCCCGAGTATCAAGCTATTGAAGAATTTTTGTTGGAGAAGAGGAGGGGCAGCAGGCTTGTCCAGAAGTGGGAAACATCAGCGCTTCAGCACGTTGCAGCATCGAAGAAGATTCTATGATCGCGGTATTGAAAGCCAGGACTCGAGACCGTCGGGGGAAGGAAGTTTATTACAGCCAGCGGGCTGGCGGACTTGAGCCCAAAAATCAAGCCCCAAGCCAGTCTTGTAGGTTGCTTTTATACAGAGAGTATGGGGGGTGGAGATAGGAAGTGTTTGGTGCGAAGGGTTAGGTTTCGATTTCTCTGGGCTTGGGAACTTTCCGGGAACTAGGCAGGCTGGACTGGGCGGCGTGGTTACGGGACGTGGGGCTGCAGTGCTTATCATTTGCAAGCACACATGGCTTATACTGGAATGTTAAGTTTTGCAAGCTTACACGCACAGCCTGTGTCAAGCAGCAGTGGTGACTGTTCCCGAAGGGTCTGCCCGCACACCCCATTCCATGCCTCATCGCAAGGCGGTGGGGAGGACTGAAGATAACGTCTGCCTCAGCACCCGGCTCCTCCAAGGGCTCTCTTAATAGTCACCATCTTTACTATTACTGCCCCGCCCCTACCCCTTGCCAAAGGCTCTGGCTGTACAAGTTATTCCTTCAGGAAAAGAAACAGACTAAACTATGAACAGTGGGTATTTCGGGGTGCTGGGATCGTGGATGCTTCTGTTTTCTTATTCTTTATTCTTTTATATTCTTTCCAAGTTCTCTGACTTAAATATGCACTACTTATAGAATTTAAAAATCAAAACATCTTTAAATCAGTAGTTTAAGTAAATTTAAGTAAATTTAAACTACTGATATTAAACATAGGTATCAAATGTACCAGTATGGAAAGAGGTCCACAATATGTGAGTGGAGAAAAACAGCAAGCTGCAGGGCAAAAGGTACAATACAACCTCATTATTTTAAAATACCCTACTTAAGTATTTGAATGTACATATAAGTTCTGGAAAAACCAACACTAAGCTATCTGGGTGTTTACCTTTTATTTCATACTATTCTGATACTTGATGTTTACAACGAGCATGTGTTACTTTTTCCACTTTTAAGCTAAAAAAATTTATGTTAGGGATTATTTACTGGGTTTTTTCGGTGCTGGGCATTGTGCTAGGCGCAATCCTCACTGCTGGTGGCTTCTACTCCCTTTTCCTGCACTGGGCAACAGGATCAGGACCCTTGTAACTTAGGATGACAACTCCTTCAAGTCTGAGCCCAGGCTCCCCCAGACTTGTCTCCTCTTCAGACTGATCTTGTCTGGGCTCCTTGGCCCTTCCTTCCAGGGACGTGAGTCTACACCTCCTCCAGGTGTGGTCAGGCTGCCCCACTAAGGGAAGTGGTACTCCTGTAGGAGGTTATCTGTCTGCTTCCTCGGGGGCCTGGCCCAGCTTTCTCTGCTGGTTTGTGATGGAGATGGTGAGGGGAAAGAGGGCCTCAGGGGGCCGGGCAGGGGGCACCTCTGACTTGTCCTGCCCTAAAAGGGGGAAAGGAGGTTGGGGAAGGGGAGGATTGGAAGGCGACTCTACTTCCTCCCTTGGCACCCACCTTTGGCCAATGGTCTCACCCAGGCTATCATCTTCTCACAGTGCCTAGCCCAGGAAGGAGGCTGAAATAATTAACACCAAAGCAGAAACTCATTCACACGGGACTGTGAACTCCTCCAGGAATTTGCATTTTAAACCTTCTATGCCTAATTGTGGAATGCAAGGCTTTGTCTCCCCTGAGAGGAAAGGCAAGCATTGGAAATCAGGGGATGAGAGGAGGGGGTCCTTTTCGTGCCTGGCCCCCCACCCCAAACTTCTACCTCTACGCTTGCCACAGTGGAAACCTATGAGTTGGTTTTTGGGAGTGGGGTGTGTGTGTGTCACATGGACCAACTGATTTCTTTACCCACCCTCCAGAAGGTTTCTGGAAGTGGGCTTTGTAGCCCCTTCCGGGGTCTGCCTGTCTCCCATCTGTCTGCGTCCTGGGGCCCAGCTGTCTCCTGCCTAAAGAGGGAGAGGCCCAGCCTGGTGCCCCAAGCCCCAGGACAGGCCACCTGTGTGTGGTGGGGTCGGGGCCTGGAAACTGCTCTGAGCCTTCTCAGGGGTGCCAGAGAGGACGTGCGGTGCTCCAGCTGGGAGGATGTTTCAGTGGCTAATTAATATTGAATGCGTAAAAATGCACAGGAAACAAAGTTCAAAAGGTTCAGCTGTAAAGGCAAGCCTCCCCCTCCTGTGTGGCTCCCAAGTTCCTCTCTCCATAATAGGTGTGTGTGTGTGTATATATATATATATGCAGGCATGTGTGTATTTATATTAATGGCTACAGAGCACATGCTTGTTCATCTTGTTTTTATTTTTTCACAAAGCAATACTGTTCAGCTCACAACTCATTTGCTGTGAGGCCTTGTTAATAGAATTAATTTCCTTATGCTTAATCTCCTTATCTGTAAAATGGGAGGTCATGATAATGTTTACCTCATAGGGCTATTTTGAGGATTCAATGGATTAATTCATGTGAAATCATTACACCAGTGCCAGGCACATGGCGAGCACTGTGTAAGTGTTAGCTGTTGTTATGATTGTACTGATTGAGAATGAAGAATTTTAGTCCTGATCACCCAAGAAAATCCCAAGACACAGAAACTTTGTGCTTTAAAGTGTGTGTGTGAGTGTGTGCATGTGTGTGTGAGAGAGATTTAATTGAATGTTATGAGAAAAGAAAAACTGGCAATTGCTTCTGGAGACTGGGAAATTCACACGATGAAAATGCTGCAACAACAACAGAGCTCCTGTTTATTGCCTGGCTAACACAGGCCACGGTGCCCTCCAGGCCCTTGTCACGCCTTCACATAATGTCCACAGCAAAGTTTTGGGGACAGGCATTATTATTCCCAATGTGTAAATGAGGAAACTGAGAAAGGAAAACAGTAAAAGTAAAATAAACAGTCCTCTGAGTGTTTTGTTTCTGCCTACCTACCGCATAGTAGCAGGATCACAGTTATGTGTTTATGTGCTACAAGTTCTCGATTCTACTGTGTGAGGCCCCTCGGATATCACGTTGTTCCCCCATGGGGTCTATTCTTAAAACAAATAAAAATGAGTAAGTAGGGGGCATTACTAACAGCCAGCCTTCTTAATACCTCGTTCATTGCTGTTCCACCGTAGGACATTTCCAGGCAGTCAATGAAGTGATTTCTTTCCAGGGTAAAGCATTGTTCCATTTCTCAAATGGGCGACACACCGTCTTGCCTTGTGTGAGAAACTCCTCTGGCCTTTTTTCCTTCTATCCCTGAGTCATCACCGCAGTATTGCCTTCTGCCTTTTGTGCCTCAGACCAGCCTTTCTGCCATCAGTCAGCTGTGGCAGACCCCAAATCGGCTACCCTCGGAGAAATCAGGAGATCACTAGTCTTGAGAGAAGTGTGCATAAGCCAAACCTGACAAGGGCCAAAGGAGACGTGATCCACAGGGGAAGAGTGGGGCCATGGTGACAACTGAGTTGTTTTTGTCTACACTCTGGGTTCTCTGGGTTCTGGGAGTTAAAGCTTCAGGAAGCCTGAACCCATGGTGAGCAGTAAGAGCAGATTCTGTTTCTCCAAGAGCAATGAGGCTTTAGCAGGAGGCCTTAGCACTACTGAGTGTGCAGTGACCTTAAAAACGATATGGGTTTGTCTTTCTCCTCAAGTTCAGGAAGGCAGCTCTCACCCGCCCAGTGGTCTCCTTCCCTGCCCCAGCCCCGAGTCCGGGAAGGCGTGATGACCGCTGCATCTGGCTGCTTCCAGGAGGGAGGGTGAGGTCTCTGTGGATGGCAGCAGGGCAGTGGCCCATTCCTTTTCCTGGCTTGACTTCAGGAGAACAAAAATAGCAATGATGACCCTAAGCAAATGTCACTGATGTATTTTCTGATGAAAATAAGTTGTAGGAAAGATTGTTTAATGAGCTGGAGTGGTACCATTGTAAATTCTGCCTCATTACCCTGGGTGACCTGTTCACCTACTTTGCCTATCCTTCTATTGTATTGTCCATGTAGACCTTGCTGATTGGTGGGAGCTTTATGTAAAATAAGGAAATTCTTTTATCAGTCATGGGTTGTAAACTCTCCAGGTGTTAGTTATTTGATTTTGCTTACCAAGTTTATTTTTGTCATGTAGAAACAATACATTTTTATGTAGTTGTATTTACCAATCATTTCTTATGGCTTCAGAGTCTTATAGTCTGTTAAGAAAGTTCTTCTCCACCCTTATAAATTTCTACATGTTTTCTTCAAGACATTGTGTTGTTACCAGATTTGTTTTTTAATTAAAATTAATAGATCACAAGGAATGTTACATTAAAAAACATAAGAGGTTCCCATATACCCCCTAACCCCCACCCCACTCCTCCCACACCAACAACCTCCCTCACCATTGTGGCATACGCATCACACTCAGTGAACACATTTTGGGGCACCTGCTGTACTACACAGATAATAGTTTACCCTATAGTTTGCCCTCTTCCCCAGTACATTCAGTGGGTTATGGCAGGATATATAAAGCCCAGCATCTGACACTGCAATATCATTTAGGGCAACTCAAAATCCCAAAAATGCCCCCACATCATATCTCTTCTATCCTTTCCCTGCCCTCCGCAACTACTGTGGCCACTTTCTCCAATTCAATGCTAAAATTTCTTCTACTACTCGTCACAATAGTTTTATAGTAGAATATCAAAAGTCCACTCTAGATCATATTTTATTCCTCCATTCTGTGGAACCTGGGATGGTGATGTCCTCTCCACCTCTACATCAAGAGGGGGCTTAGATTCCACATGGATGATGGATACAATTCCTCTGCTTACAGTTTTAGGCACTCTTGATTCCCTGGTGTAGTGGTTGACCATCTTCACCTCCCTGTTAGCTAACCTGTGTAAAACCAACGAACCAGAGAGTAGGAGTCACCACTCTGCTGAGGCTCAGGGCCCAGCTGGCACGTGGGCAGTCCAGAGATTCAAGTCTCCTGAGTATGGACCATCCCTAGCGCCAACCACAGGTTCAGTAAAAGTGACAGAAGAGGCATGTGTAGAAAAGTCCCATCTGAGTCCAGCTCCATCACACTCAGGAGCACAAATTCCAATGTAGGGCCCTCAGACATGGCACAGAACTCCAACTCCATCTGCCATGACCGTATATCCTGTGGCTCTCCATAGCCTTCAGGAGAACCAGTACCTAGGGTTGTATCTACTTTGGCTTTTTCTGGGGTCCTGCTGAGGTGTGTGTAAGCACGACCCCTCTGATGACCTCCCGACTCTTTTTGGAAGACTCTTAGCCATATGAACTCATTTGTCTTTGCCATTTCCCCCTTTTATTCAAGGTCAAAGAGCAGTTTTTAACACTTGATCCAACATGTAGGCTGAGATATTATCAGATTTTATTTAGGTTCTTGGCTATGCCGCAGAAATGAATTTTAAGAGCACACTGGATGAGATAGGCCAGTAATTTATTCAGGCAGGGAGGGATGAGAAATGGGAGAAAATAACAGATCAGGTGTCCCAGGTAAAGAGGAAGGGGATGAAAAGTGATAAAGAGGGCTGATTTACAGGTTACAATTCCCCATTAGAGACTTTTTTTTTTTACACTTTTAAAATTACATTATAGACTATAAATGCCCATGTTGCGTGGCCACATGGCAGAGGAAAAAATGGCAAGAGTGGTGCGCAGAGGGCAGGAATGGCTCCAGAGGCAAGAGAGTGGGAGAGCTAGAGCTTAGGCTCTGTGCCTGCCTTTTAAAACTGTTAATTATTCCACCCCTTTGCTAAAGGCAGGGGAGGGGTCCCAGCTGTTTGCCGTTTTGATTGATTACCCCATCTATCAATCCCCCAATGAGAACCTAATGATAAAGTCCTTGGGGAATATCTGGGGCTTTTCCTGGCTTCCAGAAGAAGTCTTTGTTCTGAACAGCAGAATCTTGTGGGTGGGGGTCTTCCAGCAGCCATCTTGGGGGTTACTGATGTCCACGTGGACTTCTTGCCAGGTTCCAGATCTGTCTATTTGTTGTAGTGAAAGAAAGATTCATTGATCACGTATTGAAGGCCAGGACTCAGGAATATTTTTGAGAAGGAAAAAGATTTATTATGACCAGCTGGGCTCAGGGATTCCTGTCCAAAACCCAAGCCCCAAATAAGATTTTTAGGTCCCTTTTACACAGAGGATGTAGGAGTGGTGAGTCAAATGGTGCTTTTATGCAAAAGGACTTTCTTTGTTTTTTAGAGTTTTAGGTGTTTGTTTGAGTACCAGATAAGCTTGAATCAACATATATCCCCCACATTCCAGGTAAGCTTGAATTAACACATTTAGTCTGCTTCCTCCCTGAATATCCAAAGCCTATAGAGCCTATATCACTTAATTGGCTTTCCAGGAACTAGGCAGACCGCAGTGGTTGGCATGGTTATGAAAAGCAGGGCTGCAGTTCTTATTGTTTGCATGCACACATGGCTTATGCTGGAATCTTAAGTTTTAGCAAGCTTACATACACAGCCCAGGTTATTCATGAAGAATACACAGCCCCCACACACAGCCCATATCACATTGATTCCCTATCTTACTAGCCTACTTCTGTGTTGTTTCTTTTTTTTTTTTCCGGTCTGATTTATATATAGAGGATCCATTTTGTTTGGAAAAAAGGGCTGCTTTGAGGACTCTATTATTATTATTTTTAGAGAAGTTGTAGGTTTACAGGAAATCTTGCAGAAAATAGAGTTCCCATACACAAATTTCCCTATTGTTAACACTTCATGTTTGAGTGCTACCATTGTTACAATTAATGAAGCAATATTATTTTGATTATACTAACTGTAGTGCGTAGTTTTCATTAAGGTTCACTATTTGTGTTATGCACTACTACATGTTTTTTTTTAACAAATCCATTTTATTGATACATATTAATAAAGCATACAATTCATCTAATGTGTACAATCAGTGGTACTTGGTATAAGGACAATAGTTGTGTGTTCATCATTTCAATCACTATTAGAGCATTTTCATTATTTCAATAATAATAATAAAAACAGACAACAAGCATGAAAATTCTTCACCTCGCAATCTCTATGTTTCCCCTGCTGTACATATGATCTCTCCAAAGTGTATAATCACTGACTTTTAGTATAATCACTATCTTGTGCATTCATCATCTCAAAAATTTTAGAACAATTTCATTATTCCAAATAGAAAGACTCCACATCCTTTATTGTTCCTTCCCCAGTCCTACATAACCACTAATCTAATTTTATCTTTATAAATTGATTTATATTTACATTTTAAATAAATGGAATAAATCTCACAATATGCAGTACTCTGTATTTGGTCTCCTTCACTTAGTACAATGGTTTTTTTTTCATCTGATACTAGCATTTTTTAGAATTATTTTACATTTGTTTAGCTTCAAAGAAAAACGGTCATATATGCAGTTTTACCCATATCCATATTTCACATAATGTATTTAGTTCATAATAGAGCAATCTTACAGTATTTGTCCTCTTGTGTCTGTCTTGCTTCACTCAACATAATATCCTCCAGGTTCATCCAAGTTGTCGTATGTTTCATGACTTCATTTCTTCTTACTGCTGCATAAGATTCCATCATGTACACTCCACGATTTGCTTATCCACTATCAGTTGATGGACACCTGAGTTATTTCCAACTTTTGGCTATCATGAATAACACTGCTATGAACATTGGTGTACAGATGTCTATTCATGCCACTGCTCTCAGTTCTTCTGGGTATATACCTGTCAAAGGTATTGCTGGGTCCCATGGCAGGTCTATAGTCAAGTTACTTAGGAGCTGCCAAACAGTCCTCCACAGTGGCTACACCATTTTTCATTCCTACCAACACTGATAAGTGTTCCCATCTCTCCACATCCTCTCCAACATTTACAGTTTTCTGACTTTTTAATAGCAGCCAGTCTAATAGGTGTGAAATGATATCTCATTGTAGTTGTTTGTTTGCTTAATTGTTTGTTTTTCTGAGTTGCTTGTTTGGTTTTTTGAATCCGGGACCATGTATGTGGGAACCTGGCACTCAACCACTGAGCCACACTGGCTTCCTTAGTTGCTTTTTTTTTTTCTTTTCAGGAGGCACCAGGACCTCCCATGTGGGAGGTGGAAGCTCAACTACTTGAACCATATCCAGTTCCTCTCATTATAGTTTTTTTTTTTAAGATTTATTTATTTAATCCCCACCCCCACCCCGTTGTCTGTTCTCTGTGTCTATTTGCTGTGTCTTGTTTCTTTGTCTGCTTCTGTTGTCAGTGGCACGGGAAGTGTGGGCGGTGCCATTCCTGGAGTCAGTTACAAGGTTTTTCTTAGGGATTTCAAATAAGGGAGGGTGGAGTGGTTGACATGTCAATAGAAATATTCATATACAAGAATAAGATCCTTCTGGAATAATCACAGAAATGTAATTTTCCATTGGAAATGACCATATACAAAGGATAAGGTCAGTCTAGCCAGTTTCAGTAATTTCAAATATTAACCTTTGGCTATTTTATAATGTAGGAAGTGAAGAGGCATCTATGTAATGATTCAGTAATCAAATATTATTTGTTAATTCTTGTCTTTGGTTACATTTTGTCATTTTCTATTTCATTTACCTCTACTATAATCTTTGTTATTTCTTTCCTTCTACTATTAACAACTTTGGAGTTTAATTTGCTCTTTTTTTCCAGTTCCTCTAGTGGTGAGTTTAGTCTGATTTGAGAGCTTTCTTTTTTTTAATATGAGCATTTAGAGCTATAAATTTCCCTCTTAGCTTTTCCTTGGCTGCATCCTGTAAGTTTTGGTATATTGTGTTTTCATTTTCATTTGCCTCAAGGTATTTCACAATATGCCTTCTGATTTCTTCTTTGATTCAAAGGTATTTTGAGAGTGTGTTGTTTCATTTCCACATACGTATGAGTTTTCCAGTTCTCCCTCTGTTATTGATTTCTATTGTCATTCCATTGTCATCAGAGAAGGTACATTGTATGATTTCAATGTTTTTGAACTTACTGAGACATGTTTTGTGAACTAACATATGGTCTAGCCTAGAGAATGATTCATGTGCCCTAGAGAAGAATGTGTATTTTGCTGTTGTTGGGTGAAATTCACACTGAGCAAAAGTGGGTTCTTTCCTCCTGATGCACTTTATTTATTTATTTATTTTAAAAGATCTATTTATTTATTTATTCCCCGCCCCAGTTGTCTGTTCTCTGCGTCTCTTTGCTGCGTCTTCTTTGTCCGCTTCTGTTATTGTCAGAGGCATGGGAATCTGTGTTTCTTTTTGTTGCGTCATCTTGTTGTGTCAGCTCTCCGTGTGTGCAGCGCCATTCCTGGGCAGGCTGCACTTTCTTTCACGCTGGGCGGCTCTCCTTATGGGGCGCACTTCTTGTGCGTGGGGCTCCCCTATGCAGGGGACACCCCTGCATGGCATGGCTCTCCTTGCACGTGTCAGCACTGCGCATGGGCCAGCTCCACATGAGTCAAGGAGGCCCGGGTTAAGAACCGGGGATCTCCCATGTGGTAGGTGGATACCCTAATCCCTGGACCAAGTCCACTTCCCCTGATGCACTTTAAAGACCAATATCTGAGACATCAGGATTTCACAGAGAGAAAGTTTATTTGTTTGAGCAAGCAAAGGAGAAGAGTGGCTTAATGGTTAAAAAATTGCCTCTTGGAACTGAGTAATATGGATAACTTATACTATCTAGGTTTAGCAGTTTATGCTAATGAGTAATTGGGGTAGAACTGGCTTAGGCTCCTTTATTAACAAACATTAAGGTACTGAACAGAAAGTAGATACAACCCCAGGTATTGGTTCTTCTGAGGGCTACAGAGACCCACAGGTTCTATGGTCATGGCAAATGGAGTTCAGTGCCATGTCATTAGGCCCCACTTTGGAGTTTGTGTTTCTGTGTGATGGAGCTGGTCTCAGATGTGATCTTTGTCCACAAGCCTCTCCTGTTACTTTTACCAGATCTGTAGTTGGTACTGGGGTTTAATGTATACCCAGGGGACCTGAATCTCTGGACTGACCATGTGATAGCCAGGCCCTGAGCCTCAACAGACTTCAGTTCCTATACTCTGGTTTATTGGACTTATCCCACTCAGCTAACATGGAGGTGAAGAAGGTCAACCACCCACACCAGGGAGCCAAGAGTGCCTACAACTGAAAGCAGGAGAATTGCATCCAGCATCCATGTGGAATCTAAGCCCCCTCTTGATATAGATGTGGAGTGGACACAACCATTCTAAGGTTCACAGGATGGAGGAATAGAGTATGGATTAGAGTGGACTTACTATTGTGATTAGTAATCGAAGAAAATGTGGCATTGGTGTGGAGAAAGTGGCCATGGTGGCTGTTGGGGGTAGGGAGTGGGAGGAAGAGATGTGATGTGGGGGCATTTTCGGGACTTGGAGTTGTCCTGGGTGGTGTTGCAGGGACAGTTACCGGACATTGTGTGTCCTCCCATGGCCCACTGGGTGGACTGTGGGAGAGTGTAGGCTATGGTGTGGACCATTGACCATGAGGTGCAGTGATGCTCAGAGATGTATTCACCAAATGCAATGAACGTCTCATGATGATGGAGGAGGTTGTTGTTATGGGGGGAGGAGTGGGGTGAGGGGGTGGGGGGCATATGGGGACCTCATATTTTTTAAATGTATCATTAAAAAAATAAAAACTAAACAAAAGGGGGGTGCTGAACAGGATGGTGGGTGAGGGTGAGTGGGTACCAAACAGGGATGAGTCACAAAGTTCTTACAATCACAAAACAATCATTATCATTAATCAATATATCTGGAGACAGTGGTTACAGAATGGGAATTAGTTACAAGGTTTTTCTCATGGATTTTCAACTAAAAAGCATGGAGGGTTTACCATTTCAATAGAAATGATCATATGCAAGGATAAGATCCACCTGGAATAATCACAATGGCAGGTTTTTAATTGGAAATGACCATATACAAAGGATGAGGTCAGTCATGCCAATTTCAGTAATTTCAGAGATACTATATACTAGAAGTAAAAGGCATCTATATAATGCTCTAGTAACCATACTTGTTAATTCTTAGTCCTCGGTTACAAAATATTTCATATATGTCTGTTAGCTCTATTGGTTTATAGTGTTCTTCAAGTTTTCTATTTCCTTCTGTCTAGATATTCTATCCATTATTGAAAGCCTCAATCATTTCAATTTCAACATTAAAGTCTCATATCATTAATGTAGAACACCTATTTCTTCTTTCAAATCTGTCAATATTTGCTTCATAATTTGTATAGCTATCCCAGCTTTCTTTTGGTTACTAATCACATGGAATGGTTTTTCCAACCTCTCACTTTTAAGCTACTTGTGTCCTTGAATTTAAGTTGAGTCTCTTGAAAACAACATATAGTTGGGCCATCCTTTTTCATGTATTCTGCCAGTTTCTTCTCCTTGACTAGAGAATTTAATCATTTACATTTAACATAACTACTGATAATGCCAGATTTTCTTCTGCCATTTTTCCATTTGGTCCTTGTAATTCTTAAGCCATTTTTTCTCCTCAATTATTCCGTTAATGCTTACATTCATATTTATTTGGTATTTTTGTTGTTGCAGTAAACCATTTTGAATCCTTTCTCATTTCTTTCTGTATTTATTGTTTAGATATTTATTTGTCACTACTATGGGGCTTAAATTTAACAACCTAATTCTATAACAATCATGTTTGGTTTAATACCAACTTAACTTCAGTAGCATATATAAACACTGTTCCTATATACCTCTGTTCTGCCATCTTTTTTGTACTTGCTACACGTTATATTTTATACATTATATCTATAAAGTGATAGATTTATCATTACTCTTTATGCATTTTTGAACCTATAGGAAATAAAAAGTAGAGTTACATATAGAAAAATACAATGCAGTAGTACTGGCATTTGTAATTATCCATATGGTTTCCTTTATTTCTTTATGCTACTCAATCCATAGTCTAGTGTACTGCTTTTCAGTCTGAAGAATTCCCTTTAGCATTGCTTACAGGGAAGGTCTAGTGGTGATAAACTCCCTCAGCCTCTGTTTATCTGTGAATGTCTTGATCTTTCCCTCATTTTAAAAAACTTGCCAGGCCTAAAATTCTTAGCTGGCAATTGTTTTCTTTTAGCAGTTTAAATATTTTGTCCCGGTGCCTTTTGCTTCTATGTTTTCTGATCAGAAATTGACATTTTTACATAACACCTGGGTGTGGTTCTCTTTGAGTTTATCCTATTTGGATTTTACTGGGCTTCTTAAATGTGTATATTCATATCTTTATTTAAATTTGGGGGAATTTTCTGCAATTATTTCTCTGACTAGTCCTTCTTCCTTTCTCTCTCTTTCTTCTTCTGGGACTCTTGCAATGCATATATTGGTATGCTTGATGATGTCCCTCATGTCTCTTAAGCTCTATTGAGTTTTTTTCATTCTTTTTTCTCCTTAGTCTCAATCATTTCAACTGTCTTGTCTTTAAATAAGTCCATTGATTCTTTCTTCTGCCAGCTCCAACCTGCTATTGAAACCTTCTAAGGAATTTTTCATTTCAGTTATGGTGGACTTCAACTACAGTATATCTATGCGGTTCCTTTTAAAAATTCCTATCTCTCTACTGAGATTCAGATATCCTTCATTCACCATTATCCTGATGTACTTTAGTTCTTTCTCCACATTTTCCTTTATCTCCTTGAGCATATTGAAGATCATTCAGTTTCTGAATTTTTATCTTGCTCCTTTGGGTGGGCCACTATTTCCTGTTTCTTTGCTGCATATTGTACCTCTTAATATGTTAAAGTGTTAATTCTGGGATTTAGTCCCTGAGCTGTCTGTTCCTTATGTTTGTGTCCAGGTAGTGATGTGACTGAGATTTCCTTGAGTGTGAGGAGCTAACAAAAACAAACAAATGCAAAAAAAAATACACATTCCAAAGTCTGAAAATTGGCTTGGCATTGCCTGGTGCTCTCTATCAGAGTTTAGCTCTCTTATCAAGATCAGTCCAAGGCAAAAGTGAAGTACAGGGTCTTCTCTTTCTTTTCTAAGCCTGTGTTTTCCTGAGTTTGTAGTCCCTCCCTAGTGGCCTTAGGATTTCCCCCATTTACAGATATTCCCTATGAAGTAGACTTTCTAACTCTCTAGGGTCTCTGTTGTCCTCAAACTGGTAATTTTTTGCCCCAGGCCACTTTGCCTTAATTGTTTCTTATACTGCCTTAGCTGTCCTCAAGCTGCTTTTGCCTTCAGGGTAAATTCTAGGAGTATGAGCCTATAGCAGTTTGATATTATCGATGAATTCCTAAAAGAAATATTGGATTGCATTTGTAAACTGATCTTCTCCTCTGGGCATATTAGATTATATTGGAGTAACAGATTTAATTGATTAAACCCTTTGGTAGGTGAGGACTCCCAGATAAAAGGCATGGCAAAGGACAGAGTCAAGGGTTTTTGATGTTGGAGTTTTGATGTTGGAGTTTGATGCTGAAGCCTTAAGCTGTGAGCTGGGAAGTAAGCTCACAGAGGAGAGAAAAGCCAGTCCCAGGAAGAGAGGACCCTGAGCCCAAGAAGAAGCAAGCCCTGGGAAGAAAGGAACCTTGAACCCAGAGAGAAGCAAGACCCTGGAAGGGAAGAACCCAGGAAGCCTGAACCCTCGCAGACAATGGCAGCCATCTTGCTCCAAATAGACTTTGGTGAGGGAGGTAACGTATACTTTATGGCCTGGTATCTGTAAGCTCCTACCCCAAATAAATACCCAGAGGCCAAGGGAGGTTCCTGGCCCAGTCTTTCAGGCTTCCACAGGCACCCCACTATGTGCATAGGGGTTACTCAGCTCCCTCCAAACAGAACCAGGGGCCCACAATGGGAGTACAGGCTGGCTCCCCACGGTGCTGGGGAGAGGTGGGTGATGAGGCCAGCAAGGGTGCTGTGAACTTCTCCCATCATTTTTTAAAGCAATGTTTTCTTGATCAGTACTTGCCCATTTGCAGCAACCCTTTTACTGTTTTCTAGAAGTTTGAGGATGATAGGCCTGCCAGTTTACTAGTTTTTCACAGATTTTGTGGGGAATGACACCCTGGAACATCTTATACTGCCACCTTGGTTGGAAGTTCAGTTTCATTTTGAAAATTTAAGTCTTTAAGCCAATTGAAATTTATTATGGTGTTAAGATTGCAGTAGGGTCCTGTTTTATTATTTTTTCCAACTGATTATCAATGATCCCTAAACAAATTACTGAGTGATCTCTCCTTCACAAAGATGAAATGCCACTTTTATCTTAAACTAAATTTCTACGTGTGTTTCAGTCTATTTCTGGCCCCCTCCTATGCTGTTCCATTGTGTATCTATTTTTTTCCTATGCTACAAACTGTTCTGAATATCGTTGTTTCACAGTGTTCATGAATATCTAGTAAACATGGTTCGTCCCCATTTTTCTTCTTTGGAATTTTCCTTGCTTTTTCCACATGTTTAATTTTTAATTTTTCCAGATAAACTTTAGTATCATTTTTTCATACCTTCTTTCCTTCTCCCCATTTTTCCAATCCTGTTGATATTTTAATTGGACAGGCCTTGAGCATACACAGATCAAGAAGAACTGACATCTAAAAGAAGGGCAAAATGTCTTTCCATTCACTTCAGTTTTCTTTTATGAACCTCATTAGAGCTTTAAAGTTTTCTTCATATAGACCCTGCAGATTCCTTACTCAATTTATCTGTAGGAATCTTATCTTTTCAGCTGTTATAGCAAATGAAATATGCACTTCCCATATTTTCTAACTGGCTGTGTGACTTTAGGCAAATCACTCACCCTTTCTAGGTCTCAATTTCCTTGTCAGTAAAGAAGAGAGTGTAATGCTAAGATTTCTTCTAAAGCTGGTTGAGGAGTTCAGGAAGCTGTTCTTAACTATACGTAAGATGCTGGTATTTTCAGGGGCAGATTTGCCCTCATTGCATTTTCATGAGAAAGACCCAGGGTCACTCAGTTTCTCTGCTCCCAGCTGTGCAAACAAAACCCTGGTCGACTCTAATTGGAGTCTAATGGGAGTCCCCTGCCCCCTTCTATGATTCATCAGGACCTCCACAGCTCCCCCGACTGACTCTTCTTGCAGGCTGGACGTGGCAGCACGATGGGCAGTAGATTTTGTCCACACCAGCCACAGCAGGCACCTTCCCCTTGCCAGGCACCTGAGGCCCTGGGCCGTTTATCTGATCGAGATGGACAACTGCTTTGAATAATTTAGGCTTCCAAGTGCAATTGGTGTTTCAAGGCTGATTCTCAGATTGTTTAGGATACCATGTATCCAGAGCAAATGAACTAGCCAAGGGCCTCTCCTCCAGGCTGTGAAGACAGCTAGGACCTTGTGGAGACTCAAAGCCTTAGTTAGTCGTACTGAAGGTTGAGTCCACCTACGACAGGGCCGGCCCGCTCGGGGGTCGCCGGTTCAACCTCCGACCCGGGGAGCAATCTCCTCCACACTTTGCTGCTGGCCTTGCACCCCACTGTGTTGACCGCAGAGTGACAGGCTTGCACTCCCTGCTAATTCCGGGAGAGAGAGACGCATTTAGGCACTTGCCATTTAGCCTAATTGTCTCTCTAATTGAAAGCCAGCAGATAAGCACAGGTTTCTTTCCCATGCAAAAGAGGCTTGAACTAGAAGAAATAAGCCTTTTTTAAAAAAAAAACAAATGCTAAGTTTAGCTTGGCTTTGGGAAGGGGGGCTTTGTGCCTCTGTGTTCTTGCATCATAATGTATTTGAGTTAATTTGGCTGGTGGGGGTGCTTAGTTCCCCAAACACTTTAATAGGATTGAAGCTGGCTACTTTCCGGCTCGGCTCTCGGTGGATAAGAATGGACTGGCTAAACCCCTTTCTCTTTAAGGAAACAGCCCCCACACTTGTGCAGGCCAAAATAATTAAGTAATTAGCAAAGGCATTTGTCAAAATGCCCAGTGGGGCTGACGAAAATGACAGCTTTAAGAAGGATGAAGAGCTTGCAAATAGCATTTTCTTCTAGCTCAGAGCTGGGGTCAGGCCTGGAGCCTGCAAGGAAAACGCCTGCCTGGGACTCTGGGGTCCCGGCTCAACCTTTGGGGTTCAAGTTCACTTCCCTGTGGCAAAAGCCGAGCTCCTATTTCTAAGGAGGCTTTCTTGAAAGGCCTTTGGAACATCAAAGGGTTCTCAATCCACAGCAAAAAAGTGAAAAATAAGGGAGTCATTTTCCTTTTCAAAGGGTTGA
This sequence comes from Dasypus novemcinctus, assembly GCF_030445035.2. Classification (NCBI taxonomy): domain Eukaryota; kingdom Metazoa; phylum Chordata; class Mammalia; order Cingulata; family Dasypodidae; genus Dasypus; species Dasypus novemcinctus. The sequence goes on from NC_080678.1 coordinate 49,696,025, forward strand.
AACCGTTAAGCAGCCAAGTCCAGGGCGGGGTGGGGTGGTGGGGATCATTTGTGGTTTACTGAAAGTAGAAGACTCGGGAAATAACTGGAGGTTACAAGGCAGCCACCTCCATCGACAGTGAACTTACTCTGTACCTACTGTGTGCTAGGCAAATTCCTGGGTTCTCTTAGGGCCTGAAGGGTCTCTGCCCTTGAGAGGCTTACAATGTTTGCCATGGTAGGGTGGATGGGAGGTGATGATGCAGGTGCAAACAACAGGGGACGGGGAAAAGGCTAAGAAGAATCACCTGCAGGCAACTTCAGGTATGTCAGGTACTCAGGGACGTGGTCTCACTCAAGGCCCTCAACAACCCCTAGGACGTTGACATTTGTTCTCCTTTAGTAGGTGGAGAAACAGACTCAGAGAAGTCAGAAACGCAGAGCTGAGGGGCAACGTAAAGGACAGGAGAAGAGTTCTGGAGTCAAAATGACCTGGGTTTGACACCAGATTCTACTGTAGTGGTCAAAAGGAATGAGATCCGAGGAAGGATCGCTGGATTTGGAAGCTAGGAGTTGTTGGTGTTGGAGAGAGGCTTTTCAGGGAGCGGAATGGGACGCCAGGCATGATGCGAGTAGGGCAAAAACAGGACAAAAACAGGAGGGAAGAACAAGGAGCAGCATCGCCACCGATCCAGTTGTATAGGCTGAGGGGCGGGAGCTCAAAGAGAGGGAGAGTGTGAAGATGCCAGGAGAGGGAATATTTAGGAAGACAGGTCCTTCTTGGAGGAGGTGGCCCAGAGAGTGACAAGAAGCTCAGAGAAGAGGTGGTCTTGGTGAGGAAGTGGGGGGGAGGGGCGGGGAGAGGAATGGGGGAGGTCGGTGGCTGGTTTAACTATTTCTGAGAACAAGAAAAAGGATGAAAGAGAGGTTGCCCAGACCTATTGTGGTATCTGAAGTTAAAGAGGATTGATTCAGAGATCCTTTTAGGGCCAGGGGAGGAGAGCTGGGAGGACTCAGGTTGGAGGGGAAATGGCGGACATGGGCACTGTCTACGGAGGAAGTCAAGAAAGGCCTAGAACCTGTGGGGCTGAATGAGGACAAGGGCAACTGGAGGTCCTGATGCAGGTGAGGAGCTGGCTCTCCAGGGGCTGGAGGTTTTGCTTGGAGACAGGCAGCTTAGAACTCAAGATCTTAGAGGCCGAATATGTCCCGGGTACAAGTGGAATCTGGGCCAGGGGTGGAGAGAGCTAAACTGGGAGCAAGATTACAAGTTACCATTATCTTAGAAGGCCATGAGTCAAGGAGTCAGGGAACATGTCCGTGAGTATTGAATGAATGATGACGGGCAAGGGTATGCCAGGGACTGAGGCCTTCCAAAATAGTGGCAAGGAGAGTGTGAGAGGATGGTGACAGGAGGAAGAGAGAGCTTGAGTGCTGGTGAGGACTTTCCAGCTCAGAATCTGGAAGACAAAGAGTAAAACCTCTGCCTCTTGTTTTTACAGGTGGTGAGAAATATTGGGGATTTGGGGTCAGACCAACCTGGTTTCTTGTCCTGGGCTCCTAATTTACTGGTATGTGACCTTGGAGGAGTCACTCAGATTATCTCTTGAGTTTCACATTCTTCACTTCCAAAATGGGGACGGCCTCATCCCCTCACAGGATGCTTGTGAGGACTCAAGGTAATGCCTGTAAAGAATCCGGAAGGGGCCTGGCACCCAGTGGGTGGTCAGTAAACCCTCAGATCATGTTCTGATAGATGAAGAAAAGGAGGCCCAGTGAGGCCGCAGGTAGGGAAGAGAATGGAGTTCCAGCCAGGTCAGGCGCACAGCGCTGGGCTCTGGCAGAAGCCAGAGGAGGGAAGCGTTGCCGGGGTGGGAGAGGTTCTGGAATCCACAAGGTCTGTGGCCAGGCGCTGGCTGGGTGTGGTGTGGGCGCGGAGGGGGCAGGTGGTGGTGGGCAGGTCACAGCTCTTTCCACAGTGACCTGTCCTCACAGAGCTATAAAGCTTGCTTTCAAGTGTGGGGGACACATCCTCTAATCAGCCAAACGAGCATGTTGTCTGCAAGTGAAGGCCGCTTATCCATTTGGTCTTGATCTAAATCCCAGGCGTTGGTCTCCCTCTTTGGGGGAGGGATACCCTGGGCCCTCTACGTCTCTGGTCTCTAAACTTGGACCACATCACTGTGGCCAGCCTTCGGCATGGAAATTAATCTGCACCTGACAGTACTTACCTTCGTACGCCTGGGGTCCGAGGTAGAGTCAAGTGCTCTAGAGATACATACCGAATTAATGCATGAATAACCCCTATTTTGTTTCTGGTGGGAACGTGTCTCTCTGTCCACCTCTGCAGCTTGTTGTTTGTGTAGGGGTGGAGTAACGAGGCTCGGGGGTTAGACGAATGAGAACTTAAATCCCACCTTTATCACTTACTGGTGGTGACTTCAGGGCACGTAATTGCACAGAGCTTCAAATCCCTCATCTCTAAATGGGGGCAATGCTCTTCTTTCACCGTGGGATCACTTGAACAGTTTGGTGGAATGTGGCTGTGATGTTCGTAGCCCGGTGCCTGCCTGGCGCTCTCAGTAATGGTGGCTGTTTTTTAGTCATCATAGTGCTAGGCATGGCGGCGCACATCGTTTTACCTTCTTTGTGTTTATTTTCAGCCAAGTGCCTCTCTTGTCCCACAATCTAGAGAGTGCTATGAGGAAGCCAAGGGACTGGAGACATACTCCCTTCTTCCTACCTCCAGGCCCCACTTAATGCCACTTGATTTGGAACCTCAGTGAAAGAAGTGCCAAACAAGAGCCCCTAATTTCAACCCTGAGGTGCCTTCCACTGCAGGTGCATTAGCCCTGCCAGCGGCCAGGTAAAGGCTTACTGCAAACAGGCCTGGTATTTTAGGGTACTCACAGCCAACCAGAGAAACCCTCTGCATGGAAATTACTTTAATTTGCAGTTGACAAAAGGCAAATTGCTGGCATTTTTTTGCTTGAAGACTGGAATGTAACCTTGTACGGCTTCCCCAGACAGGCCAGGTGACAGCTCCCATTAGCTCAGCCTAGATTTCTCGCTTAAAGGAGAGATGGGGTGTGGGGGTGTGTGAGGGGGTGTGTGGGGGGGTGGACAAGTTCTTAAGTAATTTTGCAGGGGGAAAACCCTTAATCGTGATTTAATTCTACCGACTTATATCATGTTGAATTCCCACCCCCCCCCCACCGTCTTAGCACATAAAGCAGAGTCATGGTAGACATCCTATCTCGCGTTCTGTTTTTCTTTGCTTAATCTTAAATTGTGAGTTACTGTAGTCCACAGGCTTGTAATTTTTTAACTAGATGGGTGACCACTTCCCAATGATCTACCACTGCTTGATTTGTGTGTGTGACTGACCATAAGGTCATGAGAGCGTGCCTTATTCCTTTGCAGGGTGCCTGGGATGCAAAGGGGCCTCATAAATATTTGTTGAAGGAATGAATGAGTGAATGAATGAATGGGTGTTTTCCACTTTTTCCTGAGGCCAGAGCATCTTTGTCTAGTCACAGACTTCCATAGCATTCCAGAAGGAAGGGCATCCTTTAGCTTTGGTGCCGGTCACCTTCCACTTAAAATATGTCGCACAGATGCCTGTCTGGGGCGGGGTTCTGTGGAATGCAGACTGAATGGAATGCCTTTTAGGCGTTGAGAGAAACCGAGGCCGCTGCTGCCATCTTGTGGACAGTATTTGAAATACAGGAGAAATGACAGCGGCGGCCTTGATACCCTTACATTTTTCCCAAAGAAACCTTGGCTCATTCTGTGATGGAATTCTCCCTTGCAAAGGATTAGACCATATTTCCAGCATCGTCCTTGGTGTATCCCTATTCCTCTGTAGAAGTAACAAGAATATTTATAATAAGAATTCGCATTTATTGAGGTCCAGGCACCGTGCTAAGTGCTTTACTTTGATAAAGTTTCTAATGCATGCATTATTATTACATCTATTTTAGAGAAAGGAAATTGAGACTCAGAATGGGGATGGAACTTGTCCCTGGCTAGGGAGAACTAGGGAAGGGGAGGGACAACCAGGATTTGACCTCCTGGAAGGTCACTGTGCCACGCTGCTTCATTATTATTTTTTAGTTCTTCTTCCTCTCCTTCTAGCCCCCTATTGCGACAGCGGGTCCATGCCTGCAATCACGTTGTATTTCAATAGCTTGTTCATGTGTTTGCTTCCGCACGTGATGGGGAGCACCTTGAGGGCTGGCCACAGCTGCTGAGTACAGGCACTGTGTTGGGTTAGAATATAAAGATCTATGGAGCTGGGTGCAGACCTTCCCACTGTGTGTCCCAGGGGATATGTGAAGCCACAGGACAGACACAGAGTATGTTTCTAGAATATGATTTTTAATTGAAGATTGATAAAGGTGATGAGTGGGGAAATGAGTAGTTGATCTAGTTATTTGCAACATTATTTTTTAATGAATTGACGTCCTCAGCACTGCTCAGGTGAACCATGAATATTTAATAAGCACATACCTACCTACCTACAATCTCACATTTCTTTGCTCCTTACCCTGGAGCACTCAACATAGACTTGCCCATGTGAGGATACCTCATTGGTAGCTGAGTGGGCGGATGATAGTCTCTCCCTTTGAAGTTGTCCAGGGTAGAAGGGGGTCCAACGTGACTATCACATGCACCACATGACCTATATTTTGAGTTGGACTACCCCATATATGTCCTCCAGGTTGGATGAAAATTTATAAGCAGTTTTCATTTGATTCAGTACTAGACGAAGAATCAAAACCTGATTAAGATTATGAAATGGAATGCAAAAATTAGAATGTATGTCTAACTTAAAGCAAGACTTTCTTTTAAAAATTATTTATTTATTTATTTATTTATTTATTTATCTCCCCTTCACCCCCATCCCCGCCCCAGTCCCAATTGTCTGTTCTCTGCAACTGTTTGCCACATGTTCTTCTTTGTCCCCTTCTGTTGTTGTCAGTGGCATGGGAATCTTTTTCTTTTTTTGTTGCTTCATCTTGTTGTGTCAGCTCTCTGTGTATGCGATGCCATTCCTGGGCAGGCTGCACTTTCTTTCACGCTGGGTGGCTCTCCTTACGGGGCGCACTCCTTGCGCGTGGGGCTCCCCTACGCGGTGGACACCCTTGCGTGGCAAGGCACTCCTTGCGTGCATCAGCACTGTGCATGGGCCAGCTCCACAAGGGTCAAGGAGGCCCAGGGTTTGAACCACAGACCTCCCATGGGGTAGGCGGACACCCTAACCACTGGGCCAAGTCTGCTTCCCAAGCAAGACTTTCAAAAACCTTCAAACCTGCAGGTGAACCCTAATGGGTTTAAGTCCACTTCCATGTGTATTAGGACACTTCCAGGGAAAAATGAGGCAGTGTCACATGGAGTGACTGAACACAGGACAATGTCCTTTCTACTCTACTCAAGAAACTGGAATGGAGCCCTCATCCCAGGCGTGGCACAAGGCCAGATGCTTCAAGGAAACGAAGCTCATAAGGCAGGTGGGGGCTGACAGCGCTCTTGGTTCTCAGTACCAGCGTCATGTGAAGTATCACCTGTGGGGACTAAAGACCCATGAGAATCTGGAGATACAGAGAGGAAAAGAGAGAAATAAGAAAATGCTAGAAAGGGGAAAGGGAGAGAAGAGAAAGAGCAAGGTGAAAAGGGAACTCCAGGGGAGGTGATAGAGATAACCCAAGACGCCTTGGAGACCTCTGAAATGTTCTACTCCAGGGGCCTGTACGCACCTGGAGCAAGCAGGGCCCTCCCTTCTAAAATGCCTGGCGGCCTCTAGCTTCCCACAGCTTTCCCCAAGTTGCCGCACAGCCACTGCAAAGAGGTTTGACCAGTTCACTGTGTGTGCTCCAAGCACTTGCATCTTTGTTCTAGGTCAACAGTCTTGTGAAGAAAGCACTGTGACCCTTTTTTCCTGTCACATCATCATGCTGCCTGAATGCACCAGACCCCAGGGCAGCAGGATATGGGCTCGTGACCAGAGATGGAGTAAGCAGGAGGGTGCTCCTTTTGGCAACCCCAGGTGAGGGGAAACCTTAGAAGCCTTTGGGCAAGCCTGTCAGAGACTGACGGAGCACTCAGCTGTGGAACTGACTTGGTGGACTCACTTCTGCACAGAGATGGCGTATTAGTCAGCCAAAGGGATGTTGACGCAAAGTGCCAGAAATCTGTTGGCTTTTATAAAGGGTATTTATTTGGGGTAAAGGCTTACAGTTACAAGGCCCTGAAGAGAAAGGCTGCTTTCTCACCAAAGTCTATTGAAGCAAGATGGCGGCGACCTCTGCCTGGTCTCTCAGCTCTGCTCAGCTGCTCCCTTCTCCTCAGCTGCAAACTACCAGGCAAATGGCTCCTCTCTTTTCCAGGTGCTTTAGCTATTTGAGCCTTCTCCCTTCTGACATGTGGCAGGATGGACATGACCAAGTTCTCTCCTCTTCTGTGTGTCTTCTAGAGTGAGTGTCTGTTTGTATAGGTCCACCAAGTGGGCAGGGATTTAACCTAGTCATGCCCTGACATCGGGCATCAAAAGCCCTAAATTGATTTTATCAAGTAAATTTAAAACCTTTAATTTTATACAATCAAAGGGTACGACACCCAGAGGAACAGACCAGTTTACAAACATAATCTTTCTCTTTTTGGGGGGTGGATTCATAAATAATATCTGCCACAGATGGCTTTGATCCAGGGGGGCCCTGGACGCTGAGCTCACAGGGGATCCCCAGGAAGCAGCAGGGAGCCTGTGGGCCAGACCTCCCCAGAGAACCACTGTGACTGGTTATCAAAAGTCTGGTTAAAAGGAATAATATTTGGGAAATAATATAAAGACTGTATTCTTCATAATGGTTACATGCACCAGTCATTATCATCATAGCCCTTCAAAGTCTTGTGCTTTCAAATTATGCTTTGATTTTTATTAAAACTTGTTGCTGGAGGTTTTCTGCACTCATTATAATAATGACACTAGCTAACACATATTGTGGAATTACTGAATGTTTGGCACTGGGTTAAGATCCTGGGGAGAAATTCCCATCTGCTTCTGGCATCAGGCCTAACTTCACTTTTGTTTTGAGGAGCTGATATGGTTTTGCCAACCAGGTGAAAACAGCCATATGACATTTTTCTTTTTATCTTAGCTTCTTGGAAGTTCAGAGGCACATTCAAAGCCTAAATCACCGCAATTGCATTGGCTTTTAGAATTGACCTATTTCCTTTTCTTCTCTTACTTGTGTTTTTTTTTTCTCTTTATTTATTTTTTTAATGTTACATTAAAAAAATATGAGGTCCCCATATACCCCCACTCCCCTCACCCCACTCCTCCTCCCATAACAACAATCTCCTCCATCATCATGAGACATTCATTGCATTTGGTGAATGCATCTCTGAGCACCGCTGCACCTCATGGTCAATGGTCCACATCATAGCCCACACTCTCCCACAGTCCACCCAGTGAGCCATGGGAGGAACTACAATGTCCAGTAACTGTCCCTGCAGCACCACCCAGGACAACTCCAATCATGTTTTAACCTGGTAAATTTCCTATTTAATTATTTGATTCTGATTTTTATTTTTTGTGAGTTAACTTAATGTATAAATTAAACTTTTCCTTTTTTTAAAAGAAATATGGAGAATTTAATAAGACTGGTGAGATTTTAAGATGGATTTGTAGATTTTACTTTATGGGTTGGAGATTCTTGCTCAGGTTACTTTAAGCACAATGAGGTTCTTTTCTAGAATTTACATTTTCCAAGTGAAAAGAGTCCAAGTATATTCTCTTTCCACAGGACAGGGGAGGATTTCCCCAGACACAGCCGGGTGACTATTTGCCCCTAGGACACCCTAGTGGCAGACCAGAGCCAGCCTCACTGCTAAGACCAGGCAGCTTCCCCCAACCCCCTCCAGGCCCCCCACCCCCTCCGCCTTCTTGGATCCAGCAGTTATGGCTGGGGAAATGTACCACGTAAGGACGGAAAGTGGCTGAGAAATGGCCACCAGTTCTGGTGTAAACCTCTCTGACTCTGCTGGTGTGTTTGTAAAGTGGTCCTACATTTCAAGAAAGCAATTGGCAACCTGCTTCAAGAACCTGAAATATGCTCATGCCCTTTGATTCAGGAATTTCCTTTTTAGGGATTTAACCTAAAGAACCAATGGCAAATACTCCAGGTCAGGCTCTAGGTTAGATAAATAAGACAAACATTGTCCCTGCCCTTATAATATTAACAGTCTAATAGGTCTTGAGGCCCTGAAATGCAGGTAAAGATCTTTGTCCATGGATGTATAAAGCAACATTGCTTAACACAGAAAAGAACTGGACACAATATATACCTGAAGACAGAGGAATAGTTAAATTATGCTAGAGCCTTAGGATGGAATTTTAAGCAGCCATCATTGGATTTTTCCATGATATGGAAAAATATTTATGAAATACAATTTTAAAAAGGGATAAGAAAGCAAGATACGAAACCAGCGTGTTCTGAAAGCCAGGCTGGGGAATTCTGGGGGCAGGATCCCAATTTTATATCTTAAACAAACAAACCAACAGACCTCAGGGAAGTACAGCAAAATGTTAATGGTCCTTATCACAGTAGTGAGATACATTTTATTTTCTTTTTCATGCTTTTATTGGTATATGTTTTCCAGTTCTTCTACAAACAGTGTAAATTCATTTTCAAATCTAAAGAGCAATAATAAGAGAGAAAAAGAAAGAAAATTCCTGGGAGGTATGTTCAGGTCTTCTTCCTGTCTTCTTCCTGTGGTTAGAAAGGAAGAAGGACCCCTCAGATTCCCCGGCTATAACATTCCTTCTAGGCCTTCCTTCCCAGGTGGGTGTGAGCACGTACCCAAGGCCATCACAAACTCAGTGAGTCAGTGGGAGCCAGGAAAGAGAGCTCATTAAGGACCTGTATGTAATTGGTCTGGGAAGGAAGGTCAAGTTGTTCCACTCTGGAAGCCCCCTTCTCATTCACCGGAACACAAGTGGTATAAGATTGACTCATGTAACCACTGTAAATTACAGTAAAAAATATAGCTATTTGGGGAGAAAGAGTAAGTTAATTTAATTTTTTAAAAGATTTTATTATTTTTTATTTATATCTGTCCCCCCCGCCCAGTTCTCTGCTCTCTGTGTCCATTCACTGTGTGTTCTGTGACCGCTTCTATCCTTATCAGTGGCACCAGAAATCTGTGTTTCTTTTTATTGCGTCACCTTGCTGTGTCAGCTCTCCCTGTGTGAGGCGCCATTCTTGGGCAGGCTGTGCTTTCTTTACGGAGTGCACTCCTTGCGCGTGGGGCTCCCCTGCACGGGGACACCCCTGCGTGGCGCGGCACTCCTTGCACGCATCAGCACTGCGCATGGGCCAGCTGCACACGGGTCAAGGAGGCCCGGGGTTTGACCCGCAGACCTCCCATGTGGTAGGTGGACGCCCTAGCCATTGGGCCAAGTCTGCTTCTGATCCTCTAGTTTCATTTTGTTAATATTTCATCTGACCTAAGCCAGTTAGTAGGATTTCAGTGTACGATATCAGCACATTAGAGTGGCTATAAGTTCAGGCTCTGAAGTCCGAGTGTCCAAATCCTGGTCCTACCACTAAATTGCTAGTGACCTTGGGTCAGTAACTTAATCTCTATGAGCCTTTCTCATACATAAAATACAGAAAACATATAACCTCCCCAATTAAGTTATTGCAAATGTTAAATAAGATAGTCAAGGCAAGATAGCTGGGTACTGCGGCTTAACTGTAGCATTCCTTACCTGCTTCTGCTCCGGGGCATTCCCCACCCTTCCCTGCTTTCTTTGGTATTGCAACAGGCTGTCTTATGCAAAGGCTGTTTCTCAGGCTAGGTTTGACTAATGGGAGGTCCTGGTGGGAGATTTGAGGGCAGGAGGAAGGGAAAGGACAGGGCCCTTTTCCCTCTCTTGCCCTGCCTTGTCTGTCTGCGGTGGCTGCACGTCCACTGAGGTCCCTGTTCCCACAGGGCAGCCCACCTCCTCCCTGTCCCCTTTGTTCTAGTGGAGATAGCAGCTCCCTGCTGTTGCTCATCTCTAGGTGTTCTCACAGTCAGCTCTTCCCAATGCCCTTTGTAGTCAGTTGCTCCTATTGAAATAACTGACAGACTCTGTCTTCTGAGGAGATCCTGATAGTCTTCTGACTGTTGATCTACCTGAGGTTTTGCGTGACCACGATAAACAGGTTTCACAAACCTTACTGCACTTTTCTTCAGAAATGAGTATGAGTGTGTCAGAAAGAGGTTCTCTATTCTTAATCTGTGTCCTGTCTGTTGTGGATTGAATTGTGTTTCTCTGGTACCTGTGAGTGTGACCTTATTTGGAAATAGGGTCTTTGCAGATGTACCAAGTAAGATGAGGTCATACTGGGTTAAGATGGACAGTAAATCCAGTGACGGGTGTCCTGGTCAGAAGCCACATGAAGACACAAGGAAGAAGGCCATGAGAGACGGAGGCAAAGGCTGGAGTGATGCAGCTGCGAGCCAAGGACACCGAGGGTGGCCGTGAGCCAGAAGCTAAGAAGAGGCAGGAAAGGATTGTTCCCTGGAGCCTTCAGAGGGAGGGCGCCCTGTCCACACCTTGATTTTGGACTTCTGGTTTCTAGAACTGTAAAAGAATAAATCTGTGTTGTTTTCAGCGGGTTTGTGGTAATTTGTTATGGCAGCCTTAGGAAATGAATACACTGTCCAAATGACCTAATCATTTTGGGAGGAGAAGCAAATTTAACTTTCTAAAAATTTAAATACTGAGTAGATATAAGAGAATATCTTCATAGGATGCATAAGACATAAAGAATAATACAATCAACACCCTTATACCCACCACTCAGTTTAAGTAAAAGTTCATTACCATTATTTTGGACCCCCAGGGAATGCCTCCCTGATCCCATCTCCTTCCTCTCCCAGCCCCTCCCCAGAGATCTGTACCTTTCCAAGTCTACCAAACCCTTGCTCTTCATGGAATGACCATGTGTCTCTATTTACCAAACCAGCGGTTCTAACCAGGAGTCTGTGGAAAGATTTCAGGGGGATTGTGAACTTGAATTGAAAAAAAATCAACTTATTATCTTTATTTTCTCTGGCCTCTAACTGCAATCTAGCATTTCCTTCACTTATGAGTGTGTGCAATAAATAAATTACAGTAGTGTTCATTTCACCTGAGGGCAAAGGGGTCTGTGGAATAAAAAGTTAAGAGTCTTTGCCCTAAATACTATGTTTAGTTTTGCATGATTTTTATTTATAAAAATTCACATTGCATGTATTCTCCCATGATTTGTTTTTTTCATTCAGCCTGTTTCTAGGGTTGTCGTGTTTTCTTGTGTAGTTGCAATTCATTGTTTTACATTGTTTTCTTATAAACGATACCTCCCCTTATTATCCAAGCTACTGGTCATGGGCAGGGGGTTTCTCCAGTGTTTCGTGTTTTCAAACATTCTTAAGTTGGCCTCCAGGTGCACATATGTCAACATCCCTCTAAGGGATATACTTAAGAATGAAGTTGGGAAGTGGTTGTGGCTCAACTGATAGAGCATCTGCCTACCATATGGAGGGTCCAGGGTTCGATCCCCAGGGCCTCTTGACCCATCTGATGAGCTGGCCCATGTGCAGGGCTGCCTCACGCAAGGAGTGCCATGCAGGGATGTCCCCCGTGTAGGGGTGCCCCACATGCAAGGAGTGCGCCCCACAAGGAGAGCCGCCCTGCGTGAAAAAAGCACAGCCTGTCCAGGAGTGGCGGCACACACATGGAGAGCTGATGCAGCAAGATGATGCAACAAAAAAGCGACACAGTTTCCTGGTGCCACATGACAAGAATGCAAGCAGACACAGAAGAACACACAGTGAATGGACACAGAAGGCAGAGGATGGGGGGTGGGGGGTGGTGCGGGAAGGGGAGAGAAAAATAAAGAATGAAGTTGCTGGGTCGCAGACCAGGGACTGTCACCATTAGGCAACTTTCGTAGATAATACCAAATTATTTTCCACAGTTTTACAAATTTATACTTCTACCAGCTGTGTATTTAAAAATGTACATCCTGCCCAATTTTTTGGTGCTGAAGTATTATAAGTAGAATTCATCAACAGTCTCCTAATTTTTGCATCTACATCTAAAAATAAACTGTGATACTATAAATAAATTCCAACTAAAATGACGCTGAAAATTAAATATAAACATTCATAAGAAAAAAATAAAAATGTACATCGTTTCACATTCCTCATGAATTTTTGATGTCAGAACTAAAAAATTTTTTGCCCATCTGGATGGTATAAAATGCTATCTCATTGAGGTCTTGATTTGTATTTTCCTGCTCATTAATAGGTTTGAGTATCTTTCCCTATTGTCCGTTTGGATTTTCTTTTCTAAGAGCTTGTTCAAGACGAGCTAATTTTATTCCCTGAAACCTTGGGGTCATGGCTGACAGCGCAGCTAAGGAGAGAGACGGTGGATCCAGGAGGGAAGTCCGGAGTGGAAACAGGGCGGGGTGTGACAGGATGGCCCACACTGGCTGAGACAGCACCTGCTCCTGTGTCTCGGCTGGAGACCCCATACCCCAGGTTCCTTTGCAAACAAAAGGTGTCCGGGGTTCCACCCCCATCTTCTGGAGGGTCTGGGAGGGAAGTGCCCAGAAGCCAGGTGGGGGGGGGGGCTGTGATGAACTGGCAAGCCCCAGCCCAGTGCAAGGGGGCAGCAGCTACTTAAACCCAGTCAATTTTTGTACTGTGAACTACTGGCAGACCTGCTAATTTTTCAAAAAAAGCTCAAAATATGATTTTTTTAAACGTGAATTTTCCCAATTTTTAAAAACATTGGCAATCCACTTAAAAAGCAGTATGGGACAAGCCATGTCTGTGGGGGCTGTTTGTGACCCGTGTGTTCAGCAAGCAAGAAGTACCCGGACTGGTTGGGAACAGGAGAAAAGCAGGTCCCTGAGAAGGCCTAAGAGGGAGCTTTCATTCTTCTGTCATTTTTGCCTGCTTTCTCTAATTTGGGATCTACATTAGATCCTGTGGGGCAGGGAGGGGGAAACAGCAGCATTTTGCATAGTGAGACTCACATCTGATCTAAGGCAACATTTCAGCAGCTCAGCATGTCTACCACGTTCTCTGTGGCCTGAATCTCTCTGGCTGTCCTTGTCCCATCATGATGATGATAAGTAAAATATATCGAGGGCTTCCTTTGTCCCAAGCACTGCTCTAAGCACTTTTATTTATTTTAAACCATTTAATTGTTGGATTATTGTCCCCATTTTACATATGAGGAAACAGAGCTGTAGAAAAGTAGAACCATGAGAAGAGGCTGGGAAGGACGAGATCATTTCATTCAACCCTTAGTTTCACAAGCGAGGACACAGAGGCCCAGAGAGGAGATGGCCAAAGTCCCAGCAGCATGCTCTGGCGAGCTGGGGTGAGCACGCAGGCTTCTTTCCAGCGTCTGGAATTCCCTGGCCCAGTGCGCCTGCTGCCTCGAAGCCAGGATTTTGTCCATTTATTTTGTTTATCCCATTGACCCAGGTGAAACCTCATCTGAGAGGCTGCCGTGCTGCATCCAAATCCAGCTGGATATTCTGGTCCTCATGATAATTGTCGGGGCAGGACTTAGCTGAAATATGATGGGGGGAGGATTACGGCTTTGGACCTTAGGATTTTGTGAAAACACATGGAAGTAGCACATCAATATTAGTCAAGGACTGAAAGGGCCTTTTTAAAAGAAGTTGAGATAAATTTTGGTGAAATCAAGTTGCTCCAAGAAGCATTCAATTTACTACGAGGGAGTCATTCAAAAAATGATTATTTTTAAAAATTAAGCTTACTTAAATACTGAAGTCTACATCTCCTACAAACTTGCATCCCTGAAGCTATGAGTTTGACCACACATACGGTGGGCCTGTGTTTTTCCTTATGTTCCCCGATTCGTTATTCTGCAGTTAGTTCACAATACATGTTTCTCTTGTGTTTTTCTTGAACTTCGTGAACTCTGGCATTTCATTTCATGGATCCACATCCAAGGGAAAAGTAGCCTTCCTTTGATCTTCCTTGGAACCCCATTATGTTTAACCTAAGAAAGATCAGGGAGTTTCCATTTAACTGAACAAACACAAAACTCAGCTGCAAAGATGGCGGGTGCTTAATCTGCTTACAACATCGACTCTATTACGAACTAATTCCACAGCAAGCAGACTTTGAAAAGCATTCTTAGTGGAATTCCCATCTGCCTCCGGAGACTCGACGCATACGATCCAGAGTACAGAGTGTATTGGTCTCACAAAGAAACCTATTTAGCCGGAAATATTTGAACTGTAGAGGGCTTTTTAACTTTAAAATCCCTGTCAATGTTGGTTCCCCATATGGTAGCCAAGTTGTAATTTTTGCTTGCTCTCTCCGTCTCCAGAAAGTGCCCTAGCCTTCTAGTTGTGTTTGTAATAAAATCTGCTCAATGGGGGTGAAATGAACTAGCCCCAGTCCTTGGACAAACAATCCTCAGAGCTGGAGTGTACTTGGAGGAGCAAAGAGCTGCCACTGGGCCAGCACCTGGAAAACCAGACAGCTCAGCTCCCCTCTGCTGCCCTTCCAAAATGGTTTTCAGAACTCTGCCTGTCTTTTAAATAGCTCTTTAAAGCAACATGCAGGTCTAATTGTGGCCTTTTTTTTTTCAACCTCAAAATGAGAAAGGAAGGACAGAATAAGATCGAGTGTTAGCTTGCCTGTCAGAAATTTCAATTCCCTGCATTCCCATGGCATTGACGGAGATTTATTTTCCTAATGAAGATGACAATGTTAATGGCGGCACTTGCTAGAATCAGTTAGGGCTAAGGGTTGTTTAATTCACAGTGAAGCAACCTTCTAATTGGACTGTGATTAGTTCCAGTTTTTAGCTATCATTATATTTCACCAGGTATATAACAGCCTCAAATGAGGGACCATTATCTTTTGACAAGGTGAAAATTTTTTGGGGAGGGAGAGGGAGAGGAGGAGAGTGGTGCTACCCAGAGAGCCCAGCTCTATGCTATCCTTGGGAATGATTTCATTCCTGATAGAGCTTTGCTGATATTGACTCAAAGGAACTACACTAGTGGATTCCACTTAGGCATGCCAAAGACAAAGAAGGAAAAGTCTTTCCCCATAGTTATTCATTTATTCATCCAACAACTATTCCTTGAATGAGGAACTATGGGAAAGTATGTTGCTAGGTTTCTGGAACCAGGGCTACTATTCAGCCTGTACAAATAGGTGTGGCGGTCCCAGGTTTTTTTACAGCCATTATCCATTCTGATGGGTGCAGGATCTATTCCGACCGGTTAGTGCCAGTGGCACACTGGTTGCTAAATATTCCCAATAACACCTCTACCTGTGGCAATGTGTTTGTATGGAGCCTAATTTTTCTCCAAGAAAATGACATCTTAAAACAAAACTGTCTCCCTTTCATCATTAGGGTGTCCCTAAATTAGATGAAAGCTGCAGAGCTTCACTTAATTGTAAGCACAATGCAACATTATTAGAAAGCCGTAGTTTGGATGTAGGTACACTAGGACCTGAAGGGACTGGAAGGTTCTGTGTGCTTGGGGACCTCACCCACAAACACCTGACTCCTTAATGAGAACCTCGTCAGCCCTTTAACCGGAGAGGGGCGGGCACTGGTCCCCAAGCTGGAGCAGTCTGAAGCAATGCACAGGGCACACCCTCTGGCCCACTGGACCAACGCCTGCAGCCCCACTGCCACCCCCACATACCAACCTGCACAACCCTACCTGGAGTAGGGAGAGCTGGTCTCCTTCCTCACCCCCAGGCTTGGGACTGCGGGGGGCTCAGGAAGGCGAGAGGCAGCCTTACCTGACATTTGTTTTCCTCCTGCTAGAGAGTCTGTGTTTCCTGTTAGAAGGAAAAGACCGTGTTCTTTTTTTTCAAAGATTTATTTTTATTTATTTCTCTCCCCCCACCGCCATTGTCTGCTCTCTGTGTCCATTCGCTGTGTGAAGACGTGTTCTTAGTTCTACTCTTGGAACTAGGACGTTAGACTTTAACTACTCTAAGGCAACGCCTAAAGCTACCACAGACTGAACACCTGTAGGCGTCAGATGTCGTGAAGGCACTTTATGTATATGACGTTGTTTAGCCTCACAGCATTCCAGTGCGTAGTTAGATGAGGAGTCTGGGGCCTGACCCAGGTGTGAATCCAGACCTGCTGCTCCAGGACCCCTGGAGTGCAGCTCTTACAGACGTGATCTCTGCCCTCAGGAACTTAGTTCTGAGGATGAGCCCTTCCCAGAGCTACAGGGTGAAACTGCAGACTAATGTCTGCCAAACTGGAGCGCTTAGATTTGCAGGAAAATATTTCTTATGAATATTCAATGTTGACTGACATTTACAAATTAACATTTTAAATGCTCACAAATATAAAACTTAGCATAAACTCTTACTACTACTATTTTGATGCATTTCCTTATATATACACAGACATCTAATTGGCTCCTTATTGCATTTGAGCTGGGCTTTTTGTCATTTTCCATATCATCAGCATTTTCCTGTATCAGTAGCGAAATTTGAAAACATGATTTTTTTCATCTTGCACCAATATATGGACTCTCACCACATATTCAACCATTCCCCTATAGTTGGGCATTTAGGTTGTTTCTGATTTGGGCCATTGTATACCACACTGTAACCAAAACATTTTGGTACCTGAACCTTTGACTGCCTTTCTGATTATTTCCTTAGGATAGTAGAATCACTGGGTTGAAGAGCGCAAATTTATTAAGGCTATTAATATCGACTTCTCCATAAAGGCTGTACTAATTTGTCCACTTCTGAGATTGACGGATCACTTTGGGACCCAAGAGGCTTCTAGGACAAAGTGGCATTTGAAACGAAACTTCATGGGAGGCCAGGAGTCCCACCAGCGAAAGTGGGGGAGGCACATGTGTGGGCGAATGACATGAGTGGACTCCAGAGAGGAGTGTCCGGGCGTGCGGGGCATGCCGAGCGTTCCAACTTAGCGGAAGATGTGCCTCCTAACCTTTTTAGGTATTGAGCACACTTTGAATGCTAGGGTTTTTGGCAGAACGCTTAAGGGAATTAAAATATTCAAAACCTGAAACAAGTCTGCACTAATGCCAAAACCATCACCACTGCAGTATAACATTATCTGAATGTCTAAAAGCATCCTCATTACTGCACTACTTCTTGCTCCCCTCAGTTCCATTCTGCTGCTGCAATAGAACTGTTTTCTGATGTTACCGTGATCTCATATATTAACAGGACAGTGTTCTCACTTGTTCCAGGAAACATGCTGACAGGCTTTGGTGCCAGCATGGAGTCACACATGTCACGACTGTCCTCCATTTGACCATCTCAGGTCTAGGTTGCTCTTGACAGGGCTCTACCAATGACATAGAATTGTGGGTAAGAGAGGTTAAGAGAGAAGACTCCAGAGTCAGACTGTAAGGGTTCAAGTTCATGCTCTACCATTGTGGTTATGTGGTCTTGGGCAAGTTACTTAACTTCTTTGTGCCTCAATTTGCTCAATTGTAAAATGGGATTAATAGCATTGTCTACCCTTATAGGTTTAGCTTGAGTATTAAATGAGCTAATACACTTAAAACAGTGCTGCAAACAAAATATTAATAAGTACCTTTAATATGTGTTAGTTTTTATTTATTATATTAGCCTTAGTGTGACCAAATGGGTAAAATTTTTTTTTTTTTTTTAAAGATTTATTTTTATTTATTTAATTCCCCTCCCCTCCCCCAGTTGTCTGTTTTCTGTGTCTTTTTGCTGCGTCTTGTTTCTTTGTCCGCTTCTGTTGTCATCAGCGGCACGGGAAGTGTGGGCGGCACCATTCCTCAGCAGGCTGCTCCCTCCTTCGCGCTGGGCGGCTCTCCTTACGGGGCGCACTCCTTGCGCGAGGGGCTCCCCTATGCGGGGGACACCCCTGCGTGGCAGGGCAGCACTCCTTGCGTGCATCAGCACTGCGCATGGGCCAGCTCCACACGGGTCAAGGAGGCCGGGGCTTGAACCGCGGACCTCCCATGTGGTAGACGGACGCCCTAACCACTGGGCCAAAGTCCGTTTTCCCCAAATGGGTAAAATTTGGTGGCACACATCAAGGGCTAGAGCCAAGTGTTACGCCATGGCATTTCATTCACTGAGACCCAGGAAAATAGAAGATGTTTCCTTGTCGACTATATTCAAAGCTTAAATGAACAGCCTTGAGAAAAAGGCCGAACATTTTTATTTTGGTTCATCACAGAGGTTGAACAGAGTCTCAAGAAATTTATCCATACAAAATCTCATAACGGTGGTTACAGACATAAATAAGAATCAGGGTAACTATTCTGTTGACTACAAATAATAAGTGTATAAAAACAAGATTCAGACATTTTTGAATTCTATTTCAGCAATCTCTAAAAATTCAATTACAGAAATACTGACCCATAAAAGGATGATTTTTAAATGGAACCAGCCACCTTGAAAAATGTTCTGAAAAATATGATTAAAACTTTAGAAAATAAAACTTTTAATACTTCAAAAGATAACATGGTAAAAATGTTGCTCGTTGGCCTGACTTTCCAGGACTTAGACCCTCTGGGAACTGAAGGCGCGTGGAGAAGTATAACATGCCCCTTGTCTGTAGTCTAAGATGCAGACAAAATCACACTTGATTTTGGTCCATAATTGGAGGCAGGGTTTCCTCACTGCTTACTGACTCTTGTCAAGAAGTCTTTGCTTTTATTATACATTTGGTTTCACAATCTTCATTGACAAATAGTTCTGAAAAGGAAACAGAAACTGTGTTAAAAACGTGTATTTGCTCGGACTCCACTTCTAATGTTTCGGACTAGGTAACTCTTTGATGTGGAATGACGCCCTGTGCACGGCATGACGCCCTGTGCACGGCACGATGTTTAGCAGCACCCCTGGCTTCTAACCCCCTAGATGCCAGTAGCACCCGCCAGTTATGACAATAGAAAATGTCTCCAGGCAATGTTTCCTGGGGGACAAAAACGCCCTGGTTGAGAACCACTGGTTTAAATCAACAGAAACTCAACCAGGAAAAAAATAACAAACCTATGAGGAGCTTCTTAAATGGCCACGATAGACTGGATTACCCATCACTAGAAGACAGCGTGTGTGTGCACATCCGCATGCACAGTTAACAGCTGAAGGGCAGCAGCGCCTCAACTGCTATGTGAGCCATCCTTCAGAACGGCAATCAGAGCAAATACCAAGTCAGATAACCGACCACAATTCACAAACAAGCCAGGCCAGAGGCCCAGCAGTCCCACCGGTAGGGAGTACAGGAGCACAGCCACAAAGAGCAGCAGGACCAGCAGGAACAGCAGGCCGATGATGACCCACTTAAATCGGCGCCACACGATGAACTTCATCGTCTTACACGGGTTGGTGAACCAGAGGAAGGAGGTTTCTGGTCGGCTGCATTGCAAAGAAATGGTGTCATTACCACCTTAACTCAGGAGGCACCGACAGTTTATCTCAGAGCACAAAACAGGTTAAGGAATAATCAACAACATTTATGAAGTCAAGAAAAGATATTATTCCCCTTAGGTGGGCCGAGAGAGGAGCTTTAACATATTACAGCTTCCTAAAATCCTGGGGCCATGCTGAACTTCGGTTTCCTGGGAAAGGAGGAGGGTTAAATAGAAGCCAAATCACCAACCACACCACCCCTCACCCCATACTATTAAGTACAAAAATGAGAAGGACAACAGCTAATCCATTCCATTAAGCTGATTGGAGGGGTTTTCAGACTGCAGGTGTTTGGGGATCAGACAACGTCAAGAATAAAGAGGGCCTCTCACTTCGGTGGGTCCAGCTTGGGGTTCATGTTGGGTTCATCCCGTCCCTTCCCGGCTGGCCTCTCGTCGGCCTCCTTCTCACTGAGGACTTCCAATGTCATCTCCACTTTCCCCTTCAGTAAAGCAGAACAGGTTAAACACATGACATCACGTTTCACAAATATTTTTACTTCAACCCAAGGAGTATTCCCTGAGCAATGATTTTTATTCTTGTTAAACAATCCTTAGATTGCCTTAAATTTTCCTCAAGAGATTTCATCACATTTCCTCTTCCATGTGTTTCTGAACTGACTCTGTGTGGGAATCTGAGAGGACAAATTGCTCTCCTGTCCTCCGCTCTCCGCTTTTCATTCTCTGTATCCCTGTCCTTCTAGCTTTCTCACATCAATCTCTCCTTCACACACATCTTCCGTTTTAACTTTTCTTGGAGCCAGATTAACCTGAATATTGCGAATAACAATATCTATCATGTATTGCGCATTAGCTGCAAGCTGCAAGAGAGGAGGGCTATGCCCCTTCATGCTAGCCTTGCCCCCCCACTGTGTGGCATGGTACTGGCATGCAGTTGGTTTTCAATGCACACTAGCTGAACAAAGGAATGAATGAGTGAATGAATGCTGCTTCCCTGTGGACAGTTTCTGAGCAATGTGTTGGGTATCATTTTAAGCCTTTTATGTGGATCATCTCATATAATGCTCATTAGCCACATGTGTGGGTGAGGACCATAAGCCTGAAAGAGGTCGAGAAACTTGGTCATCTCCATGGTCAGGCTCAACTAAGGCCTGAACAGACTTTCTAGGACTCAGGAAAGCACACTACATCACCAGTTCAGGAGCCCTGGCCATGGAATCGTTTAGGTGGTGGAGCATAGACGTTAAGAGCCTAGGTTCAGGAGTCAGACAAAGCTGGGTATGTGACTTGGGCAAGTTGCACGGTCTCCGCAAGCCTGTCTTTATAATCTATAAAATGGAGTTAATATCTACCTCACGGAGTCGTCAGCAGAACTAAATGAGATTACGTGCTGATCAGGGGCTGCCTGGGAGGAGGGGAGGCGGGGAGAGGGGGAGAGGGATGGGATGCAAATGAGCACAAGGAAGCTTTGCGAGGAGATAGAAATGTTCTGGATCTTGACTACGGTGGTGGTTTCATGGAGTATACACATCTGTCAAAATTCACTGAATTATGCACCTTAAATGGGTGCAGTTTATTGTATGTAAATTAGACTTCAGGGTTGTTTTAAAAGATAAGCCTGTGAATGTAAGGCACTTAGCATGTTGCATGCTTCGTAATTAGTGACCGAGGAGTGTTAGATCTTATTAGTAACACGTAATGAGTTAGGTAATCTTTTGTGACACAGCGTGGTATCCCGCACTGTTGTTTCTATATGAAAATCTATCTTGAGTTCCCCAAACTTGCATGTAAGTTAAGTTCTCCTTGTTCAGTGGTTATCAGCACTCCATGTCTCTCGCCTCTGATTTTTTTTTCTCTCCCCTTTCCCTGTCCCCGCCCTCCAACCCAGTTGTCTGCTCCCTGTGTCCATTCACTGTGCGTTCTTCTGTGTCTGCTTGTGTCAGCGGCACCCGGAATCTGTGTCTCATTTTGTTGCATCATCTTGCTGCATCAGCTCTCCGTGTGTGCGGTGCCACTCCTGGGCAGGCTGCACTTTTTTCACGCTGGGCGGCTCTCCTTATGGGCTGCACTCCTTGCGTGTGGGGCTCCCCTACGTGGGGGACACCCCTGCGTGGCACAGCACTCCTTGCGCACATCAGCACTGCGCATGGGCCAGCTCATCACACAGGTCAGGAGGCCCTGTTCTGAACCTTGGACCTCCCATGTGGTAGGCAGACGCCCTATACATTGGGCCAAATCCGCTTCCCTTGCCCCTGATTTTTTAAGCGAGAATACCTCAAATTTGAAGTTTCTTTTTCTGAACTGAATTGTACTGGAGGCTCAGCATCTATTGAACTTTCCTGGTGATGGAGAGTCCTAAAGAAACACTGTGCAACCACCTGGGCTCCTAGTGTTTTGCCCATTCCAACCCTCCTACCTTTCCCCCAACCAAACACATATAGCATCTCCCATGCTCTCTTGTGATCCCAGGTACAAACAGACTTCATAACTCAAGTACTTTCTTATCTTACGTGCAGTAAATCTATTGCTGAAGGGCAAAACCTAAACAAAAATAGGAATAGACAATCCCCAACCAATAAAAACTCTTACAGCCATCACTCGGGAGCCATCTTTATCTGCATAGCACGGCCACCATCCTTTCATGGACTTCTGTTCAAAGAGTGACGCTGTCTTAGTTTTAAGGGGGTTCATTGCTTTGTCCAGAATCATGTCCAAATTGCACTTCTCTGGTGACTTTGCTGGAATGATTGCTTGATGCAAATCAAGCTCCAGGAAACCTAGCCAAGGAAACAACATTAAACCCAAATAAGCTCCAAGTGGCTATGCCGTAGTTCAGAAGTGAACAGAATGTTCTTGTCAAGGAAAGGCAGACAGTGATTTTGAACAGGTGATGTGTGAGTTAGAGAAAGAGACCCTGGTAGACATTTAAAAGTTCTTTCCAGAGAAGATGGGAAATGGCAGAAGAGACATCTGTCAACTGCTCAGCATCTAACAGAGGACTGCATGTATTATTTCTTAGAGACACAAGCATAAACAGAGTTCTTCTACATGCTCAAAGTAATTAAACACCTATAGACAACATTTCCACTGAACTGAGCACCCCTGGATTTGAAATTTGCTCATTTTGGTTCAGAGCTGCCTGAAACCGAGAGGTTATTTGGCAACCTCATAGTACAGACAACTGGTGCTTGGAACATGGGAGGCTCCATGGAACATTCACATTCAAGCCTCTCCTAGTGAAACCTGGAAAACAGGAGCTTGAGAAGGAACTTAACTAACTCAACAGAAGAATTCTTCCCAGGAACCAGGAAGCCCTGATCAGGTTCGGGGAAGTGAGGCATTAATTCTTTGGTGTCACTTTCACTGTGACTATCTTTTGGCCTTGGGAAGTCCCATGAGCCCTTTCCTTAAAAATTTGGTATCTATGATATGGGGTCAAGTCTATGTACAACTGAGACTAGACTAGACTTTGTTCTTCAATGGTGGCAGTGAAGAGAAATAGGGAGGTTGTAATTGAGCCCTTTTAAATAGTCAGAGTCAGAGGCTGCCCTTTATCATCTAATGGATTCATAATCCATGTTTACCTTTTCCTTTTTGGAGACTACGTGTGCTTTTCTCTTGTCTTTTTGGTGATAATTTGTTAGCCATTTCATTACTAGTCATTTTGAAATGCAGCTATTCTCCTAATTTGCTTTCAGACTATTTACTTTAAAAGCTAAGGGAAATCTCGCTACTATTCTGGAATTCAGTATATATAGCGTTCCTGCTCATAAGCATTGTAAATTAGCATATTTGCATAGTCATTTGTTCAAATCTTATTGAGCACTTAGTGAAAACCACTGCCTCAGGTGCTGTCAGGGGTAAAGTGGTACCACAATGTGCTTTTCCTCAGCCAGGAAAGGTCCTGTGAAAGCAAAACTGAAGCAGGAAGATATATTAGGGGCTGCTATAACAGTTGGGTAAGAGAAAATGAAGTCTGAACTGGCAAATGGCAGAGAAAATAGAAATAAGAAAATAAAACAGCGTGATAAAGCAGATTAACTTGTTAGGACTGAGTGGTTGCCTGGCTAGGGGGGCGAGAGAGAGAAATCAGGGAGGACTCTGGGTTCTTCTGTCTGGGTGGCTGAAAAATGTGTCATAAACAGCAAAAGAAATCTGTGAGGAGAGAAGGTATGAGGTCAGGGAAGAAAGGTTGTGCTTGATTTCAATAAATTGGATGTACCAGCCAAACACACAGGTGAAAGTTCTGGCTGGTAATTGAGAATAATCATCATAATAGTTTCTTACGGTTATGTGAGGGGTGACGTGAGAGGTCAGGCTGGTTTAAAAGCTGAAGCTTTACTTTCACCTTTGGTGGGAGTGGGTAAACTGCTGAGGGGGGCTGGAGAAGAGTGAAAGACCTCAGGGAAGGCCTGTATTTAAGAGGGGGAGGAAGAAACGGCACCGATTAATGAGACAGACTCAGGGCCCGGGAGAGCTAAAAGATCAGGAAAAACAATGCTGGGGGGAGGGGGGGGAGTGAGGGAAGAGTGTGCCTAGAAAAGGAGGGGCTGGGGAGGCTTTATCAGAGCCAGGTGCCTTTAGCTGGGCCTGGGGGAAGAGCAGTGGCCTGGAGATTAGGGACCCTGGTGACTTTCAAGAGCAGCATAGGAGGAGGAGGGTGGGAGCTGATGTCAAGGTGTGGAGGAGTGAGTGGGTGGCTTGGATGTGGAGGTGAGGGTGGGCCTCTGCTGGTGAAAATAGGGTTTGAGTCTTCATAGAGAGACAGGAGCTGGTGGGAGAGCCTCCATGGGAGCCAATGAGTGTGGCAGGATCCAGGAAAAGGGGTGACATCCACCGTGCCAGGCAGTGGACATGCCCCGCAAATGACCAACAGGACTGGAGATTCAGTCGATGCCAAGCTTTAATTGATTTCATTAACTCCAAGTATAATTTCTGGGAGAAAGTGATCCAAAATGTGAGCCGTACCCAAGTGGTCATCCAGAGAGAACTTGTCATTATCCCATATCTGAATGATCAGTCTGGGTGGCACCCGAAATTCAGTTTGGTCAATACTCCAGAAATGCTCCTAAAATGAGAAGAGTAAAAACAAATCAAATGGTACTGGTTATTGGCTTTGAGACACTCACCTTTGTCCTTTGAAACTCCAGCATCAAGCCACGAGCCTTTTTCAATCCTTTTCACACGTCCCCGGACGCCATTCTCCTTGGTCCCACCCCTCCACCCCATGTGCATTGAGGGCAGCTGGGCCCCTCAGGAAACCTCAGGACCACCAGCCGGGTGACATAAAGGACGTCTGAGGCCATTCCCAAACAGAAGGCCTCCTGCCATGTTCCTATCAGTGTGACTTCCTGCTGCCACCCCTGGGGTTGGGGGTTGGGGGGTGATTAATCCCGCCCCCCCCCAAACCACTAGGGCCTGCTTAGATTATCCTCCCCCAACCCGGCTGTTCTATCCCTGCCCACAGAACCACACGTGGGGGTGTCACTTCTGAGCAAGTGACCTTTTGCCCATCGTACACAGATGCCTGAGTAAAAGAGGCCTTAGAAATCCTCTACTCTAGCATCCCATTCTACATGGGGGTGAGGAGACTGGGGGCTAGATTTCATTCTTTTATCAGTGCAGATTTAAAATTTCCTTGCAGTTTTTACTTTTGAAAAATACTGCTGGCTTTATATGCTTGTGG
This sequence comes from Dasypus novemcinctus, assembly GCF_030445035.2. Lineage (NCBI taxonomy): Eukaryota > Metazoa > Chordata > Mammalia > Cingulata > Dasypodidae > Dasypus > Dasypus novemcinctus. The sequence continues at coordinate 49,721,155 of NC_080678.1, forward strand.
TCAACTAAGACCCCCAGATGACTCACTTTGGAGGTAAGTAGAGGGAGGACTAAGAGTCCTCCAAGTCTTCATCTCTGGTTCCTGCCTCTGCCCAGACAATATTAGCCAAGAAGAATACCCCATCTTAGTCCAATTACACCTTAGTCCTGAAAAAAGGGAATTCTCCCAATGTTTCATGAATTTCGAAGAAGACTGCAGGATCATTTCTTGTTTTTCGGATGACATTCTAGGAATGTTCTCCTCTGCAGGGCTGAGAGGGCCTGGCTCTGAGGGGCTCAGAAGCCCACTCTGCTTTTGTCTGTCCCCGCCTGGCTGTACTTGGGGGGATCATGCTCCATGTACCACTCAGGGTACGGAGAGGTCCAGCCCTAAGCAGGAGCAGAGAGGAAAGGTAACTTTACCTCAAGGTCTACCTGGCCCCAATCTACACACACACACACACACACACACACACACTCACACCCACCATACACCTCCAACCCCCATCTCCCTGGCCTGCCTCACTGTCTGAAAGTATTCATGATTCAACATCAGGCTGAGCCCCTGTACCTCTAGAAACTTGCCACTGTAGACCTTCATCTCCCCTGGCATGGAATAAGTGCTTCTTACACATCAGCACTGAATAGGGCCAGCAGGGAGCAGGGCAGGCCAGATGGGACACAGCGCAGGTACATTTGGGCTGGGCGTGGGGAGAGGTGGTGAATAAGCAGAACTGGGGAAGGTTTACAGAACACAGAGAGGACAAACGCGAGGGGGACCAAGAGAATATAGCTGTTATGACCTGCCCAGGTTTTAGACCGCCCTTTTTTTTTGATGAAAGCACCCAGATTTTCTTTAGTGGCCCTCGAAGTCCATGCAATTCTGGAGGAGCAAATTCTACCCCCAACTCCAAAATCTGCCCAAACACAGCATGGCATCCCTGGGCAACAATGTTCAATTCAGGGATGGGCACATGACCCCTAACAAGCAGGTACGCTGAGGCCCAATTCCAGAATATTCTTTCTGCTGAGGTTGTTGAGAGGACAGGATGTGAGTGGGGACTGCAGCAGTCATCTCCACCAGGGAAGAGCAGGCCTGGAAATGGGGCCCAGGGAGGAAGGCGGAGCAGAGCAGTGGAGACAGTGAGACAAGTTCCTAAGGATATCATTTCAACCTGGGAGCCAGGCGTTTCTAAGGCCAGCCAACCCTGGACTTTTTAGTAACGTGAGCCAATAAATCATTCTCAGCGCAAGCCAGTTTGAGTTGAGTTCTGTAACTGAGATTCTTTCTAATTAGGACCATGAGGGCCCTGAACCCTGAAGGAAGTGCTTCTGAAGAAAGTAAGATATATGCTGAGGTTTAATAAGGAAGGTAAAAGGAAAATTTCCCCTACTTTAATATTGTCTCTGGCTAATTAGCCGAACAATTTTGCTTATCATGGGAAGAAATTGGTCTTTCCGTCATGTAAAAAGCACATCTGAGTTTCATATATATATAGATACAAGATCCCCACTTCCACCCTTACCAGGTCCTTCACTCTGCCACCAGCACGATAGGGGAAGGAGAGTCGCGCTCCTTATACTACCCAATTACACACTACCTGTCCTAGCTCTGTGCTCCTGGGCGAGAATCTACAGGGCTATAGGTGTCAAGTTTCCCCATCTGTAACAAGAGGGAGCTGGACTCAGTAACCTAAGACTTAAAGAAGACTCAAGACATCCACTTCCGATGTGCATATTTCAAAGCTCACTTTTTTAGCAACAATGCAGAGTTGTTCGGCGGGGAGGTAGTCAAACGGGAAAACAAATCTCCAGTTAAAATTCCCTTCACCGTCCAAGGACCTGTAATGTACATCTGTTTTCTGTTTGTTTTCTTCATTGCCAGGAATCCAGCTGAAAAGCAGAGGCAAACAGACTTAGCTTCATGTGACTGACAAGTAATCTAGCTGCAAAACTGTGCCGTGATCAGGGGAGTGACGGGCAGGAGAATTAATCCACTTTTTTTGGGCAGGTTCCAGTTATCTACCGAGCGGGGGCTGATTTATGAAGGGGAGGCGCTTGGCTGCATCCCACTTAGGTTTTAGCCAAATAAAACAGAAGTCCTCTATAACCAAAGCAGGAAATCCTTTAGACTTCAGTTAACAGGGATAAGGCAAAATTTTCTGGAAAATATCAACAATTCAGCTTCTATTTTGGGAATGCCGAAGCAGGCTGGCTCGGCTTTGAGTCTTTAGAGCTGTAACTCATCTAGACTGTCATCACAGCGGGTAGGCTCAATGAATATGAGTTAGCTCCAAATTTTAGCATTTCCTTTTTCAGATTTTACTTACACAAATAAAAAAGGCACGAATCAAGTGACTTTACGGCTTCCTTTTTAAAAATCATCACTCTTAAATTCACCATGACCACAATAACAAGATAAGTAAGGGAGAGGTAAGCAGTTACTTCCACGTACATATTTAGGAGAAATGACTTCAGCAAACAACCTAAAAGTTAAGATGATAATCTTCAAAAAGAATTTCCTTTTATTTGTGCCTGGCACGAAGAGGACACTAAATAAATACCCGCTGATGTGAATGAACGTGACTGGAAGGAAGTGGTGGTCACATCTGCCTGCTACCGGGAAGGCTCCTGGTCTGGAACCGGCCAAGGGGTAGAGTGTACCTTAGAATCTGTCCGGGAGCTTTTGCAAACATTGATGCCTGGGCCCCAGGGACAGAGATTCTCAGTAGCAGGCAGGCCTGTCTGTGAACTTGCTTTGCCCCTCGACTCTTTGAGTCTCATTTCCTCATCTGTAAAATGATGGCAACACTACGTGTCTCTTCGAATGGTCTCCATGAGGACAGAATCAGAGGCCATGGCTTAGAAGGGGGCAGTTTGAGAAGGAGGGTGAGGGGATTCCTTAACTCATGTTTATGATCATCTGCTATGAACCAGGTATTTAACAAGCATTATTTTATTCTTCTCACACTGAGGTTCAGAGAGGTTATGTAACTTACATAAGGTCACACAGACAGTGCTGACAGAATTAAGTATATCCCCCAGGTCAGTCTGTCTTAAAATTCCCCGCCTATTACTCTGCCTCAAAGTACCATGGAGACAATAAAGTGATTAGCAAATATGAGGTCCTATTGTTAATAGTGACATTGATATCAACCACTTGCAGTACTTGCATTTTTTGCTACTTAAGGAACTGATTAGCTAAATCAGCAAAATGATTGCTTTTGCCCCTTAACTTTTCAGCTAACTCAATGAGGAGAGTCTATGGTCTCTTGGCAATGACCTTGGTGGCTTCACCTCTTGACCAAAGTGCCACCATCATCCTCTCCAGGGTCTCCTGCCGTTCTCCCTCTCATTTTTTTCATGGAGCTTTTTCACATTTGATTTCAAACATGAATCTTTTCATATTTTAACTTTCAGAAATGTTAAACAACTACTCTAGGTATATGTATTTGTGTATGTAAATGTACATAGCTTTGTATGTAACACTCATGTGTACAGTTGTAGTCTTGTTATTATGTATCATTAATCCTTCCACATATAGTGTGTAGATTTTAATTCCAAATGTTACATGGTACTTTAAGTTGTGCTTTATTCTTTGATCAAAGGTGTTTTCACAGTCCAGTATTACTTGAGTTTGTTTCCCTGACTTGAAAACAAATAATGCTTAAGATAGTCAAATAAATTTGCATATATATAATTAGCTAGGATTAGTTTTCCTTGGGGAATGGTAATAAGATCCTGAAATGAGAAAGAATAATGAAGAACTTGATGAAACATTCCCTGTTTACAGGGAACCTAAATGATCATAATTATGTCTTTAACAAAAGTTTTGATTGAGGGCCACTTGGGATCATAAGTGAAACTTTGTTCTCGCTTTATGCATATGCCAGATTTTCAACAAGTGTTACCTTTTACGTATCAAGGAACCAAACTCTGTCCATGTGGAAGAGAAATAATACTAGCTAATGCTCAAATAGGACTTGCTGTGCCAGGCACTGCCTTAAATGCTTGGAGTAAATGAATTTTCCAGCGATCCCTGGAAAGTTAGTACTATTATTATCTCCATTTTACAGATGAGGACACTGAGATACCATGAGTTTACTAACTTGCCTAGCTCTAGAAGGCAAAGTATCAGGATTTGAATCCAGGCAGTTTGACCTTAGAGTCTGGCCTCTTAATCACTATGCCATTTGGCAGTCAACATCTATGATCAAGGAATAAACACATAACTAACATCAATATGGACCATTTGCAACTGAATTACGCAAGTAACAGAATAATGAACAAATATGAGCCTTTGCATGTTAGACACAGGTACTCTGTAAACTGATGGAATGGATGATTGTTTAAAATCTGCTAAATGTTTCCTCTTTACCATGAACATTAGTTGCTGGTAATAAAACATTCTGGAAGCTATACGTGTGCTTCTAAGGCTAGTTTTTCAAGGTAGCAAAAAAGAATAAAAATGAACTGCATGACTGAAATATCTCAGCAATAAAAAATCTGTTGTATAAATTGAAGAAAACTCACTTTGTTGAAAGAGAAATGAAGAACTTTTTATCAGTTTGTACAGTCCTTTGTGACCTCTGCTCATAAACAAGATCCATACAGATTCAGCTCTCTCCCCCTTATCTCTCAGGAGCTTCCTAAGCAGACTGCATTAATAAGACAAAATAGCTTCAAATAACCAAGAATCCTGCCATGGGCACTTCAGTCATGAAAACCCAACCCAGTGAAGAAGAGTCTGTTTCATTCCCTGAGCTTGTTAAAAGCTCTTGCATGCTGCCCTTACCCTTTGACGTAGATGTCACTCATTTCCTCTCCTGTGATGCTTTTCTCATCCAAGATAACATCCTTGGTGTTCCAGATGATAACACGCAGGTAGTACCTGAAAGTATATTTTGAAGGTACTTTTTCCTCTGGCTCTGGACCAAGCCTGAAGCCCCGTATAGCAGAGACTCACGATTACTTACCTCTTGGCTTTCCGAGGTGTGATGTTGAATGGAGGGCCTGGGCGTCCCAAATTCTTGGGGAAAACATCCACCCACATCTGAAGTTTCCCCTAAAAAAATGAAAAGAGAACTGACATCATATAATGGGTAGTAGAGATTAAAATTTTCTTTTGCATTTCTTAGGTGAAACTATTTCTTCTTAATTTATTAATCTATATGGAAGGCAATGAAATGGAGTAGAAGAGCAAACCAAGGTTAGTCCTACATCTGCAGTGTCATTTAACTCACCCATTCTCACTCTCACCCAGGGGTCTCTCAGGCTGCAAGTGTGCCCACCTGCATCACTGAGTTTTCCCTGGTTAATAAAATGAGAGGCTTCCCATCACTAACACACTCACACATCCTCTTACAATGACAAAGTTGGGCCCTTGACCCTTCAGAGCAGTTCTCAGGATGTCACTATATTTGTCATCACATTGTAGTCCCAGTTTTATGAGACCCAAGAGTTTCTCCACTTACCCTCAAAATTCAAAATAAAAATGTTATTTAAGCCTATAAAATAAAAACTTATAACAGCACTTTCAAAGGAAAGACTCGAACAATGACAAGGTATTACTCTTCCCAAAAGGTCAGGGTTCCTGCCACTGGCTCACTGGTGCGCACACTCAGGAGGAGGGCGGCAGGGGAGGGAGGATGGAAGCCTGGACTGGCACGCATCCTGGCCCTCTTGGTGAGACCAGGCCAATCCATCAGACTGGAATGTTCTTCCAGACAGGCCAGGAATGCCATTAGAAAACCTCGTCCACTGTAGGAACCACTCTGCACCCCAAAATGTTTTTTGGATGTTCTGTAGCCACTGCCTTCAGACAGGTCTTCAAGAAGGTTGCCAAGGAAACCACTAGATTGGCTTCCCAATGCATTGTGATTGACATGAATTTGCTGGAGCTCCTGAAAAGGGATCTCTTTTACTATGATCCTGACTCTCTTCCAATGACTCTCTTGGACTCAAGACTCTACAGTACATTTGGCACACTATAGGACAGTAGGCATCTCCTAAGATCTAGCCACAGTTTGTGCCCAGTGATGTAGGTAGAGGAGATGGAGGGTTGCTGGACTCCCAGGGAGAAAGCTTCTGTGCTTTGCAATTTACAGAGCCCACAATTCAATTGGGGGGGTGGGGGAGTGGAGGAGGAATGGGTTCTTTGGGGGAAGGAAGAAGAATAAGAGGAGGAGGAAATGAAAATGTATAATAGAATAAAATCAAGAAATGAGTAACAAACTTATCTACTAAGACCAGGCACGTGGTCACTTTTTGGAAATGAGCTTGTTCACTGTTTTGCTGTCAGTGTCAACAATATTAGCAACCACTAGGTTAATGTTTGTTCAAGTGTGGTCTCCTAGCCACCTGCAGCAGAACCACTCCAGGTATTTGTTAAAATTCGGATTCCTGACCCCACCGTAGATCTACTAAATCTGAACCTCTACAGGAATAGCTTAGGATTCTTCATTATAACAAGCTTCCACAGAGATTATTTTGTCATATGCCATGTCTCACCTTGCTTCTCTGAAGCCTGCTCCCCATCTTCTGGGAACTTACTGCCCCCTACTGCCATCTACATTGTCACTGCCATCTACATTGTTACTGTGAGCAGCCACCTCATGCTCCATGGCCCTGCTTCCATGGATGTCTCATCTCAGGGGGCACCTTCTCACCCAAGCGGGGCCAACCTCTTGCTTTCCTAGACCCTGCCCATCTGGCTACTGCTGAGTGACCCAGTGGTGGATAACCACGCCACACTGGGGCAACCAGCTGATTCCACATTTGGAAGTAGATGAGTGGGAAGTGGGGGTCTGAGTGACTGCATTGTAACACACAAACTCTCAGGAACTTTCCATGATGTTCTGAAGCATAGGAAGGTGGCCACAACAAGTGAGAAGATGAAAATAGACTCAGAGAGAGAAATGACTCAAGAGATAAGAGAGAGGCACTGATTTGAGTTTGTTCTGTGTCACAGCCACTCTCCTGTCTGGATTTTGTGAGTTACTTAAAATTTCTTATAATAAATTTGATGAAGCTAAAGTATCCAAAAGAGTTAAATCAGTGTCAGTGATTGCCCTTGCATTGGGTATGGATGACAAGTGTTCAAAGGTGGAGAGCCACTTTACCTGGGAAATGTTGGGCTGGAAGGTACTGTGTAAAGTCCTCGTTTCCACATGCTCAGGGACCAGCCCCTGGGTTCTGAGGATGTGAAGGGCTAGGCGTTCGTCAGGGGCCCCGAGGTGTCGATGCAGGATTTTGTTGGCTTCTGGAAATGGAAAGCGGTGTTGAAAAAGGGATTGGCATGCGGGAACAGTTCAGCCAGATTGCCCTGAGCTGTTTGCAGCACTTCATCCTGGACAGGCAGGGTCAACATGCAAAATTCTAACATATGAAGGAGTCATGGATCAAAATACCTGCTGGCCAGAGGTCCTGACCCATCCTGACCCAACTTCTGGGCTGCAAGTAGCAAAGGAATCGGAACACACCAGAACATTTAAGTGAGAGCAGTCCAAATTCACCTCTGTGGCAGAAACTCACAGTTGGACTCTTGTTTCTCATGCATTTAGGTGTGGTCATGTAACTAAGTTCAGTTAGAAGATAAAGTGAATAGAAATCATGCACGTCACTTCAGAAATGTCCCTGTAGGATCTTCTCTGCACCTTCCTCTTCTGCTACCTTCAAGTAGCAGAAGTACCTTCAGGCTTAGAAGCCTGAGCTGAAGAACGGCAGAGCTATTGGATGAGTCCAGGAAGCACTGTTAGGAGAAAGGCCACCTACATGCGGGGACACCTGTTTTGAGTTTATGAGAAATAAATTTCTGTGTTAAGCCACTGGCATTTGCAAATTTATTGTTACAACTGTTAGCATCACTGTGGCATTTGCATCACTGTGGCATTTTAAAAGTATGGCTCAAAAATTCTCTTGACACCTGACCCATCAAGAGGTGAGGTCTATGTCCTCTCCTTCTGAAGCTGAGACACATTCGACTGATGGAGTATAGAGAAAAAGGGGTTGTGTGACTTCCCAAGCTGGGCCTAAAAGGCCACACGGCTTCTGCCCATTTCTCTTGGGTTGCTGGTGCTGGGGGAAGCCATGTTCCCCGTAGAACGCCTGACAACTGAGACAGCTCTGCGGGAAAGCCCTGGGTAGGGGCTCTAGTCGTCAGCTGTCAGCCGCGGGAGCCTCCACAGCCATCTAGCCCAGGCTAACACCTGACTGCACCCAAGTGAGAACTGCCCAGCTAAGCTCTTCCTGAACTCCTGACCCACAAAGTCGTGAGCAAAACAAACTGGTTGTTCAAAGCTGTTAAGACGTGGGGTGGTATTTTCTGTAACAATAGTAATAATCACCAGGACTGATATCACCTTTTGGAGGGTCGTTTGATTGTTGGGGTTACTCTTAAACTACTATGCCATGTTGTTTCCTAGTTTATTCCCAATTTTTTTTTCAAATTCACATGTTAACAGCAGCATCAACATTTTTTCAACATCTCATCATCCCCAATATTGACTAAGTCTTCCTCAAAATAAAAAGGAAAAACAAAGTTTTTAAATTTGAAGAATCAAGAGTTCAGGATCGGGAAGCATTTTCACACCCCCGTTCCTGTTCATCTTTGTTCAGTGCTCATTCTTGCACTACCATCTGAGCACTTTAGCGCTCATTTTGTATTACATGGAAATAAGTTAACTACTGGAACTTTGTGGTCAAAGCTTGAGTGGCTCTGACCCAAAAAGGTCAAGTGAAACATAAGAAAAAGAAGGAAAGGCATCCACTTTGACACTTGACAAGATGGCAGAACACCATCATGTGGCTTTTCTTCAATAGGGCCACACCCACAGAGTCTCAGAGAATATACAGTTAGGAGGCTGGGTCTGCCTGCACACAACCCCCTCCCAACAAACCCAGCTATAGGTATGGGTTACTCTCTGTTACCAACTTGCAATCCACAGCAACGTGCTCACCAAATTCATCCAAACTGTACTCTCGTCCTCCATATGTGATTCTACTTCCATCTTCGGAAAGGATGGGTGGTGGGAAGCCTTTGAATCTGGCTACATTTTGAAGCAACTGCGTTGGTTTCAACTGATCTCGCCAGGTATTTACTCCAGAACTGTGAATCACGACACACAGCCTGGAGTTACTGCAGGCACACACACTCTCCTTGGATTCACACACACATACATATTATAGGTGTTTCTATATAACAAGGGAGCCAGTCCTGCTCTACAACTTTGGTTTTGCTTAGAACTCCATTTCCCAGCCTAAAATCCACATTATTTGACCTCAGCCAATCAATCAATTTGAGAGTGGAGGTGGGGGGGGGGGGGGCGGGGGAGGTTCTCAGTTTCCTCCTCTGTAAAAATGAGGAGTTAGGCTGAGATCATTATAGTCGTAAGAGAAAAGAAAACATAAATTAGAAATTGTAAGGCGTACCTCATTAGATGCTGTAGAAAGATACCCTATAGCTCTCTTGGAAAAAGGGACGTCAGAAAATTCATCATTTCAGGTTGCCCAGGCTGGGGAGGGGGATGCCCGCTTCCAAAGGGTAGGTAATGTCTACGATCACCCATTGCCAGTCTTCCATCCCTGACACCAAGGAGGGGGGCTCAAAGCGGGGGAGAGGGGACTGGTCTCCCAGATCTCTACCCCTGCCACGCTCGCTGGGCCCTGCACCAGGGTGACCACATCACCCAGCCTACAATGTGAAGGTGCCCCCGGAATTGGGCAATGCGATGGCCCCGGCTCTCCCTAAGATAATCCTACTAGTATCTGACTGAAGGGAGCGGTGGTTCCAGGAAGAAAGGCACGGAGGCAGGGAGTCGAAGCTTCCCCAGGGATTAAGGGCAGAGAGAACAGAACCTCTGCATTGATGGCCAAAGCCACGTACACACAATACTGCTCAGGTATGCCACAGTGGGAGCCAAACCGGGAAAGGAATCGGTTTTCCAGATCAATAATCGTTTCTCCCACTTTTTCATCACGGGTAAGGGTGTCGTAATCATAGACAGAGATTTTCAGGTCTTTTTCTTGAGGTAAGTAGCAGCTCAGTTCATACATTCTAAAAGACACAAATGCAAGATTAGAACCTCCACGAACTGTCCAGGTACCTCACAACAACCAGGGCTCTGTGCGAAGCATCCCTAGGCGGTGGCCACAGCTAGCGGAGAACATTGTAACTAGGATGGGGCGCTTGGTAAAGAGTAAATGTGAGTATTAAGAGTAAGAAACCATGAGCTAGAGTTCTCAGGAGAGCCTGAGTTTCTCCTGCGCTCGAATCCCAGCTCTGCGGCTTACTGGCTGTGGGACGCTAGGCCAGGTACTTAGCTTTTCTGCCCTCAGTTTTCTCATCTTTCAAATGGTGAGAATTCCCACCATACGGTGCTGTTACAAGTGTCAAGGGAAGAAATGGATATAAAGTATCTGGCATAAGTGCACTGCTCAGAAACCAATAGCTGTAATAATAATTGTTATGAATTATATTAACATTATTATTATTATCACATGCCCATCAACTGGGGCACCCTGAGCACCTCTCCACGGCCAGGACGTAAGGCACACCTTGTACCGTTATTTACAGTCCCCTACAGCTGTGTCCCTACTATGCTCCCTCCTCTGCCTCAAGAGAGATGTGCCCCACAGAATGTCTGTGAATCACCCCCCAAGTGCACAGGAGGGGGTGTGAGTAGAATTAATTCACCAGCGCAGTGTGGTGCACAAGGCCAAGAAGACTCCCTCCTCTGAGCTCTTTGGGGTTTGAGACTGGCTTTGGTTTTTAAGGCTTTTCCATTTCATATTAAAATGCAAATGCTTCTAAGAAAAGGATAAATAGTCAAACAGTACTTTTGGGGCAGGTGCAGGTTCTAAGAAGGTGGTGAATTACAGCAAAAGCTCCAGTTGGGGAGGGTTTTTGCTCTGTATTTGCACTGTCCAGAGTAGGTGCTCATTTAATTTTTCTTTTTTTTAAAAAATAATTTAAGTGTTTATTATTAATCAGTTTATTTGCCTTCATTGTCACCCAATACGAATTTGGGAAAATTCAATGTGTCCTAGCTTTTTAAAAATTTTTTACTTGACACTTTTTTTAAATTAAAATGAATAGATCACAAAGAACGTTACATTAAAAAACATAAGAGATTCCCATCATCTAATTTTGTCGAAGGAAAAACTGTGAGAGGCCTCTGCCATCCCTCCTCTCTCCCTGTGCCTCCTCCTCTTCTCGCCTCACTCTGGCAGGTGGCTTGGTTCCTGCCCAAAGAGCCAGGAATGTTATCCACTTGAATAGAAAGGCTGATTTCGATGGGGTTCTGGTAAAAATCTTCCATGTAGTCTCCTAGATAAACCTCAGCTACTTCTCAAGTGTCGCACCTGGGCAAGGAAAGGAGCTGGTTCATGATCCCTCAGGAAGCACAGCACCCACACATGCCCCCAAACGCCACAATGCCAGTGCTGGGTTCCAAGGGGAACCCTGGGAAAAGAATTCTTCAGTCAAACAAGGTTAAGAGTCACTGCGTTGGAGTTCCCCTGGGCAAACTAAAGTTTCCAAGAAGTCCTGCAATTATTCCTGCAATTTATTCACCATTAAAAATACACATTAAGGTAAAATCCACATAACTGTAAAATTAATCGATTCAAAGGGAACAATTTAGTGGTACTTAGTACATTCACAATGTCATGCAGCTACCACCTCTATCTAGTTTCAAAATATTTTTTTTCACTCCAAAAGGAAACCTGGTATCCATTGAGCAGTTTCTCCCCTTTCTCCCTTCCATTAGGCCCTAGCAACAGCCAATCTGCCTTCTGCCTCTATGGATTTATTTATTCTGGATATTTCATAGAAATGGAATCATATAATATGTGGCTTTTTCTTTCACTTAGTATAATGTTCTGGACTTCATCCATATCATAGCATGTCATTCCTTTTCATGGCCAAATAATATTCCACTGCATGGATATGACATGTCTTGTTTATCCATTCATCATTGATGGGCATTTGGGTACACATCTAGAAGGGGAATTGCTGGGTCATATAGTAACTCTATGTTTAAGTTTGTGTGGATCCATCTAACTGTTTTCCACAGTGGCTGTACCATTTTGCTTTGCCACCAGCAACATACAAGGGTTTTAATTTCTTGCCAGCACTTGCTATTTTCTGTTGCTTTTAAAAAATTATTATTATAGCCATCCTAGTGGTTGCCATATCTCATTGTGACATTGTGGTTTTGATTTGCATTTCCTTAATGACTAATGATGTTGAGCATCTTCTCACGTTTTTGTTAGTCACATTTTTTCAAGCCCAAGTGTCTCAAAGGTTTCACTAAGGGATAGTTTTTCCCTTGGAACCCCAAATAACATCTCATAGAAGATGCCAATGTTCTACTCAAGTGTGATCTGGAGAATGCCATGATGTGACAGGAACATTCTGATCAAGGACCGAGCATGTAAGATTGATTTCACCTCCCTGAAGTCCTGCCCCAGAATTCCTGAGGTTGTCCACGGAGAAGAAAGTCACCCCATAAGCCTGGGGCCATGGACCAGTCAGCTGAGGGCTTGCAGAGGGGGCCCCTGGGCTCCAGCCCGGGGTGGGGGGCAGTCCGCGCCCACGCCACATGGGGATTGGCTGAGCAGAGCCCAGCTGCACCACCTCCTCCCGGGGTGGCTCCAGGCAAGACTTTTCTGCCACTTAATTAAGCTTGTGCTTGGCTCCTCTAAGGTGAGCAATTCAGACAGGGCCACCTTCTCCCTTAAATGCTAGCTCTCCCTGCTCCCTGTCTCCCTCACGCGGAGCCCTCCTTCCTGCCCTGCGTGCCTTTTCCTGTCTAGACCTCAGGGCTGGATCAGCGGGAGAAAGGGAAAATGATCACATTCTCACATGGTCGTGCAAGGGGATTACTTCCACTCCCCGGCCTCGGGGTGCACAGCACAGAGGGTGTGCGTGTACACGGGGGTATGCGTGTGTGTGTGTTGGCCCAGGGCCGGGTGAGCCTGAGGTCTTGTGTGCACGTGTGTTACCGGGTGTAAGAATGTGTAGAGGAGAAAGGCGTGTGTGTCCTTGAGAGGCTTTGATCGAGGGGCGAGAGTTGTGTGTGTGTGTGCGCGCACGTGCACAGGAGAGAAAGAAAGAACGAGTAAGGGCACGTATCAGCAAACACGAGCAGAAAAGAAGAGAATGGGGAAGAAAATAAAGCCAGGGGAAAAAAATCAGGCCACATGGCGAACAAGCACACGGTGGTCTCTGGTACAACATGGTTCTGGGAAAATACCAGTTTTCACAAATGCTTTGTCTACAGGACATTTTTCTATAGGTGTTGGCTTTGCCATGGACATGAAGCGTTATGAAAGAAGTTGGGAAAGCGTGGGGCTTGGAGTCGGGAGTTTCTACCCAAATCTCGACTCTGCTACTTACCAGCTCTGTCAACAGCCCTGCTTTCCTTACCTATAAAATGGGGCTGCTAATCCCTGCCCTGCCTGGAGAACAGGTTTGACAGAGAGATGAAAATAAGACTGAAGGCAGCAGAGCGCGGCGTGGAAGCTGCGTGGATACGGGAGTCAGGCGGCCTGGCTCTACCTCTCACTAGCTGGGTACGCTTTGGCACTTACCCTCTCTGTGCCTGAGTTTCCTCAGTTACAAAATGGGGATAGTAATAGCATCTCAGAGTTGTGAGATTTTTTTTCTTCCTCTATGTTTTCTCTTAAATGTTACACTCAAAAATTATGAGGTTCCCATATACACCCTACCCCACCCACCCTACCCCTCTCACATCAACAACCTCTTCCATCATTGTGGCACATCCACTGCACCTGGCGAACTCATTCTAGAGAACCGCTGCAGCACATGGACAGTGGTCCACATTGTAGTCCACACTCTCCCCCAGTCCACCCAGTGGGCCACGACAGGACACACAATGTCCAGCATCCATCCCTGCAGCACCACCCAGGACAATTCCAAATCCTAAAAATGCCCCCACATCATATCTCTTCTTCCATCTCCCTACCATCAGCAGCCACCGTGGCCACCCTCTCCACATCACTACTACAATTTCTTCCCTTACTAATCACAATAGTTCCCCAGCAGAACACCAATAAGTCCACTTTAATCCATACTCTATTCCTCCATCCTGTGGACCCTGGGATGGTTATGTCCATTTCCCCTCTACATCAAGAGGGGGTTTAGATTCCACATGGATGATGGGTGCAATTTTCCTGCTGGCAGCTGTAGGCACTCTTGGCTCCCTATGTGGTGACTGACCCTCTTCATCTCCCTGTCAGCTGGCCAGGGTGAGTCCAAGAAACCAGAGAGTAGGAGCAGCAGGTCTGCTGAGGCCCAGGGCCTGGCTGTTACACCAACTCAAATGCCAACCACAGATCCAGTAAAAGTAAAAGAAGAGGCATGTGTAGAAAGGTCATCAGTTGTGAGATTTTTGAGACATTTTCTATAAAGGGATCAGTATAGTGCCTGGTATGTAGTTGATGCCTAGCAAATGTGAGCTATTTTTAAATGTAGAAGCAGTTTACCACTGAAAAATGCCATTCCCATTTAGAGGTCACTTGGATTTGGCTTCAACAAGATAAAGGTAATAGTCCAGAAACAAGTCTAGAGTTGGAATACTGAAAAAAAGAATCATCAGGGGGAGGAGATGTGGCTCATGCGGCTGAGCACCCGCCTCCCACGGGAGGTCCTTGGTTTGGTTCCTGGTGCCTTTTAAAGAAGACTAACAAGCGACAAGCAGACAATGAGCAAAACAATGAGCAAAAAAACCCCAAAACAGGAGCAGGGAGTGGATGTGGCTCAAGCAGTGGAGCACCCCGCCTCCACGTGAAGGGCGTGGGGTGGGGTTCCACGTTTGTGCATTTCCCAGTGCCTCCAAAAGAAAAAACAGACAGACAATGAGCAGACAACCAGCGAAAAACAACGAGCAGACAATGAGTGCAAACAGTGAGCAAAAATAACAAGCAAAAACAACAGGCAAACAGATGAGGGAGCCGTGGGCGGGGCGGGGGGGGATAGAAAAGAATCATCAGTGAACAGAGGACAGGTAAAAGAGGATATTTGACCCCATCACTTTCTGGCCCCTCCTTGATTTTGCTAACAGAGTCAATATATTAATTGGATCAAAATGGTGGGGATTGGAATGACCCAGAAAACACAGCCCCAACTGGAATCGGGTGGTGAGGACGAACATCTCATTTCAGTTGAGTCTCACTGCCTTCGTTCTTGTCTAGAACCCACTAGAACTCACCAAAGTATCCTGACCCCTGGGCTTTATACCCGCCCTGGGCCCTGCGTCCCCCCAGGGCTGGCTCTTCCTGTTTCAGAGTAAATATCTCCTCAGCGGAGCCCATCTCAGGCCTTGGTTTTATTTTCTTCATAGCACTTCTGCCTCCCTGAGCGTCTTTTGTTTTCGCATTGACATTTTTATCAACTGCTCTGTGACTAGAATATCTGTCTGGTTGCTGGCCCCCGCCTCAGGGCCTACAACACAGCTTGGTACACAGTATGTCCTTCATACGTATTCAGTGAAGAATGAAAGAAACATGTTTTAAGATGTACATTACCTGCCAAAAACTGGGTTGAGAGTATTGGGAATGTAGTGGTCTCGATCTTCAATCACTTTTCGGCCCAAGGTTATTTTTATGTAAGGGTCACACTGTGGGGAGAGAGAGATGGGGCGTGAGGTCATGGTCGGGTACAAGTTCAAGGCAGTTTCTGCCTCCACACCTGCTCCCACGCTGATGAAGAGGTGGCTGCCCGGGCACCCAGGCACCCAGGCCAACGGCTGAGTGAATGCCCTTGGGGAGGCAGAGTGGGGTGAAGTCGAGGTGGGAGGGAGGAGACCGGGCTGGGTGACTGGGGCGAAACTCCTCCCAGGTCCCATCTGTTAACTGAGAAGGGTGAGCCGGAGGCTGTACAGCCAGGGCCAGCTGGTAGATAAATCCTCCCCAATATACTGTTTTGATAGAGTATCTTTCCTCTAGGGAGATAACAGATGCCCCAGAAGAAAGACCAGGACAAAGACTGTGGCTGATGACTGTAATTATCCTGCCCAGGAGAAGGCTCCACACCCACGTGCTTACCAGGCCATTGTTGTCCTGGGGCTGGAGCTCTAAGCCTCGAACAATGTAAATCCTAACCGTGCATTCCTGTGGGACGCTGTCAGGTAATTCCCGAAACTGCCTGGGAGGGGCCGGCACGCTGGGGTCATCTGTCAGGGGGTAGATTCTGAAGGAGCCCTGTGGGAGAGACAGGATAGAGATGTCTGCACAGCAGGCTCCGCAGTGGCACAGGGGCTGTGGCATCAGGTGAGGATGGGCTGCCTTTTGTGAAGGAAACAGTGTATATTGCATTCTGCATTGTTTCCAGTAGGGAAAGGGAAATAATTATAATTACAAAATAATTACTTAATAGATGACAGGAGAAAAAGGGCAGGGCAGAAGCAGGAAAAATCAGACAGTAATCCAGGCAAGGGATAGAGGTGGCTTAGACTAGTGTGGCGGCAGAGGTGGTAGAAAGATGGAGGGAAATTCTGCAAATATTTGGAAGGTGGGAAAAAAGTAATTATTTTTTAAAACCCAATGAAGTGGGAAGCAGATGCGGCTCAAGCAATTGAGCTTCCGCCTACCACATGGGAGGTCCCAGGTTCAGCTCCCAGTGCCTCCCAGAGAAGACAAGCAAGACAGTGAGCTGGCATGATGGGCTGGCACAGCTAACTGACAGAACAAGATGATGCAACAAGGAGGCACAAAGAGTAAATATAATGCAAGACACAACAAAGCAGGGAGCTGAGGTGCCTCAAGCAATTGAGCACCTCTCTCCTACTTGGGAGGTCCCAGGTTTGTTCCTGGTGTCTCCTAAAGAGAAGACAGATACAGAGAGCAGATAGTAAGTGCAAACAATAAGGGGGGTGGAATAAAGAAGAAAACAATAACAACAAAAACCCAATTAAGCACTAAGGGTGAGCTCCCTTTTCCTGCATCATCCCTGAAAACCCTGTTCATCCTTCATATCTCAGCTAAAAGGCACAGCTTCCTCTAGGAGCCCTTACATGACTGTCCCAAGGTTGGGTGCATCTGCTGCGTGCTCTCATCTAACCTTGCCCTCACCTCTGTCCCAGTTCTGACCTCTGTAAGTCTATTTATTGTCTCTGTCCTTTACTAGACCACGAGTTTCCCGAGGGGAGGATTTGTCTTGTTCATCACCCTATTTCCAGGGACACAAGGAATGTTTGTTGACTGGGTGAGCCATCAGGCCAGTGTGAGAGGCCTATTTTAGCTCTAAATCAGCTTAAATACTGGAAGAAAGCACCAAAGTTGGATTCGAAACATGTAGGTCTTAGTTCCATCTATATGGATTAGTAAAGGAACAAGACTTGGGGACCCCAAATGAACTCAAGGAACCCAGTCTTGAGGAGTGTTAAATAGGTTTGACCCACATGACATCTTTGATTGCTTTGTGGGAGGCTGTAATGAGAAGGTTTTTGAAACAACATATTGATAATCCCGATCAATTAGCCATGTCTGTTACAGGCCAAGGATTAGGAAGTAGCAGCACATCTGCTACATATTTGCCAACTGGGGTCAGAGGGAGAGAAAGTCCTATATGCAGATAATTACAATGGGAAAGATGCTTTAAGAGAGGCACGAACCAGACCTGTGGGAGCCTAAAGCAGGAGTGAGTCACTCTGCCTCAAGCAAGCAGAGGACACTTCACAAAGAATGTGACATTTGAGCTGGCACCTGGAGAGTGAATAGGACTTTGGTAGACCACAAAGAGGAAAGGAAGGGCAACCAGGGAAGGAAGAAGAGCCTGTCCTAAGGCTCTGAGTTGTGTGAGGAAGAGGTGTGTTTGGGGATTGGGAGAGGTTCTCTGGAGGAGGAGGGTGGAGTGCGCCAAGGCGAGGCAGCAGGGGAGACAGGTAGCTTGTGAAAGCCAGCTCCACCTCTGGACGGAGTTGAGACTTGATCCTGTGGAAACCCAAGCTAGGTCTTTAAGCAGTCAAGAAACATGATCAGATCGGTTGCAGGGAGTGGGACAAGAAAGGCCACAAGAACAATCAATTGGGAAGTTGTTCAATGGTCTAGGAAGCCTGGGAAGGGACAGTGGGGGTAGAGCAGAGGGACTAGACCTTAGACACATGAGAGCCCTGGGATTCAAAACTGGATGGCAAAAGCTGGAAGAAAGAAAGAGGTATTGGGAATGGCTTTGAGGGATGTGGCTCCCCTGCAGCCCTTTTCCTTGACTGCACCTTCTAGTTTTGTATGTAGCCCATCACGAGAGCCGACAACTTACAGAAGGCTCTCCCAGGAGGAAGTTGTTGAAGCTCTTCTGGGCTGACATAGTAAACACCACCCTCTATAGACTCATCAACTTTACATCT
This sequence comes from Dasypus novemcinctus, assembly GCF_030445035.2. Taxonomy (NCBI): domain Eukaryota; kingdom Metazoa; phylum Chordata; class Mammalia; order Cingulata; family Dasypodidae; genus Dasypus; species Dasypus novemcinctus. The sequence continues at coordinate 49,739,501 of NC_080678.1, forward strand.
TTAGGATTAAAGAAATAAAACCCCTAGATCCTTTGTCTAAAAATTTGGCATGGTCGGATAAAATCACTACTGGCATTTTACAAAGACTCGGTTGTCCTTTATGTTAGGTCTATAAAGAAAATAAAGGCAGATCTTAGACAAACATATAGCTTACTCACCTTAAACTCTCCCACCACAGAAGGATCTTCATTCTCATCTGATTTGCCTCGGTATAGCTTGAAAGTATCTGAGAAGTCTGTCAGGCCCTCAAAGTCTGTTACCTTCTCTAGTTCACAATTATATACCTGAAAACCATCAACAGATCGTTAATTTCTCATTAAACACCCACCAATCCTATGATGCTGAAGCTCCATTTATCCCAGAGAAAAGAAAATGTGTACATATGATAAGAACGTTCATAGCAGCTTCATCATTAGGAGGGTGGATAAGCCAATTGTGGTATATGCATACAATGGAATACTACTCAGCAATAAAAAGGGACAGCCATTCATACAACAACTCGATGGATCCCAAAACTACCATACTGGATTAAAGAAGCCCAAAAGGGGCAGAAGGGAGTTTTCTGTGGTGATGGAAATGCTCTTTATTTTGCTTGGGGTGGCAACTTTATCTTGCTATGAGTATGTACAGTTATCAAAACTCACAACTGAATACTTTATTGTATATAATTAATAAAAATACAAAACTAGAAAAAGAAGAGCAGGAAGAGAGGGAAAAGAAGAGGAGGGGAGAAGAAGAAGGGGGATTGGCAGAATTGGGAAACTTAGAACATTAACAGAAAGATCACAAATGCTCAGTCCTGCTTAGCTCAAGACCTTGCTTCCCTCCTTGAAGTGGTGCCCATGGTTGGGATTTTGTGTTGCATACATGTAACAGGATCAACTTTTCAGCTAGTGGAATTGATTCCCATTTAGAGGACAGAATGTAGTATGTTGATCCTTCATGCTTTTCTACAAAGAACACTGGGACTTCCAGGTCTCCCTGAGACAAACCATTATTGACCTAATTGGTGTGGTGCCAACTCATTCCCAACCCTTCCCCCAGCCTGAGTAACAGTCACATAACCATAACTCAGCAGCTGTCCTTGAACCCTGGGAATCAGATCAAAGCCAAAATCCATTGCCAAAACTCATGGCTTTCCAGCAGTGAGAGGTACTCCTGGCTCCTCCCCATTGGCACCCCTCGTTGGACCTTTCAATCTTCTACTTAGCTCTGCCTTGGCCAGTGTAATGGATGGTGATCCCCACCCACAAAGCAGAGACTCTCATACCTTGAGTTTGGAATAGCCTTTCTGAATATATTGTCCACATTTGTCATGCTCTCCCATGGAAGCATAAAATTTACTCCACCAGTCAACGATTTCTTCCTCCTAAAGACATATCAAAATAGACAAAGCTGTAGTAATGACTTGGATTTCCAATCTATGCAGGAAAACCCATATATTATAGGTAAGAGAGAAAGGTAGTTCTAACCTGTAACAGGTGAGAGTACATGACTTTTGTTAACATGCACAATGGACAAAGCACTCAAGAGTCTTCTGCTCAGAAGCTGGCAGTATTATGATCATTCTCAACCAATGAAATATGTTAAATGCCCATAGTTATGTTAGGTGATTATCTTATATCCTGTAGAATACTATCTGCTTTCACTTTTTTATCCTAACTTAACATTTACATAAACAAAATAAGATTTTCCATATTCTCTTTTTTTTTGTTGTGTATCTCATTTTCTTAGCCCTTTTAGCCTGTAATACACTGTAATCCAAAGCTTACTAAGCAAAGAGTTGGAAAAACTGGTTCCAATTCAAGCTCTACTCCTTTTGAGCCATACCAGCTTGGGCAGGTTGTTTAACATCTCTGAGCATCAATTTCTTCATCCGCTGTAGGGGATAGCACTAGCTGCTTTCCTTGACCTTACAGGGTTGTTGTGGAAATCAACTAAGATCATTAGGAGAAAGAGTTTTGAAAATTATGAAGTGAGAAACAAATGTAGGGAGGCATTGTGGTTAGGTGACACCAGTGGCTCCAAACCTATCCATGGGGATTCTGATTTAATCCATCTGAGGTGAGACCTGAACATCCAATATGTGATTCTAATGTGCAACCAGTGTTGAGAGGCAGTTGTTCAGGCCGAAGCGCCAGCTCTCAGAGTCACTTTTGAAGCTCTTTCAAACTCCAAAAGGCACCTCCCGCCTTAGATTTATAACAAGAATAGATCTTCATTAGACCCAACCATTGCTTATTTTAATCTTCCTGGGAGATGGTGATATTGCTGTAAATACAAAGTGTCATCTGCAAATAGCCTTTAGTCTGCAGGGGTTGAGGAAGGAACATACATTTCTTATCAGCATAGACATTATTTCCCCTGTAAGGAACAGTAACCCACCCTTGGATTTAGAGCATTTTCTTTACATATCAACTGTAGGCAGAGACTACATGTGTAAAATAGTTACCTTTTCTGTCAGCTGCTCATGCACATGTATATCCAGGAGGAGAGCAAACCAAATAATGGGTCCCATGGATACGGAGACCCCATGAATGTTAAAGTTTGAGAGAGAAACAGAGAGAGGAGGAATTATTTTTCATGCATATTTTTATATTATCAACATTTTGATGGATTATTTAAACAAACCAATTCAAGATGGTCTCATAATTAAACATACCTTACTGGTTGTTTCTCTGAAAATGTGCAAAAGGGTTATACACAGCATTAAAATGAAAGGCTTGGAGGTCGCCTTTCAACAGAGTTAAACAGTCTCACTCCCTGCAACACGGTGGTGACACGGAAGGGAGGTGGTAGAACTGCTCCTATCCCTGCCCCAAACCTTCCAATCCATTTAGCTCCTAAAGTGTATCCCCAACTTGCCCTAATTCTCATTCCTTCAGGAACCCTCCTGTCACAAGATGTGCATGTCTAGCACAACTGCTCTGTCATCATACAGATATCTTTGCTTGTTTGCCCTCCATACCTATGTTATAGCATCAAATCAATTGCATCCTTCAAAATTGTTCTAACACTAAGACGTCACTGGTCAAATCTTTTGATTTAAATTTTTGCATCGAGAATCCGATTCACATCCAGAAAATGAGAGGATGTAGAGCTAGGATGTTGGGAATTGGTTTTTCTCTTGAACCCGCAGGTGCAATCTGGAGAAATGCTAAATGGGCCCTTTTTCTGAACTCCAAGTTCCTCTCTAATGTGAGGGGAGAACAACTCTTTGGGTACAAACAGTTCCTGTGGCTTCTATGTGAAGTTGGCTGCCTGGTTTCTTTTATAAGGGCCCCTCAGTATTTTCCAGATTGATTTTTGTTCAGCACAAGAGAACTTCCGAGAGAGGCAGAGACAGACAGATGGATCAATTCTTTCTATCAGAGTGATACCAAAGAGGGATTAAAGGTTAAATCATCACAGCTGAACTGAGATTTTTGGCCAGGGGGATTTTATACCAAATGAGTTTCCATATTCTGAATGGTTTCTGAATTCAGGTTTTTAGAGCCTGCCGATTCATATCTATTTTCAGCCATCCAAAATGATTGCAAAGAAAAAGAAGTAAATAATTTAAAGAGCATTATTTGAAACAAGTTTGCTGATTTTTAAATTTGGGGGAACTTATTCATGCATAGTTGCTGTTCATGTGGAAAGTAACGAAATCATTTGGCTTTATTATACCCAGTAATGAATTTGCAGTGGGAATAAAATCATCAAATAGCATAGAAGATACTCCCCTTAGGTTTAAACAACCATATTTGTTTAATTTGTTTAAAGATCACCTTTTATTCCAAAACCTAATAGAAAGAATTGGAAGGAGGATTGAAGCATTTAGACCGAGGCCCCCGAAATCCCAAGCAGCTTCATGCATTTTTTATCATACATACATGCACTGTCGTTGGAGAAGCCATTTTGCTGAGTGCTGTTGACATACTGCTTAAACACTGGAATTGGAAGGTAATTGTTGAAATGGCCATGCTGGAAGGTCCATGTCATCTGGTTAGCACTCACCAATTTGCCCCAAATACTTGATTTCTCATTTTTCTTGTGGCACCAAGTCCATTTGTTAAGAGCACCCACAGACATCACAGGTAATGCCATGGGTTTCTGCAAGCACGAAATTGTCACCCAAAGCAACAGCCTCCAGCCCCAGCAACAGTATTGTTAGTTTTGACCTGCTTCCATAGGTTATCCCCATTCACTGCCTGACTTGAGTCTGTGGTTATATGTGTCAATCACAGGACAGCAGCAGGTTTGCAAGTGGCTCTTCCAAAGCTTTGCTCATTTGACTTGCCATAGATGTGCAGTGTCTACCCTGGTGACCAGGTAGGATGAGTTTTTAAGAGGGGATTCCCACCAGCTTTTCTTAGCAACAGTGTACCTCAACTAGGGGTTAGGAGAGCAAGCTGTTGCTGTTTGTAGTACAGTAGGAATGACTGGTATCAGTACACCCCACATTGCTTTCATAACGTAGTGCTATAGTAGTCTGGTCATCTGTTACATGTGCTAACTCTTGTTAAGAAATGAGTGAAGATATTGGTAAAGGAGGGCTTTGTTCTTTTTCTTGATCTTGGTACCCTGCGCTACTGAGTACACACTACTGATTGACAACTGGAAGGTGGTAAAGCTGGAGGCAGATTATAGAGCAGGGTTTTAAACTGCATTTTTCCAGAGTAGTTGTGAAAATCTGCCTACTTATTCTTAAAACATTATACTTAACTTCTCCTTAGGCTGCTACTGGGAATATTTTGGGTTGTTTACAATGTGTAAATAGTAGTTTTGTTCTATGGGATGGCAAATCTGATATTGTCTTCTGTGACTATGGATGATTCCAAGAGAGTGGCATCAAGCACACCAGACTGGCTATGGAGACCACATTGAATCTGATCTGAAAGATAGTGAGTTAAATGCAGTGGGAAAGAAGTGGATTTTTTAAGGCACTGTTTATCGACATTACACCTTTAAATGCAATCAAGTGCATTTTTTGGCTAGTTGACTCATTAAAACACCAGGGAGCCAAGAGTGCCTACAACTGTAAGCAGGAGAATTGCATCCATCATCCAAGTGGAATCTAACCACCCTCTCAATATAGAGGTGGAGTGGACATAACCATCCCAGGGTCCACAGGATGAAGGAATAGAGTATGGATTAGAGTGGACTTACTGATATTCTATTCTGGAACTATTGTGATTAGTAATGGAAGTAAATGTAGCATTGATGTGGAGAAAGTGGCCATGGTAGCTACTGAGGGTAGGGAGTGGGAAGAAGAGATATGGTGTGGGGGCATTTTCAGGACTTGGAGTTGTCCTGGGTGGTACTGCAGGGACAGCTACTGGATATTGTATGTCCTCCCATGACCCACTGGGTGGACTGGGGAGAGTGTAAACTATAATGTGGAGCATTGACCATGTGGTGCAGCAGGGCTCAGAGATGTATTCACCAAGTGCAATGAATGTCCCATGATGATGGAGGAGGTTGTCATTATGGGAGGAGTGGCGTGAGGTAGGTGGGGGGTATATGAGAACCTCATATTTTTTTTAATGTAACATTAAAAATAAATTAAAAAAAAAAAACAAAAACATCCTGGGAGAGTCCATCATAAATGCCAACAGAAACAGGGAGGTATTTGGTGTTTTCTCTTTTCTGGGCTGAGGCATTCCCCCCCCTCCCCCCCCCCACGCACTTCCTCCTTGTAGAATTGGCTGGAATGGTTTTAAAATAGGGACCTGTATGAACATTTCTACCAATTTCTCCACTTCAAAACCAGAGTGAGTATAAAGATCTTGAGTGTCCCATACTACGACAAATAGGGCCACCATATCCATGCCCCTCTGCTTCAGGGAAGGCTGGGAGGCCTGCAGCAGGCCTGCTTTTCCTGTCCTGGGGGCTGCAGTGCTGGACACTTGCTCCTGCAATTTCTCTTTCTAGCAAATGTTATCACTCAGACTGTCCACACCAGGGGTTTTCAGACCTACCTGTTCATTAGAATCACTCAGGAAATTTAACAACATCCTGATGCCTAGGTCCCTGTCACTCTCTGAGGAAGGGCCGGGGCCTGGGGAGTAATCATTCTAAATTTTCCTGGGTGACTCTTAGGCTGAGTGAGGGCTGAAGACCAGTAGTTTATACAGTGATAGCATAACTCTTGGTGAGTGCAAGATCCATAATCTTTTCTCTATCAGCCTTTGATAAACTGGTTTGACTATTAGTTTTTTAATTGCATTGCATGGTCACTCGACTGAATTCACCAAATATTTAGGCATCTGGAAGCCAAACCTGACATCACCCAATGATGCCCACCTTAGAAGCCAGCAATGGTTTCCTGTCTTCTATTTCAATGATGACATCCCGGCAAGGTGGGGCCGACAGAAGGGAGGCTGCAAGACAGACAGTTTCAGAATCTAAAAGCCTTGGAAAAATACAGTGGTGAACATTCTACTTCAAGTTTACAGCCTCAGAGTGGGTGGCAGAGAATACTCCTGGGTGAGACTTTATGAATGGAGAAGACCACACCCGAATATAGAAAATAACCCAGGAATTCATTACTTTCCCTGAGATACAATAGGTTTATAGACATTTTCTAAGGGACTCCATGGCTTACTGTTCTTTTGTTTTGAACACTTAGCTGAGGGCCTATTCATGGTGAGGGATAAAAAAGTATTATGTCAATTGTGTCAATACAAATGTTCATAAGACAGGGATAGACAGAGAGAGCAAGGGAGAGCGAGCTAAAGGGAGAGAGAAGGAGAGAACTACATCTGAAAGAGCCTTCTTTTCTTGGAACCTGCTCCAAGGGAAGTGAAGGGGAGGGGAGGGGAGGCGAAAAAGAAAAGCAGGACAGATAGTTCCATGTTTCAGATTTGAAGTTGCAGTGGCAGAGGGAGAAGGCACACACCCTAGTTTTATGTACAATTTCCAGGGAAGCAGACTCAGCCCAATGGATAGGGCGTCCGCCTCCCACGTGGGAGGTCCAAGGTTCAAACCCTGGGCCTCCTGACCCGTGTGGAGCTGGCCCATGCGCAGTGCTGATGCGCGCAAGGAGAGCCCTGCCACGCAGGGGTGTCCCCCGTGTAGGGGAGCCCCACGTGCAAGGAGTGTGCTCCGTTAGAGAGCTGCCCGGAGCGAAGGAAAGAAGTCTGCCCAGGAATGGTGCCACACACACACAGAGCTGACACAACAAGATAACACAACAAAATGAGAGACAGATTCTGGGTGCCACTGACAAGAATACAAGTGGACACAGAAGAACACACAGCAAATGGATAGAGAGAGCAGACAACTGGGGGCGGGGGGGAGGCAGGAAAGGGGAGAGAAATAAAAAAAAATATGTACAATTTCCAGACCTTTTGTGGCTCAGGATGTGGGGGTTAGAGCAAGGGCTCAGAAGCAGCCCCCAGGCTCACTGGGTCTGGTTGAGCCCAAGCCTCAGCAGGGCTGGCGTAGGAGGGAGAGACATCCACCCCTTACCAAAGAAGGCATCGGGTAGCCAGACATTTGATAGGAGGCCAGAACCTAGACAGAACAAACTCTGCCAAGCCACGGGACATAAAGAAGGGAAGGGAAGAAACATTTTTTTTAGGCACCTACAACAATGGGCTAAGCACTTGACTCACATGATCTCATTTAATCCCTCAATAATCCTGTAAAGCATAAGCCATTATCCCCATTTTTCAAATCAAAACTGAAAAAAACAACTAAACAACCAAACCGACAAACGAATGCTAAGAGAAAGCAAGCTACACTTCCGGTTAAACAATTCGGAGTAAGTGGCAGTAAGTAGCCTGCATCTGCTGGACCCCAAAGCTTGTGTTATTACCATCACATCTGAGTCAAGAGCAAAGTAGATGCTCAATAAATGTCAGGAGACATGATCAAGGACATTAGGAGGCAGGGGATAATGGCTTTACTGAGCATCTGTGATATGCCATTTCACGGCCACGAGTTCCCCAGATCTATTGGCACTGTCTATACTTCCTACATTAGCTCCCCCAGCTCCTGACATCTGCAACAACACGGAATGTGACCACCAGATGAGCAGGGGTGGGAGGACCCGGCTGTAGGCAAACTCCTCCCTTTATTATCAGTTTTCCACTTTACCATCCTTATGTAAACAAAACCTCAGGGATAGGAAGGAAAAGTTTTTCTGTGTGCTTCCAATATTAGGGCAACCAAGGCACAGTGCTCAGCTCTTACCCCATCCTCAGTTTTAAGAAAGTACCAGATTGATAAAAAAAAATAGATTCTGGTCTGGAGAGCATTATGGTCTCCCCTCCCCCCAACATAAACTCTTTAAGGAGCTGCCTCTTCTGGGGATCCCTGAAGCCTTGACCACGTTGCACATTAATCACATAGAATCACTCACCAGGACACCTCTGTCCAGGGCCCACCTACCCTGACACAAACAGGTCCGCACGAGAGATTCTGGGGCCAGAAAAGCTTTGGAGCATTTGTAGCTTCCCAGTGATTTCACATACTTGGACCAAAGAGCTTTCTCTTACGAAAGCAGAAGGAAAAAATAGTAGGGAAATGGTTTCTTTCCATTTAGGAATCCCAAATAAAATGATTTCTGCAGTTACAATAATTTAGCACAAAAGGCTTTGAATGGGAAGAATTTTTTTGATAAACCCATGTAGGGTTTTGCTCAGCTATGCCTATTTCCCCCTCTTTGAATCAGGGTAAAAGGATCCACAGACCGACATAGAAGATGAGCTTTGGAGGCTCTGTAAAATCAATACCACACCTGAGGAAGATTAAATCCAACTGCTTGACAGGACCGCTGCTGCTTAAATAGAAGAATAGAAGACTTCCCTTTCAGTCTTGAAGCTACCAATGAGCAGCTGGATTCGTGGGTTCTAACCCTCCCCGGTGTTTACACTCCTGAGGCCCCTAGCACAGTCCCTGAGCTGCTAAACTGAAAGCAAATAATTCCTGCATGGATAATAGCAAAGCACTACAATCATCAGCTATTTTTTTGTTATGGTACCTGAAGATATCATTCCCACCCTGTCATTTACTTATTAACTATGTGGCCTAAGGCAAGTCATTAAAACTCATGGGCAGTTACTTTTGCCTTTATGGATAACACTGAAATAATGGCTTCCAAACTGCATCACAACAATTTGAACAAATCTGAACAATGTGAAGTAAAATTCCCCTCCCCGCTTGGGGCTCTTGGAGCCCCTGTGTTTCCCCATCAAAGTACTTATCACACTGGACTGTAAGGACCCATTTCCTTCTCTGCATTCCCTCTGAGGACAGGGACATGGCTCGTACTGTTATTTTATTTTATTTTTCTTAGGAGGTACCAGGGACCTCATAGATGCAAAACAGGCACCCAACCACTGAGCTACACCCACTGCCCTGAGACATGGCTCTGATCACCGCCATTCCCCCAGACAGTGCCTGGCGTTGAACATGTGCTCCAGAACCTTTTGCTGAATGTTGAAGGAAATCCCTTCATGCCCATCAGTGACGTGGGGGTGCCTCTCCTTGCCTTTCTAGGGTGCTGGCTGAGAGACAAACATGAGAAGTTCATGAAGCACTTAACATTTCCTGCAAAGAAGTCATGTTCACCTCAGGGCAGAATACTTCAGAGGGCAAGAGTCTGAGCATTGGGTTCCCCCACAACAAAGCCAGGATTCTATCTAGCTCTGCCATGGACTGTGCTACCTTGGGAAAGTTAGGGAACCCCTGTATATTGGGCTGCTACTTTCTCTGCAAAATCTGGGCAATGACTATTTACCTTGAGAAAGTCTGTAAAGGTTAAACTGGATCATGCACGTGAAGCCCCCCAAATGCTCTGTAGAGCCAGGTATTTTACCTTTGAGCTGTGGCACAATGTCCTCCTTTGTGGCATAAGGGTCACAGCGGAAGCGGTCCAGACGGTCAATGGTGCACTGGCCAACGATGGGCTTCCGCCCAAACTGCCTGTGGTCGATGACCTTGATCACCAGCGGAGGCATGTACAATTCCTCCTTGGGCAAGAGCTGGGGGTCACAGAGGTAGGTGTCACTTCTCTTTACAAGACCTGCCAGGGCAGCTTTGCCAACCTTCCCACCCAAAGGACCAATCCACTTGGCATATCCCACAGGATTCAGGGTAGGTAGCTCAGTCACGTGTGTACCAGGCAAGCAGCACAGTGGTTAGAGCAGGAGCTCTGGCCAGACTTCCTGCAATCACACTCTGACTCTGTCACTACTGGCTGCATGACCTTGGGGTTCTTAACCCCTCTAGGAACAGTTACCTCATGAACAGCAGTATTAGCTCAGAGAGCTGCTGAATTGGTATAGATACAGGGCTTCACATATTACGTGGCCCACGGTAAGTGCTCATAATGGTTAGCTAACATCATGTGGACCAAGCATTCTTTACCACCCACCTGGTACTCCTGTATTCTGCTTTCTGAGAGGTGATTTGCAAGGCTGGATGAAGGCGCAATAAGAATTGGGTAACCTACCAGCCCAGTCCTGCATAGAAGCATGTTTCTTGCCCAATTTAGAAACGGTCAAGACAAAACTGAACCTCCTGGGGAAACAACTGGCTGGGAGTCTTTAGGCCTTAAAGGTCAGTGCCAAAATGGGATGCTCATTTTTCTTGATTCCTCCGGGCTCCCCCAAGCAGAATCTAGGGGTCTCAGTGACATTGCCAGATGGGGAATCCTGGGCTGGCCCAGAGGCCTGCCGAGTGGCTGGGCCAGGTGGATTTCTATCTCTGGCCCTGCACAGGGTCAGAAGCTGGGGTGAATGGCAAGGCTTTCTTCAACTCTGCTTCAAACTAGAACTTGGAAGGTGGGGGAGGGGTGGAGAGGGGACCAGATGGGTGCAGTGGCCCCAGGGTCACCACATTGGGATTCTCTCCACCTGCAGTGTCAGGGACCCAGGACCAAACTCTGGCCACCCAGCTATGCCTTGTCCTGTTGCGTAAATTAATCTATCTGAATTTCAGTTCCTCTAAAGGAGCCCAAAAGAGGGTGAATCCTTCAGAGTCGGAGTAAAGAATAGATGTGCATGGATGTCAATTATACTTCAATAGAGCTGATTCCAAAAAAAAAAAAAGAATCAATGCAGAGTGTGAGTGCATCTAGTGCCAAGCTACTCTGCAGTGTGGGAGCATGGCCTAACACCCACCATGGGGCTTGGGCAAATCAGGTCCCTTTTCTAGTGTTTAAGGTGAATCAGAGACACCAAGGGCAGGAAAATGCCTAGGGCAGGGGGAAGAAGGGAAAGCTTCTGGGTCTTCTACCCCTTCAAACTGGGAAGACTCATTTTTGTCTCTTTTATGTAGTAGCGTAACAAATAAAGATGATTCTTTTTTAAAAATTAAGGATTCAGCTGCTTTATAAATGGAAAGGTGGGGTGGCCTCCTGTTTCCACATTCTTTTTAAAAAAAAATTTTTTTTAAAAATTTCTCTCCCCTTCCTCCCCCCAACCCCTGCCCCAGCTGTCTGATCTCTGTGTCCATTTTGCTGTGTATTCTGCTTTGTCCGCTTCTGTTGTTGTCAGTGGTACGGGAATCTGTGTTTCTTTTTGTTGCGTCATTTTGCTGTGTCAGCTTTCCGTGTGTGAGGCGCCATTCCTGCGCAGGCTGCACTTTCTTTCGCACTGAGCGGCTCTCCTTACAGGGCGCACTCCTTGCGCGTGGGGCTCCTCTACACGGGGGGACACCCCTGCGTGCACAGCACTCCCTGCGTGCATCAGCACTGCGCATGGGCCAGCTCCACACGGGTCAAGGAGGCCCGGGGTTTGAACCGCGGACCTCCCATGTGGTAGGCGGACGCCCTAACCACTGGGCCAAGTCCACTTCCCTGCTTCCACATTCTATGGACTCTACAATGGAGAACTGTGAACTGGGGCTGATGCCTTCTCATTTCTAATAATGAGAGGGTAACGTCAACAGAAGAAAGAGGGCTCCGTCCCAGGGGTACCCCGCAAGGGACACAGTTATGGGCTGGTAGGGGCATGGCCCCATCGCCCCTTATGGATTCCTTGGCAGCTGCCCCTGCCCCCGCTGGCAGACCTCTGCGAGGCTTCTAGTCCTTGTACATCCTTAGGCACCTGACTGGGTAGTTAATAGTCTACTCTCAAGGGGTTGACCAGGAACCTGAAACAGATAGCTGAATAGATGGGAAGTCTGTTGGAGAAATAAATTACTGCTCATAGACACCTCTATGTCATGGAGTTTTTGAAGCTTTAAGAAACTATCACCACAGTGGGAGAATGTTAAGGGGAAAAAGTCAACTGACAAACTGACTAGAAGGCACCGCTTTTCTATTCGTTGTCAGATCTTGGAAATATATAAGCTATAGGTGGATGTGATGTGTATCCATTCATATTTCAAATGAAAGTCAGCTACTCAACACACATGGACTATTACAGAGTCTTGATACTGTACCACTTTCATGAAGAGAACAGAACTTGGAAAGTTGGGTGTCTTCTTCAGGCTTTTGATCACCACTGATTCCACTCTTTCCCCTCCACACTCCACAATAAGACTGGGGGATGTGACAGAAGCCATCTGGTAGTTTTTCATATTTCTTAAGCCCCACGCAAGAATCTAAGAAAATAATTTAAAAGAGAAGGGACAAAAACCCAGCATATTAAAAATAATATTTAAAAGGAAAAATTCTTTCTTCATAACCAGCAAATTCCTTAAGACTGACTTGTGTAGATTTGCCTAAAATACTGCTGAACATTCTAGATAGAGTGTGGGTCTTGCAAAGAGAGTGGTTCTTCCTCTTTACCTCTCCTGCCTGAGCTGCTCAGTGGTAAAACAGTCAAGGGTGTACGAATCAACCCTGCTGTGCATAGACTGCCTATGTGATCTCTGGCACGTTATTTGACCTCCCGTCTCAGCTCTAAACAAGACTGATAGTGTATCTATCATAGGGTTAATTAGGTTCCAGGGTAACCTTAACAGTGTCTCATACAGGAACTGAAAAATTATAATTATTGAGATAACTCAGTCTTTGAGAACTGTGAGCAAGACCATCTTAGAATGGAAATCCTGGGGTAAGAGCTGCTTGAATGGACGTAGGGGAAGCCTTGGTAGCAGGCCACGCAGGGCCCACCAAGCCGCCTGGTTTGCTCCATCAGTGGAACCCGCCCCTTGTCTACCAGATCACCATTCCCAATACTCCTTCGCCCGTGGCACAGTCGCTCCCTCCCAGGCACCCCTCCTCTCTGCACACACAGACAGACGCGCTGTTCTGAGTCTGTCTTCCTTCTCCCAGCCCTTCGGGTGACCCAGGAAACTCAGAAATCTGCTGGCTGCCTGTGAATGAGGAATCTAGATGCCCTCAATTGTGTTGGTATCAACCTCTCCCTGTTGCTTTGGCAATGCTTCCACTTCCAAGAATATTTCAAATTTTGTACAAATTCTATAAGAAGTTGGAGACAGCAAGAAACTATGCAGCAGGATTCCATTTCCTAGATGAAAGATTCTGGTTCTGTAGCCACATCCAGTGGATTTGACCAAGAAAACGTACAGAGCTGCATACCTCAATCGCGGTGAGCTGAACCACAGGCCTGATGCCCTGGGGGACCATGTACAGATTTGGGGCCCTTTGTGAGGGAAGAATGGGAAGATTGGAGCCATCCTGTGAAACAAACATGGGAATGTCAATGCCTCCCTTTAACGTCAACAAACTGCCTCTGGAACTATTAAGTGTTTTTAGCACTTCTTTTAAAAGACTAGACAAGTGAGAACTCCACAAGTTACCTTGTTCCTCAGAATCAGCTCTGCAGTGACAAGGACATCCCCACAGGTCTTGTCCCCATTCATCACTGGGTACCAGAGAAGTTTGGGTGTAATGTCCATCTCTGAGCTTAGTTTCACCAGAGGAGAGAAAATGCTTCGCCCCAAAAATTCATCTTTGCCCTAGAAAAACCAGCAATCCTTAAATTCTCCAGCAAACATTCCTTCAAAGCCCCATCACTCTCAAGCCAGCTTAGATTTCTAAACTACCTACCACTTGGTCATTGTCAAAAAGTTCGATGGTAATTTTGGGTGGGTTCTGTAGAACTGTATGAGGTTCTCCATAGATTTCGACTTCATCGAATATAATTGTTTGGTCCCATGTGGGATTCAGGGTTGACTGGATGATCTCAGTAGTTTTGCTTCGATGGAGGAAGGAGACATGAGCATATGGATCTAAAAGAAGAAAAGAGAATTACAGTGGGGCCCTGGGTAAAGTCCAGCTCCTCAGGACCACTCATTTTATTTTATTTTATTTTATTTAAAGATTTATTTATTTAATTTCCCCCCCTTCCCCTGGTTGTCTGTTCTTGGTGTCTGTTTGCTGCGTCTTGTTTCTTTGTCCGCTTCTGTTGTCGTCAGCGGCACGGGAAGTGTGGGCGGCGCCATTCCTGGGCAGGCTGCACTTTCTTTTCACGCCGGGCGGCTTTTCCTCACGGGCGCACTCCTTGCGTGTGGGGCTTCCCCACGCGGGGGTCACCCTTGCGTGGCACGGCACTCCTTGCGCGCATCAGCACTGCGCATGGCCAGCTCCACACGGGTCAAGGAGGCCCGGGGTTTGAACCGCGGACCTCCCATATGGTAGACTGACGCCCTAACCACTGGGCCAAAGTCCGTTTCCCAGGACCACTCATTTCAACAAGTGTTTCTTCTGGCTACACTGAACACGGACTTCGCCTTTCTAAACATTGGATCCCTCCTCCACACAAGGAAAGTAATAATATCTGTTTCATAGTGTTATGAGGATGAAATGATAAAAAGAACATAAGCTACTTAGGACACAGTCCATCCTATAGGGAGTATTAGATAAAGGCTAGTTATTATCACTGTTTCTAATGTCTACAGTAATCCATACTTATCGACTTCCAGGTCTCAAGGGTATAGTAGTAAGCAAGGAAGGTTCCAACACTCATGGAGTTTACAATCTATGATAGCAGAGAACTTTGTTTCACCGAACTTGAGAATGGAGTCAAAGTTATCTTACAGAACTAAAAAGTAGTCTGTGTTCTCCCCCACCCTAAATGATTTTTTACCAAACCTTTTTGCAGTTGCCTAAGCGGCTGACCTATATGAACAAGAACCATGATGAATGGAACCCTCTGCTTTTGCGCCTATGATAAATCTTATATCTCACACTCCAAGGAGTGTGCTTAGAGTTTTATGAAACTTTAGTCAAGTATTTTGATAGGCTTCTACCTTTGACTTTCAATAGTGGAGTGCCCCCTGGTGGAGAATATTTGAAAATGCCTTTAAAAACCACTGGAGATTTATAGGGATAAACTTGAGTCTGCTCTAATCTGCAAGAAAAGGAAACCATTCAGAAATGTCAGTAATTGAGTAAATATCAGTGGTTGGAACATACTTCACAACAGATGTGAGCATGCCAGAGTGTCGGGGCATTGCTGGAAGAGCTGCTTCCACTGAGGGCCCAGGAAGCTCTGACGGGCTTCAGGCCCTGAAGTAGAAGGTTCCTCAAATAGCCCAGGATGGTTTCTGAACTATCCATGGTCCCACAAGCAAGAGCACAAAGGCCCAGACAGATGGTTCTCCCACCTTCCCCCTTTCCCTGACACAAAACCAGCTGGGGTGTCAGTGTGAGGGAGACAAACCTTATGGTTTTATGGTGTTGGGACTTGGGGAGCTGATAGAAGAGGCAGCCAAAACAAACTCCAAGTTCCTCAAAGCCTGGTGTTTGTGGTCAACTTGAGATATTTACAAGAAAATGGAAAAGATCTTAACTTGCCGATCAAGCCAGCAGACCAAGGATGAAAATGCAGTCAGGTATATACATAGAGAACAGAAACCACTCTTCTTCTTGGTGCTTTTTATTACTTAATCAATTAATGATTATTAATATTAGAAGCACTAAATGATTATTTATCCAATGACTGAGCAATTTACTTCTTGCACACTGATCTAAACTCAAGATGAAAAAGATTTTCTGTTGTTGTTAGAAAGGACTGAAAACATTCACTTGATGAAAAGTCAAATCAGTCTGGTCTGCTGTGTAATAACGTGTGGGATGAGGATAATTTTCCTTTACCTGAAAAGCTATCCTTGTCTAAAGCCATGAGGTTTCTGGCTTGATAGATATAGCAGCGCAGATGGTAAATGTAGACACCTGAAAGAAACAGGATGGAGATTACATCCAAGAAACAGAACATAGGAAACTGCTATTTTTGTAGAATAGTGGGAGAGAATATAAGTTTCAGATAAGTGGATCATCTGGATTTAATTCTCCACCCCCCAGTAAAAGTACATATAACAGTGGTGCTGTGCCCTCAAAAGTAGTTCTGCTTCCTGTAAAATAAAACTTCTTTGAAAAAATAATACAGCAAGATTATTGCAAGTGTGCCAGTCAGGATATATTCACTCTTGTTGGAAACTACCTGGCTTTGAAGTCTTGCTTTTCATCATAGACTTCAAAAATGAAACAGGGACTCCGGTCATTATGGAAATAGTGTTTCCTATACTATTTCGGCGCCATATCTGGGAAAAAGTTTCTTTAACAGTTTAAAACATTTATACTCCTTATATTTATTATACTGACACATATATCCCCCACAACTGGAGAAACAGCAGAGCCTTATGATAAAGGGCACAGTTTCTGGGAGCCAGACGGCGTGAGTTCAAATCATGCCCTAGTGCTTACAAGCTGTAAGACCTTGGGCAAGTTATTGATCTTTTTTTGTACTTTGGAGACAATAAGAGCAAAAGAGAGGGTCACTGTGAGGCTCAAATGAGTTTAATACATGTATATCATCTAGCACAGGCTAAGTACTATATAAGTATTTGCTATTATTATTGCAAAGTAGATCTGCCTCTTCTCAAAATTCTAGAAGGTTCTCATGGAAAACAACTTTTTAAAAACTACTGGAGTCTTTTTCTTAATTAACATAATAATTTGGGGGGCTTAGTAGAATGAATACATATTGGGCAGATGACACTAAAAACAGTGATTTGACTACCCTCCACCCCAAATATGATTTTAAAATCTTTTAAAAATCCTCTTCTTCAAGTAATTAAAATAGAAGTCACATACATATGAAGAAAAAAAATTTTTTTAATCATATTTGGTGACAAAGAGTTTTCAGGAAATATAAATGATAGAAATGGAATTTACAAATAAATGTTTAAAACTTACAGTCAAAATTGCAGGAAACAATGGGGGTATTTGCTCCAAACACAGCAGTGGCACTGTGCTTCTGTTTTTCCATGCTCTTTTCGTCTCCATCCTCAGTCGTGTCTGCACCCTAAAATAAGAGGCCAAATCAATGAACAAGACCTAAAACAAATAAATATACCAAGAGGCAAGAATCAAACAAATGGAGTGGTGGCTTTTTAAAAAGATTTTCTCATCCAATCACCCGGTTTTCAAAAATGAATAAAGCCCAGGACGGCAAGTGACTTCCCCAGGGGTCACTTAGCTGCAAAGTGACAGACAAGGACGTCAAAACCAGCCCTTCTACCTTCAGTCCAGGTTTACCAAACCCTGCTGCTGAAAGGGAAAAAAAAAATGTAAAGGAGAAATAAGGGGATTAAGAGGACGGGAAGGAGGAAGAGAAACAAAGAGAGCAGGATTAGAGTGCAGAAATACAAAAACAGGCTGCGTTTAGGAATGATTCCTGACCGCCCTGTTTTAGACCACCCACTGCCATCTTCTTTTCTTTCCGTCCCCCTTCCTGCTCCGCCCTCCCTTCCTCACTGTGCTTTCGTATGAACTTTCCATCAACTTTGTGAGCCATGCTTCTGTGTCTCTCCCCCTCACAGCTTTATCTTTAATTGTCTTGGGTTGTGGAAAAGCTTCAGTTTTCAAGGTATGAACCAAGGAACTCATGCCTGGGATGTTTCCTGAAACATGGGCTCTGGGAGAGATGCATTTGGAAACTGCTGGGTGAAATGAAGTTAAGCAGGTGCATCTGCAGTAGAATTTCTTTAAAACCTTTCATATGTTACTGATTTATCCATTCCACAAGAATTAGTCAGCAACTAGGATGTGGCGCTTTCCCCCATCCTATTTGTAATTTTGCAGTGCTGGGACTAAAAGGAATTCCGTGGCTTTGGTGTTGTCACATTCCACAGTCATCTAGTTTTTCCTATACCCATATCATTTGAGCTTCGACTCTTTATCACTTACAAGGGCACCTTCAAGTTTAAAGATGGCAGCTGCACCGTGTGTTTCTGAAGGAGCCATTTTTCTCCTCCAGCGTCTGCGGCGGAAGGTATCTGAACTACGTTGTTTCCAGTGAAATTTCCAGCCGATTAAAGAAGCATATTCCCAGCCCTCCTGGTCTTCAAATTCTTCCATGGACTGAAACAGAAGGAATAAAACTTTCAATGATAATAACCATATTCCTTATATTGATAAAGCTGGTCATTTCATCAATCAACAAATATGTATTGACAATCTACTCTGTGTCAGTCACTGTGCTAGGAACAAGGGATACAACATAGAACAAAACAGACAGGATCTCAGCTTTTGCAAAGCTGGTGGGCTGAATACTGAGAGGTAATCACTCAGTTACAGTGCACTGAGATATGTGGGGTGAGGCACAAATTGCTTTCTAACCTCATTAGCTCTTAAGAACACTGCTAATGTGATATAGTTTGGAATACATTATTATCTCCATTTTTATATGGAGGGAAAAAATGACACACACCTCCTCCCTGGTCTCTCCCCTCACCATGTTTAAATGTCTTGCTTAAGCTAATAACTGCCATAGCTAATAATTAAATGATAGATCAGAGTATATTACTAACTGGACATTTCTGTAATAACAAATTAATGAATACAGAGGTTTTCAGCTTAAAATCATTTTTGTACACAAATGATTTCAGTTTTCAATGTTTCATTTAATTCATCCACAAATATGTGTGCCAACTATACAACAGGGATTGTGTTAAGGGCTGAAAATACATTGATGGAAAAGACCAAGAGGGTTGTCTTTCTCTGCATGGGGCCGACATTTTAGTGGTAGAAATTTTATTTTAGAGCAGGGTTCTTAACAAAGGGACCATGAGCTTGAATTGAAATTAAAAAAAAAAAACATTATTTTTGTGGGGACGTTTGGTGCGGGTGTGATATATTTATTAAATATACACAGTATGGTGTGGACTTAGTAAGGGGTCCATAGTTTTCACCTGACTGGAACCAAAAAAGTTAAGAATCCCTGATTTAACACCTACTATACCCTAATTAGATGCATAATACCATACCCATTTTGCAGATGAGAAAGTAAGCATAGAGTAGCTTTTCCATGTCCTTTGCCACATTCCATTGATGCTAGTATATTATGCTGCCAAAATAATTTCTGTTTCTACTACTATCTCTGCAGTGGTTATCAACATTTTAGCCATCATCAGGATCACCGGGAGGGCTTGCTGAAACACAGAATGCTGGGCTTTACCCCCAGAGTTCCTAATTCAACAGGTCTGGAGTGAGGCCTAAGGGTCCGTAGATCTAACAAATTCCCAGGTGTTGCTGCCGCTGCTGATTGGGGAACCACACTCTAAGACCCACTGAGAAGGGTGCCTCCCTTACCCTTGCAGTACTTGAAGCATTTTGTGTTAAATCTTTCTTGCGTTTTCGGACCAGCCTTCGCCGTCTGTGAGTGTGATACATTTTCTCTGCTGCAACCCAGGATTTGGGTTTATTATCAGGAGGAATGGTAATTCCATACTCCCAGCCTGGAACAGAGTTTGTGAATGGTTATCCAAAAGAGATACATTTGGCAAGAAACATTGCTTCTTTGCTCCTGAACATTCTTTACCGTCAGGACTAATCGTGATCTTTTCATTTTGCCTAGCAATTCAGGCAAACCCAGTTCAGCTGCACATTCCCTGGCTTCCTCAAAAGCATCCCTTGTTGTCATAGGTTTCTTCTCTGCTTTTATGCCTTCAGTCATTCACTATAATTGAGTGTATCTAAGAATAAAGTACAATGCACTGGGCTTCAACTAGACAATTTTGTACACTGATATTCGTGGCAATTTATTCACAACAGTCAAAGGTGGAAGCAAACTAAATGTTCATCAACAGATGAATGGATAAAAAATTGTGGTATATATGTACAATGGAATATTATTCAGCCTTAAAAAGGAATGAAGTCCTGATACATGCAACAACATGGATGAACCTTGAAGACATGTTGTGTGAAATAAGCCCAGACATAAAAGGACATATATTATATGGTATTGCTTATATGAAACACCTAGAACAAGAAAATTCATAGAGAGTAGATAACAGGTTACTAGGGGTGAGAGGAATGAAGAGTTATTGCTTAGTGGGTGCAGTTTCTGTTTGAGGGGATGAAAAAGTTTGAATAAGTGATGTTGGCGGTGGTGGCATGATATTATGACTGTAATTAATACTAATGAATTGTACACTTGAAAGTGTTTAAAGCTTGGAAATTTTGAGTTGTATATATGTTACTACATTAAAAAGTTTTAAAATATGTTCCATATCTTGATTGTGGTGGTACACACACTGGTATATTTGTCAAAACTCATTTAACTGTACTTTAAAAGGGTGAATATTATGATATGTAATTTTTTTAAAGAATAAAGCAGGAGAGAATAGTGGTTAAGGGTGTGGATTGCATAACCACACAGCTTGAGTTCAAATCCCAGCTCCCCCTTATACTGGCCATTTATGAAATAGTTACCTGCAAGCTCAAAAACCTGCCTGTGACCCAATCCCCACCCAATAAAGGTAAAATCTATCTTTCCTATAGGGTTATTTTAAGGATTAATAAAAATAATGTGTGTAAAGCACTGGACCATGCTCAGCACATAGCACATGCCCAGTTACGAGGCTCGGTGGCTGTATCAAGATCAGCAAGGAATCTGTCATCTGGTTGAAATCTTCTGTATCAATGCCAATTCTTTCTATGCATCTATTTCCTCTTATAAGAGAAAAATCTATCAACCAAAAGTTTTCTTTTGATAATTCCCAATTTTATAGTTCATTTAACTTTAAATTACTGTTCATGGGAAAAGGTAAATACCATTAACAGAAGCTGTGTCAACTGCTTGAATTACTGTTGAATAGGATGCTTTTTAACGCACTCCACAAGTCTCCTTTCTGAGCTGGGGGGCCCAGAATGTGATGTTCCCAGGAAAAGTTTGGGGTGTGTTTAGAATGGAGGCAATCCAAACTCCAGCTCCCTCCCAGAGACTCATCCTTGATTTTGAGCATCTCGGAGCCCAGCCACTCGGCCCCTATTACTTCAGATTTTCCTCTCAACAGCCCCCTCCCCACAGTCACAAGCACTTCCTTGTTCCTTGAATTCTACACCTGAATTGCCATAGGCAGACCCCATGAACTGTACCATTGGCCATTAGGGGGAAGACCCCTCCCTCCCAAGGAAACTTCACTCAGGCTGACCGAAGCCTCGCTGCAGAAGCCCTAGTCAAGGAATGTCTGCACAACGATACCTTTCTCATCCACGGCTCGGTTTATGTCATACACCCATGCATCATCTTCCCACTCCCAACCTGGAGGGCAAGTCAGCTCGTTGGGGGATGCTGCTTTATCTCCATTCTTAAAAAAAAAAAAGAAAAAACGAGAGAGTTAAGTCATACTAACAAATAAGATGCAAAGGGGAAGTGTGGTTCCTCACACTTAACTATGGTCTCTGATTGCTTACTTTGATGCCATCTGATACATCAATCTTACTCAGAAAAATCCTTAAGCTTTTTTTTCAAAAACACAATTGCTATATAAAAATCAGTATTTTAGGCTACTCGATGTTTCTACTATTAGAGAATAGTATGAAGTTGAGCCATATGAGAGTGTTGTTTTTGTAGATCAAAAATGGCTGAACATTGGCGATTTTATATAGTTCAATTCCATATGATGAAACAGTGCAATTGCATTACTGAGAAACTGAGAATGGATAAAACAGGAAAGAGACATGTGGCCAAGAGTTGTAATGTGACTGGAGGTTCATGGGGCTCTTCATGGAAGACCCAGCAAAGTCTGTGTGAAATACTGATGCTGTGGACATCTGCATAAAAACTGATGACAAGTCAAGGACATGAAGAGTAAGAGTAGTATGAAGGAAATAAAGGAGGCTCATAAACATATGCAAAAAAATGCTCAGCTTCACTTTAAATTAAGGAAGTGAAAACCAAAACAATAACAGGATTTATTCATGTATTGACCAAGATGACAAAGTGGCACAGTGAGGGTTTAGGCAAAAGCCCCCTCATGATTTGTGGCTGGAAATATAAATTTATACAACCTCTTTGAAAAGCAATTTGGTGATATTTACAAAAATTGTGTACGCATTTATACCTTGACTAAGAAATTAAACATGCAGGGATCTCTCCTACAGATAAACTTTCAAAAGTGAATAATAATGTATGTATAAGGATATTCACTGTTGCATTATTTATTAAAATCAAAGACTGGAAGAAACCTAAATGCCCATTAGGAGGGGATTGGCTAAATAAATAGCAGTGGGGGCATGTAATAGAATGCTGCAGGAGTTATTAAAAAATAACTCATAAATTTATATATGTTGTTATCAAAAGGTGTCCAAGATATACCGTTACACAAAAAATACAAGTTTTTCCTCCTGACAGCCTTCATGTTACTCAAATGTGGCCACTCTCACAGCCAAACTCAGCGTGTAGATGTGATGCATTCCCCCCAGCGTGGGACACGACACCCGGGGATGAGCCTCCCTGGTACCGAGGGATCACTACCACATACCAGCTGAAGAAGCAACTAGAAAATGACCTTGAATTAAAGATTCAATGCGGAACAGCAGAATATACTTGTCTACATATAATAACATGACTTCGGGAAGCGGTTTGACCTAATGTAAGGGGGAAATGGAAAGGAGAAATGAGATTATAAGGCTGTGAGTCTCTAAAAAAGAGTCTGGAGGTTGTCAGAAGGAATACCCCTATGTACAACTGAACAGAGTCCAAGAGACAGATAAGGTAGATACAACCCCAGGTATTGGTTCTTTTGAGGGATAAAGAGACCCACGGGTTCTATGGTCATGGCAGAAGGGGTTCACTGCCATGACAGATGGCCCTTCTTTGGAGCTGGTGTTTCTGCGTGATGGAAATGGACTCAGAGGGGATCTCTTTTCACAAGACTTGCATGCTACTTTATTGGAATTGTAGTTGGTGCTGAGTTTAAGATATATGTAGGGGATTTGAATCTCTGGACTGATAATATGACACCCAGGCCCAGAGCCTCAACAGACTTCAGCTCCTACACTTTGACTTACTCCACTCAGCTAACATGGAGTTGAAGAAGGTCAACCACCACAACATGGAGCCTAGAGTGTCTACAACTAGAAGCGGGAAGAGTGCATCCAGTACCCATGTGGAATCTAAGCCCTCACTTGACATAGGTGTGCAATGGACACAACCAATCCAATGTCCACAGAGAAAATGTGGAATGGGTGTGGGAACGGTAGCCATGGGGGCTGCTGGGTGTGGGGAACGGGAGGAAGAGATGAGATGTGGAGGCGTTTTCGGGACGTGGAGTTGTCCTGGATAGTGCTTCACGGACAATTACGGGACTGGATGGAACGTGAGAGAGTCTGGGCTATGATGTGGACCATTGACTATGGGGTGCAGTGATGCTCAGAGATGAACTTACCAGGTGCAATGGATGTATCACGATGATGGGAGAGAGTGTTGCTGTGGGGGGAGTGGGGGGCGGGGGCGGTGGGGTTGAATGGGACCTCATATATATTTTTTAATGTAATTAAAAATAATAATAATAAATAAATATTTTTAAAAAAATACAAGTTGTAGAACTGCATACAACACAATTCTATTTGGGTGGGTGGGGGAATAATTTATATACGTGTATATGAACTGGAAACTGCTATCAGTGCTTATCTCTGGTGGGGAAGAAATGTGGATCAGGGAAAAGAATGACTTTTATTACCTTCTACACTGTTCAATTTTTTAAAAAAACAACCATTGAATGCATTATAATTTTTAAACGAGTTAAGTAAGAAATAGTTACCCTAAAAAACATGTACATTCCAAACTTTACTATTTACCAACATCTCGTTAAGTAAATCCAATTTATTTTCTACAGAAAAATAGGAATTAAAGAATAATTCTGTTTTATTCTATAACATAGACTACAGTTGCACCTGTGTGATTTAAATGCTGAATGCGAGACTCTTCAGAATATAAGATGCAATGAGAGAAGGTAACTCCAAGCCTTGGGGTTGGTGGAACCAAAAGATCACAGTGTCACAGAGGAGAACCTGTTAAGGTTCTCCAGGGCAGGCCTCTCACCGCATCTGTGTAGGTGCCCTCGGCTTGCTTCCACTCGCCCCCGGGGTAGCGACTCTCGTTCTGATATACTTCATCGGTGAACTCGGTGTGCCCGGCGTCTGCCTCGGTCAGCAAGCTGCGGACGAGGGCTCATGTTACCAAGGGAGAAATGGTAACCGACAACCTCAACTGTTTCCAATGGTGGGGAAATATCTATGCCCTGGGAGCCTTACCACTTCCCTCCTCGCTTTCCCCCCCTTTGGTTCTCAACTCCAACCCCCTCTTTGTACTAATGGGTTTTGACATTCCTTTGAAGAAGGGGCCTGCTGGAACAATGAGACCCAAATCACAGAGAACTCCTCAGTTTAGCCAGGTTGCTCCTTCTCTGTAATTAGGGTGGGGCCTGGGAAAACAGTGTTTGGGCAGCTTCTCCTAAGGACCACGGAGATCACGTTCCTGTTTTCCTGTTTCGGTTTAGGGCTGTTCTGCTTTTTCTCAGCAAAACTCTTGGCTAACAGTTCAAAAGAATAAAGCGTCGTCTCCCTCCAAACCCCCAGTTTTTCAAATGAAGTGGAGACGGTCTCATAGGTCACGTTTGAAAACTTTCACTTGTGGCTTGCTTGGTCTATGGAATTGAAGGGAGGAGTTGAAACTCTCCAGGTAGGTCCTAGGTAGACCAGCCAAACCAGGTCATTTAAGACTCTAAACTCCATTTGGGCACTTGACTCTCTGCCATGCCAATTTTCTTTTTGGATTTGTAACTATTTTGACAAACCATAGAGGAAAGTACCGAGGTTCCAACTTTGACTTGAGTCCTCTGCCAGGTATCCACTCAAGTGTCTTACTTCTTCCTTTACTGCCTCTATATTTTTTTCCTGCTATAGTGTCCGCCAGAATCAAGCATTGGAGAGGAGTCAAAAACCAAATCATCCCAACCATCTGTATAAATTGGGCTGATCCATCACTTCCCTGGGCCCCAGAGAAGGAGAATAGAAACCCTGGCTGCTGCTTCTAGGGCCCCAGCGAGCCCTGACGTTTTGTGACCTCCTGCTTTTCTGATCACAATCCTCCTCCTCCTTACTCACATTCCTTCCTTCCATCTAATTCAATTCCCACCTCACTTCTCACCAACCCCACAACTTGGTTCAAAGCAAACTATCCTCTGTTAAAAGGATTCAGGTCCAAATACTGGGGCTCAATAAACACTTTCATCTCTCCACCTATGTGATTAGAGGAAACAAATGATGACAGAGACCAAGTTCTGGTTTGAGGCCTTAAGATTCAACTTCACAAGCTTGTCTGCTTCAAACTCAAGTATGCTGCCATGAGGTGGAGAGAAGAGGGAGCTCTTTGGTTTGAATACTTTTCTCAACATTTAGGAATGAAGAGCACAGGCTTTGTGTTTGTCCTGACTCCAGGGGAAAGATACTTGCCCCTCTGCTGCTTCTTTCTTTCTTTTTAGTAATAGATCTATTGAGATATAATTCACATACCATACGATTCATTAACTTAAAGCATACCCTCTACTGTTTCCCGCAGGCATGCCAGCATAATAGTTGAGTGTGGGTTTTGTTTCCCATGCTAGACTGGGATTCTAGTCCAGCTATAACATTTACAAGCCGCCTGCCTTTGGACAAGTTACTTAATCTCTATACATCTCAATTTCCTCATCTGCAAAGTGGAGAGAACATCGCTATGTGTTGGGAAATAATTCTCCCTGAGTCACCTGCTTTTCTGTACAACTTGGAGGCAAAGGTACTGATTGCCCTTTTTCCAGATATTCTTTTCCAGGATGTTTATATAGCAAACAGCCTTGGAAGACAGTGATTTTGTCTCCCTCCAGAGCAAAGGGCAGGCACATTTACTCCCCATTGTCCACTTTAAAAGATGCAGATTCCCTGAGCTTGGGGTCCTTCTCTAATAACACAACCCACTGCATGTATGCAGGTGTCACTTGTCCCTCTTCTTGTCAGCCTGTGGGAACTGGGGCTCAGGGAACTGGAACATGGGCTGATACTTTGGTACTGCTATTGCTGTGAGCAATAAAGTCCTTTGTCTCTAATGTAGGAGTCTCATGTCTTCTGCCAACATCCCTGAAACTGTGGCAGGGCTAGGTTGCAAGCAGGGTAAAATCTCAGTCCCTCGCAATTCTTGGCACTTGTCAAGAAGATGCAGGTGCTCAGAGTAATGCTCAGCATGTTACCACATAAATTTTCAATAAATGTGAGCTATCAGGTACTTTTTATATTTGTCTGTCTTATTATGGGACACTGATGTTATCTTTAAACTCTCTGAATTTCTATGGACCTACTTCTGCTCAATGATTGTTCTTTAAACATTATAAAAAATGGTGATGAGAAGAACCCATCCATCAATTTCTAAGGAAACGTTTCTTTGCCATCATTTTCCCTCAGAAAATGGAAAACTTACCTTCTTTCAGGATCAACTATCCAGTCTCCTTCCCATTCCCAGCCTTTTGGAGGCAAAAAGAATTCCCTCTTGAGCTTTATTTTTCCTGTGACATCAGAAAATTTATGACGACCAACTAATCCAGAAGTGCCCCATTTTCCAAACATGAAAGCTTGATTTTCATACTAATAAGAAATATATATGGGAGAGAAACACCATCAGAGAACAAGAAATAAATTCAGTCCATGAATTTTAAAGTCCATCTAGGAGTTAGGCTAGAAACCATAGAAGGTGAAAAATCTTTATACTTAGAAGCCCTAATATGGGCTGTTATTGATTATGCAACTTTGGATAAATCATTCACCTTTCTAAGTCTCAGGATTCCCATCTGTAAACTGGGGATAAAACTATCTCCCACTTTGGATTGTTCTGAATCTTAAATGCACAAATCATTGTGAAAGTGCTTTGAAAGCAATGATATATATACTTCTGTTATTTTGAATGGCTCCAAATAGCCTCTGAAGCTACTCTTTTAAAGGCCTATAAAAGTCTTTCACGTATGAATGTGCAGGCTTCAATAAGTTTATTCGTAAACCTACAGCTTAGAACTTGGGGCACATTTCCCATAGAAACAATACTACACTTGATGATATATATCCTGGGCAGTTGTTCATAAAGAATCCCTATGAAATACAAAGGTCCTTTAGATCCAAGCCCTTTTGGGACCTAATTCTCTGTGCAGGGTAGAACAAGACCTTTCTGGAAACAGTTTTAGTGGCAATGGCAAATGCTGTTTTACAGGGCATTCCCTTCTGGGTTATAATTTATAAATCTGGAATGGTCTGCTCCTTACTCTCTGAACCATCAAAAAGGTTGAGATTTGTCAGCGTGGTGGGTGTCCCTGTTTGGAACCATCATACAAAGTTCCTAACCATTGACTGGTGAGTTCCAGCGTTGACAACAAAAGTTCAAGCCAATCATTTTCTATCCCTTTAGGTTAAGGTCCCTTGGACGGGATTTTAGATTGTGGTGATGATGGAAGTTGTTTTGGGTGTGTGAACGTTTTCCCAAGGTCTAAAAGTAAAAGTACTACCCCCCCCCCAAAAAAAGAAAGCATAATGATGTCATTAAACGTACCATTTCAGCAAAGACGGTGAATGTTCCTTCTGCGAAGCTATTGAACTTCTTCTCGAAAGCACTTAAGCCCAGCCAGATGTTAACTCGCAATTCCACAGGCACTTTTGGTCCGTGGGTTTTTTCCTGTGGATACTGTGAGACGTATATGACATGTTATGCTGGATGTAGCAGACTGTGGCATTAAGTTAAAACCCAGAGCAGACAGGACATTCTCATCCTTGCTCAGTCTAATTTTATGTTTGCTACTTGAAATATTTCCCAATGATCTTACAAGAAAGATTAAAATAACTAACATACCAGTTCTCCAAGTGTGGTCTACAGATCTCTATGTGTGCCTGAGACCTTTTTAGGAGGTAACGTGAGGTCAAAACTATTTTCCTCATAATACTAAGATGTTATATGTCTCTTCACAGTATCGACATTTGCACTGATGGTGCAAAATAAATGGCAGAGAAAACTTAAGCATGAATTAAGGAAGTGTAGTAATAGTATTCTTCACTACTGTGCATTCTCAGAAGAGAAGACAAAATGCTAGTTTTACTTAGAAATACCCTTGGTAAAGCAGTGAAAATGATCAATCTTATAAAATTTTGGCTCTTGAGTGCATGTATTTCTGGCATTTCCTATGACGAAATGGAAAGTAAGGCACAAAGCACTTCTCCTGCATGTCAGCATATGATGGTTGTCTTGAGGGTGAATTCTTGGGTAATTACTTGCATTGTGAATGAACTTGCAGTTGCCCTTTTTAAAAAGAGAATACCATTTTTACTTGAAACAGGGATTGAGAGACAAATACAATTATTCAGACTTGGGTATGTGGCAGATATTTTCTGGAACATAAATGAAGCGAGCCCATCACTTCAAGGAAAATAACTCATGGTATTTGTTGTGAATGATAAAATTCAAGCTTTTGAGTAAAAATTAGAATTTTGGGAAGCTTGTATCCATTATGGGTTAGTGTGATGGTGTCTCAATACACAAAAACTTTTCTGATAATTTCAGTGGTGATATTAAGGAATGTGATTTTTTTTGTTTGATATCAAATGATGAAAAGTATAAATGTTAGGAAGATCTGCATAACTTGGTGAACCAATATTTTCCATAAGGTCAATGCCTGACATTACAAAATCACGCATGAATAAAAGTCATTCAAAGTACAAGGCAGACCACTGGATTTTAAAGTTAAAAGAGCATGAAAAGTTCTTGACATGGTTTTATATTGCACATTGCATTTAACCTTTTAAAAACTACCTCTCATACATTATGAAAGTACTGCATGTCACTTGAATTATACACTTTCAAATGGTTGAAATGGGAAATTTGTTATGTGTATTTAACCACCACAACAAAAAAGTAGCACTTACTGAGTATGGTGTTGTCTCAAAGATGAATATCCACAGTGCAATGAAAAGGTTTTAAAAACATGCTTTCCTTTTCCAACTACATATCTATAAAAGGTATAGATACGTATATCTATATATAGATATGTATATCCATATATATAAATATATATATAATGTATAGATATATATCTCTTCATATATTTCAAGCAAATAACTTATTTCTTCAGATTAAATGCAGTAGCAGATATGAGAATCCAGTTATTTTCCACTAAACCAGACATTAAAGAGGTTTGCAAAAAATGTAGAACAGTATCACTCTGCTCACTTTTTTTAAAAAAGAAAATGCATTTATTTTTCACAAAAATTTCTAATTCATGTTTACATGCAATGGGTTTATTATTGTTACTTTAAAATAAATATTAAATATTTTAAATTTTTCTCAGGTTTAATTTCTCCTACAGTAAATATTGGTTAATATAATCCACATAAACAGAAGCTCTCTGGAGTTCTCAATAATTTTTTAGAATATAAAAGGGTCCCAAGACCTAAAAGAACCACGGAATTAAAGTAATGGTTTCCCAAACTGGATAATAAGAGAATTAACAGAATCCAATAAATAAATAAAACATTATCTAAAAAGCATTTTGCTGTTGCTCCATTAAAGTACTAACATCTAGCACAGATAATACCACTTCATCTCTTCTCCCACCTCCTGTGAAGTTTTATTTATTAATCAGTTTGCTTCCACCCACTGCTGAGGTCAATTATAATTGTGGTTCTATCTTAAGTAAAATTTATTCCATCAAGAGACACTTGAAAGAAGACAATTACTCTAGCTCTATTTTCACCCTCCTGATTAAAGAGCAAAGAATAAATCTATTAAAAAGTTAACAGCTATCTCCTTGTTGTGAGAGAGCACGCTTCCTTGGCTGCTCTTTCTCTCCTGCTTTCTGTTCCTTTCTCCCAAATCTGAAGGACTCAAGAACTTGGTTGAGGTTGGTCAGGCAGAGGGATGTCAAAACATGCAGATAGGAAGCACTTCTTTGTTTCCAGCCCTGACCCTCCTTTAGATCTCCATATACACACCCAGAACAGTTCTTTATGGGGATCCGAGGGTGGGCTGATGGGCAACTGAAATTTATGCAAAATATTGGATGGGTGTGTAGTGTGCATTCCTCTGGAGGAGAGAGCCAAGGGCTTTCATCAGGAGTTAAAGGGAGTTCATGATGCTAAAAATGTTCAGAACCCCTGCTGGAAAGAAGCAATTCTCAACTTTTTCAATTTGTTTTGGATGATGAGGGCAACAGATTCTATGGACGGGCTATACTGCCTTTTCTTTTTTCCTATTTGCCAAACTTTCAGTAGAATGAAGGAAAAAAAGGCATTCCTCTGGATGAGATATTAGAAGTAAATGGAAAATCTATGTCAGAAAGCATTCATAATACCATGTTAATATTAATGTCATCAGTGGGCCTCAGGCCACTCTCTGAGAATTACCACTGGGGATGGGACTGGGGGTGGGGAGATGGGAGTTGGGGAGGGCAGAATGGGCTGGAATTGATCAAGATCACCCCAGTCATTCAATGATGAGCAAATTATAAGGCAAGCCACTTCTTGGGGATATGGGTTTCTGAGTATGCAGGTGAGAAAGACATGTACCTTCAGAAAGATGGTTTGGGTCTTCCCACAGTATTTCCCAGATGCATTCTCACCACTGGTGGAAAATAAAACCTGATGTGCAGGAATGCGCGCATAGGCTAGTCTTTTCTCTCCTCGGATCATCCAGATGATAATGTCAGGCATGCTGTTTTGTGGCTGGACGGATGGAAAAGAAAAGGAAAGAGAGCTCTGATTAGTCTAAATGCAGAGGGACTGGGGACCCTGCAGGCTGAACAGGCCTGACCCGGGGCCCTCAGGTTCCTCTTAAGGTAGAAATACCCGGCTTAGGGCTCCACCCCAAATTCCAGAGATTCACATCTTCTAGGATGTGCACCTGCAGGGCTGGGAGGCTAGCAGTGGCTGACCACAGGGGATAGAAGGAAACCAAATTTCAGGAGATATTCTTCTTATCTCATACATCACTTGAAGAAAGTCATCAGCAGTTATCAAAGGGTTACCGGTTTCACATATTTTATAGGCCACAGAGCATCTCTGTATCAGAATCTATTAACTCTGAAAGATTTAGTTTTTAAAAACCTCCATTTGTCCTGATTATAAAGGTGATATAAGTTCACTATAGAAAACGCTGAAAGTACAAAAATATATAAAATAGAAAATAAAAGTTACTTTGTAATCTCATAGGTTTTTTCAAAGATATTACTACCCACAAATGTATTTCTACCCACTCCCTGGTCTCCAAAAGACAGGAGGAGGGGTTCCCCCTACTCCTTCCTTCCAGACACTGAGATGAATACCAACATTTATCCAACACTCTAAATTTACCTCCATTTTACAGATGAGGAAACTGTGGTTTAGCAAGGTAAGTAACTTGCCCAAGGTTTTACACATGGTAGATCCAGGATTCAAATCCAGATCCTTCCAACCCTAAGCCAAGCTGGCATTTTTACTCTGTGCCACTGATCTGCTACCTCATCTTTCTACCTGAAATATCTTCTAATTATATCACGATAATGATAATGATTTGTCCACTTTGTAGATTTTTTCAGGGCCACCAACTCAAAATTTCCCTCCCACTCTGACTTCAGTGACTTTACGTTTAGCCATCACCAGCCTTGTAATAACTCTTTGACTTCATCCTCCTGAAGATCTGCTCAACATCCAAAAGAATGTACTAGATTCTCCTAGTACCACTCCTATCCTTGGTCACATTCCACAGAATCCTCCCAAATCAGGAGACTGATGTAGCTTAAAAGTCCTACCAACCTCTTCAGTCAGCTGCATTAATCTATCAAGCCAGTCCTCAATTTCCACCAACGTGGACTTCACGCCTGTGGCTTCAGACCTCATCTTCATAGCTGCCTCATGTATCTGGGAGAGAGATTTGGCCCGCAACTTTCGGATCTGAGTATCAAGAATTGTGACATTGGCTCTTCCTTCCATGAGAGGCAGTGTGTATCTAAAAAAAGAAAAGAAAAGAAAAGAAAAAAACCACCAGAGAATTTGAAGGATAATCTTTTGGGCTTTAGAACCGTCTAATTCATTCATGTTTGGGTTTCTTCTTGTAAAACCATGCCAATTTCCTAACTGACTCCACAAGCACTGCCTGGTTTAGACTGAAGTTGAATATATCTGGCATTAATGAAACAGGCCTGCCAGACAGTCTCTTAATACCAATGAAGAATGCAGGGGAATTAAAATTCCAAAGCAATTCCTTGGGTTTTACCTAAGGTCCATGGAGTCACTGGAGAGAAAGAAACAGAGTAGCAGCTGGCAGAAACTTGCTTTCCCTTCTTTTGTTTTCTAGAACCATTGTACAGACCCATAAAATGATGGAGGAAGAAGTGAGATTAGAGATGATTTAGCCAAAAGTGGTTCTTAGCCTGGGAACTACTGATTTTTTAGACAGTCCAAGAGGGGGCCCCAGGACACCTGTGAATCCTTGGAACTTATAAAGAAAAATGTGCGTGCCTGTGTCAACATGAAGATCAAGAACAGAGGATTTTGAGCCAACTATCTGGGTACAAGTCCTGGCTCTACCATTTATTAATTCTGAGATCTTGACTGATTACTTAATCTCTTGCTTTCCTATCTTCAAATGTGGGATAATATTTTCTACTTTTCAGCATTGTTGTAGGAGTAAATGAACTGATATATGCAGAGCATTTACAACAACGATCATTGCATAATAAAGTTGCCATCATCATCATCTCATCCTTGTCATATCTGCCATTGTCATCACCCCATTAGTCTTCCAATGAGAACTGGGGAGTCCAGTGATGGGACCCCCACAGACTGAGCTGGGGCCAGAGCCAGCTGTCCGCTGCCAAGTCTTCCCTGTCATATGGCAGCTGGCGGAGGCCTCAGGGTGGGGCTGCTAACAAGGCCAGGAAGTTCTACTTACATTTTTCCCTACCCAGAATTTCCAGTCATTTGAATTTTGCCCAGCTTCTTAAACGAAGGAAATCCTAGTATGACTTCCCCTGAACACTAAATTTCCTGTTACACAAAGCTAAAAGATCCAATTTGATTCTTCAAAACCAATTCACATCACACAGTGCAAATAGATATGACTGTGTTTTGCTCAGCAAATCTTAAACTTCACAATTTCTACTTGAAAGTCCTCATCACGTGACTTTCAAAAGACACAAGTAACCCTCAATAAGGAGATGCTGACTGTGGCAAATATGAAGAGGGAAGAGGAGCTGCACTGGTAAACCTGACTGTGGCAGCAGGTCTCACTGAGCCTCCTCGGACCTCTGTCTTCTCATCTCCAAAACGAGGAGACTGGAAAAAGATGATCCCTGAGGACTCCGTTTTAAAATTCTCTGAACTGAAATAAGCACCCAGCGCTACTTTAATTCCAGCGGCAATTTAATTACTTGGCTAGGCCACTAGAAGGCACAAGAAGACAGGTTGACTCAGGGTTTTCTCCCAGAAGAAAAAAATGTCCATGATTCTTGCTGCTTGTGAAAAATACTCAATATGATTTTCTTTTGGGACTTCCCTGCCTCTATCTTGTTAGCCAATATTTAAAATGTGTGGAATGAATCACTTCCCCCTTTGATTTCCGCATCACAGTTTCAAAAGGTCCTCTGGCTCAAATCAAATCTCCTGGCTTAGCCTAACAGAGGCTGGGCCATTGTGTTTATTAGGCATTTAGTAAGAGAGCAAGTTGAAAGGCTATTTCTAAAAATGTTTATGAATCAGGAACATTGTTCTAAATGGTAAAATCTATGCTCTACCCCCAGATCCCATTCTTTGTAGAAGTCAGGACTGACCTTTCTTTGGAGCCAGTGGGCACACATGGATTGACAGGAAGCAGTGGCTCAGACCTCCACGCCCACCTTCACCCCATGGATCCCTTACCCGGGGCTGGTCTGAGATGTACTTCCTGGAGTGGGGCCAATCTCAGCCTCTGTAGGCTACTTGAGAATTGGAATCAAATCAGAAAGTAGAGCTTTTCCTGGTGGTGATTCAGAGCCTCCTTTGAATAGTTCAAATTCAGGCAAACACTATAAATGATTCTAGAAGCTCAGATCATTTAATTTTAAGAAATAAAATCACGATACCTTGTGTCTTCTATTACTGCATCTACCAACTTCAGCCACACTTCAGCCAACTGGTTTGCAGGAGTTTTACCTTGTATCCCTGATTTTAGAGCCTCTAGGTTTGTTTGCTGAAGAATTTGGAAAGAGAAAATGATTGGTAATTGTACTTGCTTACATTATATCATTATATGCAGTATAGTTATAAATTTTATTTGCAAGAAAAAAATTAAAAGGCTTAACACAGAAAAATAAGTTTTTTCACATTTAATAATATTTAGTATAGCTTAACACTATTGATTTTTTTACAAAATGCAATCAACATTGATATGTGTAAGTAACAGGATAACCTTTTCACATAGTTTGGCCTTCGAAAACACGTAAATATTTCTTGTGTTCAAAAAATAAATAAAACCAGTAAGGATAGGGGATGACCCTAAAATGGAATATAAACATAAACAAATTGACCTAACTGTATTTCAAATGAACAATATAACTATACTGAACCTTTGGACACAATATTTTGACTATATGCTCTCCTTTAAAGGAAAAAAGAATGATAAACATATTGAGCTCTAATTAGAAGGTTTTTCACAGTAGCTTAACTATGGATTTTAGGATTGAACAAATGAATAAATATACTGAGGCTATTGGAAGCCAGGCTTCTTACTATTGAAGAAGAGAGTTATAAATATGGAAATGAGGAAGACTAGAATAAATACCGTGGTATTCATCTGGAATTGGAGGTATCCTGAGAACTCAAGGTTTTTAGCATATTGATGGATATAGAAATAGAAATAGGTGTGAGTGTGTGTGTATGTGTGAAAGTTTGTCCGCTGAGAAGGCCTAGAAGCAATCACACCCCACTAGTAGTGAGCACAACTAGTAACCAGATCTCATTTTTTTAAAATGCCATTCCCCACCAAGAGGAACCAGCACTTCTTGGAGAAATGGCGACTCCAGGGCTGTGGTCAGAAAGTAAAAGACAAGCCCAGCATATATTATTGTGCCCAAAAAACCCAGGAAGTGCTTAAAAATAAATTGTTGCTATGTCAAAAACTGCAGAGGAACCAGTTTGAAGGGGCTCTGATTAGCCAAATCTGGGATAATGTGAGCATCAAAATTAAATAATGATAATATTATTGGGTAAAAGAAAAACCTATGAGTCCATTCTCATATATAAAAAGTAAATGAATAAAAAGTACAAGAGAATGGAAAGTTCTTCCTTACGGTAGAATGCTAATGTGGAAGGAATAATTTTTTAAAATTACCTTTTTGCAACTATCATAGTAATAATCAATTCAGTAAGAATCATCAATTGATGTTAAAACTAGTGAATGAAAGTTGGAGGAAGAAAAGAATCTTCACATAGTCTCAAATATTTCCCCAAATTACAAAAAAAAAGAGTACTGTGGAAACCATCTTAATTAAGATATAAAAATAAGCATCGTTAATAAGAGGACAAACCAATATCAATGCTTCCTAATACGATTCACAGAAAAAGATATACCACCACTTCTTTGTTATTCCTGCCAGAGATGCATAACCTGAATCGAATCATGAAGAAACAGCAGACAAACCTAAATTGAGAGGCAATCTACAAAATTACTAGCCTGCACACTGCAAGAATATCAGAGTTATGAAAAACAAGACTGAGAAACTGTTCTAGAACAAAGGAGAATAAAGAAACATAACAACTAAATGCAACATGTAATCCTGGATTGGCTTCTGGACTGGGAAAAAGTAAATATAAAAGATATTATTGGAACAATTATCAAAAGTTGAATATTGTTGGAAAACTTGTTAAAAATTGGATAATAATAGTGGACCAATGTTGCGTTTCTTGATTTTAGTAATTCTGTAATTATTATAATAAGAAAAGTCTTTGTTTTGGAAATATACAGGGTTGTATCTGGTATGCAGGAGCATGATTTCTGCAATTTATTTTCAAATGGTTCAAAAATAATAGAATCAAATAAAATATATGTATAACATAGTGTAATATATTCATATATATAGATATTTATCCATACACATGTAGGTAGAGACAGACAAACAGAGAAACAGGCAGAAAGAGAAAGTAAATGACAAAGCAAATGAACAAAATGTGAACAATTGGTGAATCTGGTGAAGAGTTTACAGGAGCTCTTTGAACAATTGAAACTATTTTGAAAGTTTAAAATTTTATCAATGATAAAAAGTTGCAAAAAAATTGAAAGACAAATAAATAACCCAGGGTTAAAGTTAGTTATGTTAAGACATTATTTTATTCCTTTTTTTAAATCATAAACTCCACCCTAATACTGTATCCCCAACAGAGTTGTATTCCTCTGTTCCAGAAGGCATCTTTCACTTTGTACTCTATGTAAATGGTGCCCCCAGAGTTGTGCATCAGGGACTATGTGCATGGTAGAAGCAGAAACTTTACACAGAGAGAGGCATTTATTGACAAAAACAGGCAAATGCATAGATCTACGTAATTGCTAGTAGAAACAGAGAGAGCTAGAGTACTTTCCTCTCTATATTATAGATATCTAGTGGAAGCTCTCATAACAGACCTACCCCTACTTACTGATGTTCTCCTTTCCTTCTGTAACACATACCAATCAAAGCCCAGAGAGACTGAAAGCTCACAGATAGTAGGCCAATCTCTTGTAGTCCCTGGCCTTCTGCTTCCCCACGATGGGTATATGCTCACCAAGAATTAACTGTGTTGTTTCCCAAATCTGTGCACGTTATTTTCTTTGTTGTTGCAATCATATAATTCAATTAAATGTTAGGTAAACCAATGAAATAAAAAAAGAAAACGCTGTGAAAACGAAATCAAATGCTTTGGAAAGACTCATAAAGACTGTAGCCACTATTAAAGGTACCTTTAAATTAGAGATGTGCAAGATCACAGTGAGGAACTCATTAAATCTGGAAGGATGCTATCCTGAAAGATACCTGTGAAGTAATCAGTCTAAGTTTCTGCTCCACTCAAATGAAATCCAAACTGGAAATTGTAAAACTGAGTGTGACTTGTGCAACAAAAATGACACAGAACTCCAGTCAGTGGATTTATAGTCACAAACTAATTATTACTTTAAAAAGAAAGAAAAAAAGGGCTGAGGCCCTATATCAAAAGATTGGTAAAAGAATACATAATTAGGTGTCTATCTTTTCCTTTACCCATCTTGTTTCAATTATGCCCCCAATTAAAGGCTTCCACTTTCCAGCTGATGAAGAAGACACACTTTTTTGTGTGCATTTCAGCACCTGCAGACAGAGGTTTACTGTCCACCAAGAGTATCAAAAAGCCCTGTTCATGCAAAGACATCGTCCTGAACAGATTAGCCTAGAATTAGGACAACTTGGTCAATGAAGAAGACTGATGAGAAGAATCAGGATGAAAAATGCTAGAGAACATCCAAGACATAGAGCAGAAGTGTGACTAAGTTTCCACCTATTTCCTAGAGAAGGAGGATTGGAAATCAATGCTATGACTACATTACATATCAAATGCAGTTTTGTTACATAAGCAATTATGCTTAAAATAATTTAAGTCTATAATTCTCTTTCAGTAAATTCTTATTTTGCTTTTCTAATGAAAGAACAATTTTAGATTTTGCCATAGTCTTAGAGCAGGTATACCCCAGGACTCCCCATCCCCCCATATCTTGGTCCAGTCCTGACAGAGGCTAATTGTTAGGATAACTTAATACTAATATAATTTGGAAATCAAAACACTAATAGCAGGGGAGTGGATGTAACTCAGTGGTTGAGTGCCTGCTTCCCATGTACAAGGTCCTGGGTTTTGAACCCTAAAAAAAAAACCCCAAAACACAAACAAAAAAGCCCCACCACTAACAGCAAATAGATGTTATCAGTACCTGATAGAAACAACCTAGTATCTTTGACTTAATTAGAAATATCCCAAACGTGGCCCCCTTATCCTCACCAATGTCAACTGGATGGATAATCCCAGATATCACATCTACACAGTTCC
The DNA here is from genome assembly GCF_030445035.2 of Dasypus novemcinctus. Lineage (NCBI taxonomy): Eukaryota > Metazoa > Chordata > Mammalia > Cingulata > Dasypodidae > Dasypus > Dasypus novemcinctus. Next base: position 49,777,761 of record NC_080678.1, read on the forward strand.
ACCAGAGGGAACCCCTCCCCCCCGCCCCAAACTCCAAATGAAAGTTCTTGTCTAAAGCAAGAATGGAAAAAGTTGGGCACTGTTTCCTCTAAGCCCACTCTTCCTACTGTGGGGATTTTTACTGCACTACAATCAAAGCCCTATGAGTGCCATCATACTTTTGGAATGAACGATTCCTCACAGCACGTTTCACATACAAATTGTGGTAGAAACTGCAAGTTGTCTCTGATATCCATTCTCTCCTCTTCCACAGTAACAGAACTCTTATCTGGGCACATGCCTGCCCACCTATAAGACTGCATTTCCCTGCTCCCTTGTAGTTAAATGTGGCTGTATGACCAGATTCTGGCCAAAGTGAGTAGAAATGAAGTGTATGACTTTGAGGTCTTTCCTTTCTTTTTCCCTCTTTCCCCTTCCCTGTGGATGAAGGTGGTGAGCCACTTTCTACCATGCAGACAATGGTTAACTCCTTAGTGATGGCAGAAGAATAAGGGGAAAAGAGCCTGGGACCCCACTAGATGGAGCCTCCATGGCAGCCGTGGATCACCAAATGCCACTAAAGAAATAGCTTTTACTGTGTTTAATGCTGGTTTTTGAGGTTTTGTGCTACAGTGCCTAGCCTGCAGAGCCTACATAGTTGGATCTGTCTGGTGAAAAAGAAATGTAGAAAAAATAAACTTACCAACCGTTCTGCCATGACTAGGAGAGTGTTCACCGCATCCAGGCGATGACTAATATCCTCCCAGTATGAAGTCAGGGTGACTACTGGCTTCGTGTGGGCCCACGGCAGATAATAATAGAAGTTCCCTGGTATAGAACATTGGGGGTCAGTGAGCACTGGACACTTAAACAACATGTTTATTAAAGAGATGTGCATACTGGGCTACTGATTAATCCAAATGCCTGGGAAATGTTTTGGAGTGGGTTGGTTCTTTAATTTTATTCAATTAAGAAGTTGAGGAATAGATATTCAGATTCTTTTGGAAATCTCTCTAAAATACCCTAATAATCTGAGCACAAAAATCTCAAGCTCTTTTAGAGCATCAGGATTCCACATCTGAACATTGTGAAGATGAACACACAGCAGCAGAAAACACAGAGAACATAAGAGTTTAAATTGAGGGAAGTGGATGTAGCTCAACAGATAGTGTCCGCCTACCATATAGGAGGTCCAAGGGTTCGACACCCAGGGCCTCCTGGCTCATGTGGTGAGCCGGCCCACGTACAGTGCTGCTGTGTGCAAGGAGGGCAGGCCCATGCAGGGATGCCTCCGTGAAAGGGTGCCCCCTGTGCAAGGAGTGGCCCCTGCACAAGGCGAGGTGCCTTGCGCCACACCGCAGCCCACCCAAGAGTGGAGCCACACACACGGAAAGCTGATGCAGCACGATGACACAACAAAGAGAGACACAGATTCCCAGTGCCACCTGAAGAGAATACAAGCAGACACAGAAGAACATACAGCGAATGGACATAGAGAGCAGATGGGGGGGGGGGGGAGGGTTAGAAATAAATAAATAAATCTTTAAAAAAGACTTTAAATTGAATTTATTAGTCCCTGAAAACTGTTACTCTAAATAAATATATTTGTTGAAAATGGGGTAGGACAAAAGAGTTTTCTGTTCTTTAAAAGACTTAACTGTTGACATTGGTCTTGATACTGTTTAAGTGATTAAGATATTTTTTAGGGCATATTCTGTTGTAAAATTACTTATACAAAAAAGTAAAGTTCAAATGGCAATTTTATGTTTTATATATATGTTACCGCAATAAAGAAAGAAGTATGTAAAAATTGTAGCAATACTTTTGGGACATTTTCATCAGAATTCCTCTTCCTCTATATTCTCAAAACATTTGTTGGCACACTTATCAGTGTATTCTCATACCATGCCATTTATGATTCATTTTATACACTATAACATGAACTCCTTACAAGCAGGGACTGTTTCTCACCCATCTTTGCTCAAATACAGTTAATCTTCACAGCAACTCTGAAGAAGATGGAAAAATCAAGGGATAAATTTACAAGATGCTGGTGAGTCATATAGCAATGACTAGAGCTTGATTTTCCAGTGCTAAACCAGAATCCCATCTACTTGAACAATTCAACCTAAGACAGATCTAGGGCCAGAAGGGTGCAGAAGGGAAAGGCCAGGAGCTGTTTGGGGGAGCTCAGTATCCAGCAAAGTCACCATTATGTGACCTCACAAGGCAAAGTCAATGTTAAAGCTATGCATGGAGGGGCATTGGGGTTCACCTCCTGGTAATGGCCAGAGATCTCTTGAGTTTGGCCAGTCTTGAAAGTTTCTGATGTATAATCACATACTCTTCCTCTTTCAACCGTTTCTTTCCACTAACCATATGCTGGGGATAAGGGCTGCCAAAGGGAGAATAAGGTATGTGCGTCTTGCCTCATAAGGTGTAAATGTGCACAGGAGAAAGCAGTTGGTGTCAGTCTTACCATCGAATATGGCACGGCTGTACTGGGTTGTTGATGCCAAAGGCTTACAGGTGGTGTCAAATTTGTTGCCATAGTTCCCAATGCTGACTTCAAACTGAATGGCCTCACCAACATCCTGCAACATGGTGGCCGAATGGAACACGGCAGACAGGCTGTACTTGCGCCTTCGCTGATATTTCTATAACGTATGAAGAAACATAAGGCTTAGCTGAAACTCTCTTGGCCCTTATTTCAACATGGGATTTCTAACAGATGTAATTCTAAGCGTAGTGGTAAATGCTGAATTAAATATAAGTGAAGAACGTTCTTGAATACAGCAGATGCCCTTGTATTCATGTGGGTGGGCAAGGATAGAAGTACCAGGATGTTCGTTGCAACACTGTTTGAAATAGAGAAAAATGTATCTACCTATGGATAAAATTATGTCACATCCATATAATGGAATGAAAGTTCATATAAAGACTTAGGTAGATCCTTATGTACAAACATGGAAAAAAGGTACATTTTTGAGTAAATGTATTTTAAATTAAATATATACAAAAATGTATTTTAAATTAAATATATACTTTAATATTGGCATATGAAAAGAGGCTGGAAAAATACAAACCAAATTGTTACCAGCAATTTTATTGGAGAAGGCAGAGAGGTTATAGTCAACTTTATTTTCTAATTTATGCAGTTCCTAATTGTGTAAATTACTTCAGTACTAATTTTCTAATCAGGAACAACAATAACGATTTAAATGTCCTGTACAGAAAGAATTTTAAGAAGAGAGAGAGAGAAAATGTCCTATATAGAAATAAGTACAATTAGGTGAGATATTTTTCTGAAATAGAAATCAAACATTGTTCCTTTCTCCCTTTTTGTTTTTTTAATTATGGGTCTGCTAGGAGTGTGTGTCGGGGAGGTGAGCGCAGAGCCAACAGAGGCCACGCTGAGTGTCCATCTGCCTAGCAGAAATGACCCCATGAGCCCTTCACTTCTTCTCTCATAACGGCACATAAAGCCTCTGGAATCCACATCTGCCCAAAGTCCTTTCGCAGCTGTTGTCTCTCCTTTAGGGAACACATTCTTGCTCCTCTTTGACCACTTGCCTTCCTCAGTCACCCAGTTTTGTTTTCGTGTTCGTACTTTCCTATGTCCTTGGCATTCCTCTGCCTGCCTTTTAATACTGTCCACCTCCAGGGTCTGCTGAGGATCACAGTCTCTGCAGATGGGGGTCAGAATATCAGGCTGACCGCAGGGCAGCCACATGGGTGAAGGGTACCACTGGTGAACTTGTGAGACCTACAAGTGATAACATTCAGACTGCTCTAGAAATTTCTCCACCATAGTAAGTTTCTTTCAAAAGCCCCTGGAGAAGGAATGCCTGGCGCTGTAGTACTTCAGTTCATGATTTCGAGGTCACAGAGGTATCAAACTCTGGCATGAGATGACTTTTTTGTTACTGTATTTGTGGTTTGTTTGGTATTTTTTTCCAGTAGTGATACCTTTCACCTCTAGGATGCTAATAAAAATTACTACATCTCTGTGGGTTATTTATGAACTGATTTTCCTTTCCCTCATTATCCTTACCATGCCTTTATTCTTGAAACTGAATCACAATCCCTGGCAGGTCTTCTGACATGCACAATGCAAGAGTATGGGCTTCTGTTCACAGAAGTGCCCAGACAACCGTTCCAAGAACTCCTGAGAGTGCCTGCGGCTGGACATCCCACTGTTATTAAATCTCCACTCTAGGTAGGGTGCTCTTCAACATGGCATTAATACAAAAGGGATCTCAGACAGTTTCAACAGAAACCGCTCTGAGTCCCAATCCTTTTGGAAAGTCTTTCTAAAACATCTGTTCTCAGCCTTAGCTGCACAAAAATTAGCTGGGGAGCTTTAAAATACACCTGAGCCCCACCACACAGGGGCACCAGGCCTTAAAAGCCTGATGATTGCAAGGTGCAGTGGAGGATGAAAAGCATTGTTCTAAAGTACTTTAGGGAAGTGGATGTGGCTTGACTGACAGAGCATCCGCCTACCATATGGGAGGTCCAGGGTTCAAACCCCTGGCCTCCTGACCTGTGTGGAGCTGGCCCATGCACAGTGCTGATGTGTGCAAGGAGTGCTGTGCCATGCAGGGGTGTCTCCCATGTTGGGGGGCCCCCCCATGAGCAAGGAGTGCGCCCCGCATTGGAGCCCAGGAATGGCACCACACGCATGGAGAGCTGATGCAGCAAGATGACGCAACCAAAAAGAGACAGATTCCCAGTGCCGCTGAGAATACAAGTGGACACAGAAGAACACACAGCAATGGGGTGGGGGATGGGGAGGGAGGAGGGGAGAGAAATAAATAAAATAGATCTTCAAAAAAAGTAAAGTACTTTAGTCCTCTGTCCCTTTTGGTAGAGAGGGTCTCAGGGGACTTCTGTCACTTAACTAAGCTCCCTGAACTATTGATGATTCAGGAGTGCTGTGAAAATTCTGGGTTTGAGTATGAACTGTTGTGTGATGATGACAAAGTAGGAAGTGATCTGTATTAGTCATGACTTACATACACAGCACAACTTCCCTGTAAACCACCTACAAGGAGGTCAGAGAAAGGCACAGGCTAAAAATATGGAACATAATTTGGGGCCTAAGTGGAGCCAGAAGAGAATTGTCAGCATTTAAGTGAGAGCCATCTGTCAAGGCGGGGGGGGGGGGGGGGGGGGGGGGGGGGGGATGCATGGGGAGACTGGGGAGCTGCAGGGATGCTGCCTCTGCCAGGCAGGCTCTGCTCTCCACACCTCCACCCGGGCCACGGGCAGCCCCTGGACTGTGCCAGCCAGAATTTCCACTGTCATTCATGGAAGCCCTGATAGGACCCCTGCCCTGGAAGGGGGGAGCTCTAAGGACAACAGTCCAGGTTTCTGGCCATCATCACAACTGCCAATAGAGTGACTTCATACTTTGAGCAAGCCTCCACAGATGGAGCTGCTGCTTGGACTATGTGTCAGCTCAAAACTCCTGAAGAGCGGCCCTCCCGTCTGCTCACCTGCCTGGGCCAGGCTGCCTTGGACTAGCACAGACGAGAATTCTGCCCTTCTCCTAACCCCTTCCCACTTCCCTCCTGCCTTCCGAGCAGGGGCGGAGAAGAGAAGTAACAATAAACAGCTTTTAAAGAAGTCCCGAGCTCAGCTTTTGTTCTGGGCCCTCCCTTAGTAGCCTTGGGGCAAAACTGCCTACAATATAGGAAAGTCAAAGAATGTAAATTATGGACTATCAAACACAAACAGATGTTTTGATTTTGTAAAGCCTTGGGGCTCTTTCTAATCAATGACTGGGCACTCTGCAGACTGAGATAGTAGAGAGTTTCAGAAATAAACTGGGAGAAAGTGGTGGTTTCTATCAAACAGGACACTGATAAGGGGCCCTGCTAGCAGCTCTTGAAAGTGGTTATGGACACGCAAAAGGTCAGTAACAAGAAAACTGCCCAGCTTGCCATCTTTGATCTGTTCACTAAAAGTGGCTGACAACCGGAGATGTAAGAATCTGAATGTGTCAGACTGATAGGATCTCTAGGAGGTTCTAATTCCCTTAAGAGAGAGAATGCGAACTCAAAGTTCTGTGAAGAAGTTAGGTCACACGCATTGACTGGAAGGCAGGAGCAGGGAAAAAGTTATCCAGGAACAGATTCCAGATTGTGGAGACAAAGAACAGGGTCCTTCAGAATAATGCTGTGTTTGCAATACTTGATCTTCTTCTACTGTGAAAGATTATCAGGCTAAACTCTACATCTTTCCGAAGGTCAAGAAGATCTCTTGACCAGGTCCGTGTGCGGCAGCAGATCAGCTGCTACACTGGGGAGACAGGAAGTGGGATGCAGGTATGCTCTTGGCTCTTTGGCACCCAAGTTGCCCTTTTGTTGTAGCCTCTCCAGCTCAACCAGAAATTTTTGTTACTTGAGGATGAGCCAGAACGTGGGACACTTGTAAGTTGGACAAGGGTCATGATCACATTCCATGTTGACCACTTTCACTAAATTCTCCTGGCAGGTGGTACAGGTGGCACAGATCCGCTCACGTCATTCTCTTACCAGGGCTCCTGGTTGCCTGCATGTACCCTTAGAATCTCAGCTTCTCTCCTAATTTTTAATGCAGTCAGATTTTTTGTTTTCATGTTCCATTTTTGTTTTTATTAAATTTATGGCATATACTAGTTTGCTGCCAGTATTAAATTATTTGGAGCAAAGAACATTTTTATTCCATTTAACAAAACGCTTTCCCTTTATACTATTGACATATCCTGTGGGTAGTATATATATACTCTTGGCTCTTTGTTCTTATTTTTTTGCTTTGAGTTTTACCATATCTATTATGTAAGCTTCTTTGCCTGCATATGTTTAGTTACTTAGAGAAAAGAAAAGTAATTTGGTTTTGCTTTCCCAGTAATGAGGGGTTTTTCTTTAATACTTTGTTGGGTCTCTTCCTCTCACCCCCATTATGGCTATTTAAAATACAGAGAAGGAGCATAGACTTAAATTGTGTTCTGGTGATGGAACAGAGTGAAGAGGCTCCATGATGACTGAGAGTCCGAGACGTCCTTTCACCATAACCCCAAGAGCCAACCAACATCTTCAAGGAGCCAACCTCAGTCTGTAACACTCAAGTCCGGAACCCCCCACCACTGTGTTTCCACGGGGGCCTTTGGCTGTTGTAGCTGTTCTCTTGCATGCTCCTCGCAGGAAAGAGCACATCAGCTGCCCCATTTCCCATCCACCTTCCCCCGTTTTCCCTTTTCTTAATTTGCCATCAAGATCTCTTATGAGTCCTGGACCTCAGAGTTGATAGTGTTGTGGAATGGACAGAAAGACTCCAATGACCAGCTTACTGACCATGGAATCTGTCACTACTAGCTCTGCGGTTTTTAAACAAGTACAAAAAGCAAACAAAAAAAGCCAAACAAACAAAAAGGGTTTACACTGCATGATCTCACAGCATAAAATCCTGGAATCTGTTTACCGAGATTCCTCTTGATTTGTAGCCTATTTTGTAGGAGTGAGGTGTGCCAAGTCACGAAAGTCCAGTGTCCCAGGTCTTTAATTGTCCTTAACCCTCTAAGCTATTATATTATAGAAGACTCATCATTTGCAAGAAATATGTTCCTGAGATCATTCAAAATCCCCAAACTGAAGACCATCACAGTATTCACTCACTTCCCCCATGAGTTATAATAAAATACAACTGAAAACATTAGAGAGATTCCTCAGACCCTGACTGAGAGCTGCTGCACCAGCACAGAGCCAGCGAGTCCCTACGCGGCCCTCTCACCGATGTGCAGGCCTGGGCGTGGGCTAGGCCTGCTCACCAACTTCACACGCCTGCCTCAGCAAACCTGACCCAAACTCTCATTTCAGCACAATCATTCCTTACTACATATCAGGAAACTTTGGGATAACTCAAGAGTAGTCAAAACCATTAATGCTACAGTCAAGAATGGCCTAAAACACGGTGGGAATTATGGTATTATCAGCATAAAGGAGGGTGAAGAGTAGGGTGATGGAGGGGGACTTGGCCATTTCTTGAAGAGTTATTTCCCTTGCGTTACTATAATAACTTGACCTTTATAGCTAATTGTGTAAGAGGTTGACTCAGCAAAAAAAAAAAAAAAAAAAAAACTGTCCTAAATTTGAAATTTGATACATTAATGCATAAAAATTTGAAAAACTGTCATTTAAACCTGTAGGCAATTTCTGATTCTAGAAGTAGAGATAGGAATTCACATTCAAAGCAGATTGTTTCTTTATTTTAGGAAAACTCTTTGGATGGTTCCTTAACTGACAATATAAAGCAAATACACTGTGGTTCCTTCAGATTAACCTAAATCCAACTGTTCTATTTGGTAACATAAACTGTTAAGTATATATTTTAGCCAGGGCTAAGTTACAAATTTTGCTAATCTTTCGGGAGAAGTGTTTCTTTTCCCTTTACAAAGTTAGAGTGATGCCCTGAAGTTTGCTCTTGTGATGATGTCAGTATTCTCTTCTGAGGTTGAGGGATGGAGATAGAAGAAGAAGGTGTAGGCATGACCCTCCCCACTAAAGGAGGAGTCGAAGGAGCTCCTGGACAGTAGTCCAGGAAGAACTGAACTACTGATGCTCCACACATGGCAAGACTGAAGAATCCAGAATATACTGCATTTGGACTCTAACATCCTAATATAATGGTCTTCTTGGGAGCAGAGAGCAAGACCACACTGTTCTCTGGAAAAGGGTAGAGTTTCCCTAAAGGGAGTAGACATTCTCCCTTTCGATCAACCTGAAAGGGGATTGGACATTATAACAGGGGGCAGCAGACTACTAGAAGGAAGGAGGAAGTCCTTGCTGTGCTGGGACATGTGGCAGCGGAACCTGGATCTGAGGTGAAGATGTTCCAGGTGCTACAGAGGTTGGGGTGGGTGGAGAGTTGAGGTCTGCCACTAGGAGGCAGTCTGGAGTAGCCAGGAAGGCCACTTGTGAGAGACCAGACTGCTACCTGAGCCACTTCAAGCCTCCCATTTCCCTGTGTTTTCCTACTATTGTTCCAGAACTGGAAATTAGTGCTTTTTAAGAGTTGCAGTTTGGTCTCTGCTATTGTGTGGGGAAAGAAAAGAAAGGCCTGTCTCCTGCTTGGAATGGAGGTGGGTAAGGGGAGAGCAGCATCAGCCTGGGGTGTGTGTTGGGGGGTGATTTAGAACCAGCAAGTGGCCCTGAGCAAAGGGGACATCCATGATTGGAAACCGAAGGGCTGCTGCTCTCACAAACAATTCAGATTTGTAGGGTATGTAAGTGCTTCTGTGGGATCTCATGGGGTGGAATGGAAGTGCCCTGGACTTCCTGTCTTCAGGGAGGAATAGGGGTTCAGAACTGCTAGAATATGGACCTTAATGTCAGCACGTCCTCACACACTGGCAAGCCCAAGCTATAGTGGCCACCTTTGACAATGGAAATGACTGTGGTGGTACCTGTAGCACTTAGGATGGCTCTTGTGGCTACTTCCCCATGACCCCTTAAGCCGCAGTTAGCAGGCAGGCCCTTAGGTGTGGGGTGTCACTGCTCTTGTCAGTTTTCAGTAGGGTCTTAGCATCTCAATGGATGGAGCAAGTCCCATCACTCTGTGAGGCCTTGACTATTGTAGTTAGATCTAGAGGGTGTTGATGGGCATTTGTTACAAATCAGGTCTCTCCAACTCTGCCACAACTGGCCCATCGGTGCTGACATACCCTCAGGCCTGCTTACTCAGGTAGGCCAGTACCTGCCATCCACCAATCCTCCAAAACACCCCTTTCCATACCATGCATTATTCACACGCCAGCATTTACCTCAACAACCAGCAGGTCATCACTTGAAATGGGCTCAAGCTTTTTATCTGGTGGTGTTTTCTCAAGAAAAGTGGTTAGTTCGACCAAGATCCTGCCTCTGTAGGCAACTCCTTCCCCCTGAAAAGCAACAACACAGGATTATTCCTCTAGGTGTGAACAACAGCAAAAAAGGGCTCTGTCTTTCTAGTCAGGCGAATCCAGCTATGAGTTTCTTTCTCCCATGGCTCTAACCCCCAACATGAATCAGTCAGCAGCTCTCCCAGCCAGATTCAGGGCCTTGGTATCTGAAAGAACCAAGGACTGCAGGAAGGATCCCCAGAAGAGCCATGGGCTGCCAAGGCTGAACGGGCTCTCAGCCAAGACCTAGACTCAGAAGGGGTCCCCAGAGGCTGGCACTGGTGGGGACTCTGGTCTCTCTTGCTTGACTTCAGTTCTGCATTTACCTCTGTTAACTTGGCTCCTGTCCCCTCTTCTCAGAATAGGAATGATGTCAGGTTGGCAGCCAGGGAAACAATCAGATTAGCCAGGAAGTAAAGGAGGAAGACAGTCCAGCTGTGGCTGGGCATGAGGAGCAGCAGGGGATACTCCTCTAGCAGACCAGGTGGCTGCCACCATTCCTCTCTCCCAGCAGTGTTGGCAGTAGAGGCTTCTGGACAGGAAAGGAGGGCTCCCAGCCAGCTTCACAGCCAGCCCTCCACTCTTGCCCTCTCAGGGGTTTTCTCCCTACCTTAACCCTTTTCTTTGACCTTGGAAGCTAAGTAAAAGACATTACTTGGACCTTGAGTGTGAGTGTGGGGAGCACCCCCCATGTCAGGGCCTCAGTGTCCTCACATATAAAATGAAGGGGTAGGGTCAGATTAGGGGTAGTTTCATCAGGAGTCTCCAATTGTTTGGTAAAGCCCTGGAACATGGGATAGAAAGAATTCCAACATGTCAGCTTATTAGGAAACAGTGCCAGTATTGGTTACCAATTGCTGCCATCGACTGTAGGAGTAGAAGTATGGCCATGCTGTGTGAATCTGCCAACACCAGATGAGATGCTCTCCAGGATCCTTTCCCATCCTTGCAGTCTAAGACCTGGGGGCTTCTACCTTTCAACACTTGATCAGTCATATGGTGGGCCTATGTGGGGGTGGGGAGGTATCCTAAATATGAACCTTATTATACCCATTATTAGAAGGACTCACATTAACCAGTGCTCATTAATAATAACCTTAATTGAGAACTAACCTTTCCAGTATTTAAATCATCATAGGGGTCTGGGAATCCAGTATATTCTCTAGGGCTTCCATAAAGGTTCAGATAACAAGGTCCAAATGTTGGAACAAAGCCCACCTCTGTTTCTCCTGTATTTGCTAAGAGATAAGCATTATCATTAGATTTTTGTCTTCCAACAATTACTATACTGAAATAAATATTAGTTATTAGTTAGCTGGATGGGACCATTTTCCTCCATTTTGTGAGTTAGTTGTATTAGTGCAAATTGTAAGCACTTGTGAGACTTGCCATATTACCTTTTTCTTATTACCATAAAACATCACATGAAAAAATAAGCATTTTTTGGGGTAGTTCATGTAAACTTGTGTTTTCTTATAAAATGATAATGCTATTTAAATGAAAGAATAAGAAGATATTCAAGCAGATCTCTTTTTCACAAATTTATAATTGGCATTGTATTAAATGTATCATGGGAAATGGGGTAAAAGCTTGTATTGTTTGGGGAAGTCATTTAAATGATATATAAAATTAACTTTATTTGTTCCAAAATATGTCATTTAATCTCAAGCGGTTAGTATAAATCTGACGGATGCTGTTAAAAATTCAGTATATGGGTAGTTACTTGTTAAATACATAAATTTTAAATGTCCTGAATGAACCAATCCCTTCCTCTCATCTAGCCCTACCTCTTCTCCCATCTGGTTCCCACAGATGACTGCTTTGTTTAGCAAGAATATTTACCTCTCATTAAAGATCTCCAGAGAAGGAGACACATACCATTGAAAACGATCCATTGCAATGTCACCCTGATATTAAGGACTTAATTCTTCTTGTCCAACCCAAATCTCTTTTCTGGTTTTAAGCACTTCATCTTATGTTGGGTTGTTTACTAATGTAAAGAACCTTCCTCTCTGTGCTCATGTCTCAACATGGTCTCTTGTGGAAGCGTATTTTCTTACAGGCTAAGTTTCTTCTTGCTTCCAAATCGGCCTAACCCATTTCATGCACAGTTGTCACATCAAACTTCCTAATGTCCTTCCTCAAAAGCCTGTACACAATAAAATAAATTTTAGTCTTGCCATCGACAGTCTCCCCTGACAAAGCTACTACCTACTTTTCAAATGATATTTTCCATGCTTCCAATACCTCTTGAAGCTTCCTGGCATTTTGGATATCTATAAACTCCTTTTTGGGGCAGGAGTCAAACATTTTATTTTTATTCCCTAAACACCAAGTACTGTTTCTGTCATGACATATATAAATATCCACTGATTGGTTGAATAAATGGATGAAGGAATGCAGTGCTGTCAAATCTGTTCTCTATGAATCTAAAGGTTCATGAATATTCATATAAAGTCTGTTAAGAGCATGAGATTGACTTTTTTTAGGAGGTACTGGGTAGTGAACCTGGGACCCTGTATATGGGAGGCGAGGCAGGCGCTCAATCATTGAGCTGTATCCACTCCCCAAGGATTATGGTTTGTTGTTGTTATTGTTTAGGAGGTACCTGGGATTGAACCCAAGAATTCACTCATGGGAGGCAAGTGCTCAGTCACTGAGCTACATCCACTCCCCAAGACACTGATTTTTAAAACAAATAAGAATTGGACATTGAGTCAATTACATAAAGGCAGAAGACATCATCTTATATTTGCTAAAAGCTTCAGAGTTGACAAAACTTTCTCAAATGCAATCTCTTTTTCCTCTCATCACAACGCTGGTGGTTCAGGTGACGGAGATTAACATGCTTATTTGATATATAACAGGCTCTCTAAACCTCAGAGTCCTCATCTGTTAGGGGGACAATAACACTTGCCCAACAACCTACATCTTAGGAGAGTTCTGATGGACAAGAGTGAGAAAACACTGAGCAAATTTGCAAAAAATGGTAAGTACTGTGCAAATAAAAAGACGTTACAATACCCCATATTTAGGAGAGGAAGACATTCAGGGTGAAAAGTGGGAAACAGTATCTTCCAACCTAGAGATCCATGTTGAAAATGGGGGGAAGTTATTTTATCCATTTCAGTGCAAGTGACTACCTACTTCTCTACCCCACATCTCTACCTACTGGACATAAATAATTGAAACAAAAAATGCTATATCTCACAAACTATTGTTAACAATGAAGCCAAATAGGATTGTGTGCATCTAGATGAAAAACAAGTGACATGTAGCAAAGCCTTATTAGCATATTTGTTTTAAGCTTAGCCATGCGGGCAATCATACAGCATTCATACTAAAAATTATTACTCTGACAAACTATTTTTAAAACAACAAAATGCCAGAAAACATTCTAAGAGCAATCAATTGCTATATTTTTAGTTAGTAGTAGGAAGATCTAGTAGGCAGCAAAATTACAAAGCATAAACCTGTATATGATGCAGCCCCAGCTCCTGAAGATGAGAAATCTATATAGTAAAAATACTTTTGGTTAAACAAGACAACAAAGGCATTGTAAAACAGACATTGAAAACGTTAACTATCACTAGGTAAGTGATTTAGCAACACTGGAGAGATCCCAGATCAGATCAAATCAAATGACAATTTTGTGATTTATGCAAGTCCCACCTGTCAAATGCAAAATAGCTCAAACACTTTATGCCAACTGGCAGAAATATCACACATGAATTAACCAGCCCCAAGGCTGAGAGAAGAGTGAGCTTCACACAGCCAAAGAAGGCCCAGTGAAGTTACCAGCATTTCATGTTTTTAATAAAATGTTTAACTGTCTTATGTCTGACTTAGTTGGAATCACGTCACAAAATCTAAGTTAATTTAGGCTGAGGCTACCTAAGCATGTAGCTCATTTTACTGCACATTTATCTGATTCAAAGCATGGTTTGTTTCTTGTTTGGGAGGCCTGGGGAATGACCGCTGCTGGTTGTTAATTTGAGACTCTGTAATTTACGGCCTGAAGGACCTGTAAGGAGAAAAGTTCTCCCAGGCAGGAGCTGAAATTGTAGCAGTTTTTATTTTTAGTTGTTCTGGATGTTACCACCAGATCACTAAGAAAACTGTTCATACCAATATTTCTTGAATAATTATCTTTAGATATTATTTAAAGACTTCTTGCTAGGGTAAATGGATTGAACTCATTTTACCCTCCCCTTCTCCAGATAATTAGAGCATGATTTTTAATTCCATTATTGGTTACTATTATGATTCAATCTACAGACTGTATATCTGGAATCCTCCCTTGATAAGAGGAGGCCACCAGCACGTCTACTCTTACCCTCTATTCCCCTTCTTCCTTCCACTTCTCATCTCTATCTTCTATACTTTTACTTTTACACTGTAATGGGTGATGACATTCACATTCTGTGCAGAACTTTAGCTAAAGGTTTTAATAAAAAACAAAACAATAAATAGTGCATTATACCAAACATATAAATATTATTCTCTGCAGAGAAAAGGAAAGGGTGCAGGCAGCAATGAAGACCCATGCCACCCAGCAGAGAATGTTCAGATGGAATCTCTTTCTTACCTTCTACCATTGCATAAAATAATGCCACACATGACTTTATATTGGACTAAGTCTTCTTTGCCCAGCTCTTTGTTTTTCCTGGAATTTCTAATTGCCTTACTTTTGTTCTTGAGAGAAGAAATCTGTATCACCCAGGTTCTTATTCATGCTGCCTCTTTCTTAGATTAACAATGTTTTTAAAAAGACTATAAAATCCTCTCTTCTAAAAAAAAGGAGGATGAGAGGAACCATAGCTTCCCAAGATAAAAATTTTGTCCCAACTTCTCTCAGTTTTACTCAATATATTTAACCTATTGGCAATTACAATAATTCTTGTACTCTAGTTTTGGTAACAAAAAATGAGCAGGTGATATTATAAATGTTAGCAATAAATTGTTTAAAAAGCCTTTACACCTCATTCATCATTTCAACTCCTCTCCCTTATTTCCTATTACAATTTCTGGTATCAGCACAGAACCGTAATGCCAGATATAGGGGAGTGGTTCTTAGTATGGTAACAGGAAAGGAAAAGTTGTGTTGCTTATCACTGTTCTTTAGCATAAAAGCAAAATGTACATTCTTTTAGGAGTGTAATCTCCACTCTCTTACTGGAGATTACATGGGTCATTTGTACCTGACCTTATTGCTCCTGCCAAAGGAGTTAGTTGAGAAGGAAATACTATTTTATATTTGGGTAGACTTGTATCAATGCCACTCAAGAAAATAAGGTGGTAGTACTCTATATGACTCAGAAAATTATAGAATAGCTACTGGGAAAGAGTTTTGGATGGGAGGAAGAAAATGACAATCTTCAGACTTTGGCTGTTAATTGCCTCCATTGTTAATTACTAATTAATTGTTTTGATTGCCATAGGCAAAACATTACTGAAATGGTTCACTAAGCTCATCACGTTTGGCATTTCAGAAACCAAGCCCATTGCCAGGTGGCTACCCAGTTCATTTCTTCTCCAGAAGTTCTGCACTCTGCCTTGTTTCAGCTCTGCTGAAGGACTCACCTTCCACTTCCCCACCTGCGGCAGCAATTTTAGAGAGGTACAGATATGTTGTTCCAACTACATCATTTTTGGTAAGACGATCCCTGTGTAAAAGAACAGGTTAAGGCCTCCATCTGTGAAGATATGTCTTTATTCCAGCAACCCATAAAAGATAGAAGTAGAAAAGACCCCAGATCTCAGAAATCATCCTATTCTCATCTCCTGCCAAGCTTTTGATTCAATAAGCCTGGAGTGGGAGCCCAGAGTCTGCACTTTTAACAAGCATATCCCAGTTGATTCTGCTGCAGATGGTCCTCAACCTTACTTTGAGAAACACAGATCTAGTTGGGCAATGCATTTCACAGTTGAGGACACTGAGACAGAGAGGTCAAGGAATTTGTGTATGGTCACACTCAACATCATTGTCATAAATGAATACATCAATTATGATGTACATTACATGATAAGCATAATGCAACCACATTACGTAAAATAAGCGCATATATCTAAATTTACCATGTTCTTACTAATTTTTATGGTGGCTTAACAATTATAATGGGCTATATATGGGTATGTATGTGTGTTCACCATATGGAGAAAAATTCCCCTCCAGTTCAATTTAAATATTTATTGGGCATCTATTAATACTACGGGATAGCTCAGAACCTAAATCTTATCCATGTGGTAGGACAAGTTTGCCTCCCATGAGTATGTATAACTCTGCGCATCCTTCTATGAGTATCTGAGAGGGCCTGTGAGTCTAACTTACAAAATTCTTTCCTGCTGGGCACATAGCAGGCATAAAATTAAGGCTGTTATTATTAACATCCTCTCCTCTTCATTCCTTCTCTTCTCTGATCCATCTAGTGGCACACCTACTCTGAAATCTAAGGCTCATGGGAGAGGGAAGAACGCTCAGTATTTGGGAAAAAGATCACACCACAGTATATTAAGTTATAGAAAATAACTAACCAAACAATTTGCATGAGAAAAAAGTTTATTTATGGGTATTAAGCCACATGCATGGGGCTTGATTCTTCTCTATCCATCCAGAAGGGTCTAGAATACATTTAAAGAGTCCTAAGCTTACCCTCAGTTATTCAAATATCCTATAGGCTATGTAATACAAGATCTGGGTCTAATGGTTCCCCCAACTAAACAAGATCTCTCTGTGCATCCAAATCCACACTATTGCTTTTGAAAGGGTAGAATGGATCAGAAAAAAATCCAAATTAGTAGTGACCACAGATAATTCTGGGTTGGCTCAATCAGCAGTCCACCCACTGTAGAGCCCATATGCCAGGGTGGTCAACTGAACTACGGAGAGTCCAAATGCATGCTTTTGGGGGTTCCTGCAGCCCTGGAGTGCCTTAAGAATACAGTTCGAGGGTCCCAAGTGCCTTAAAGCAAGTTTATAATCACTGGAAGGAGGAGATTTGTCCTCAGGGTCCTTTTCTACGGCCCTCAAATAAGTATATGATGCGATTGGTCATTGAACAAAATGAGAATCACTCCCCTCCTCAAAGTACTCTGCTGTCATAGTACCATGACTGTGCTAGTATTTGGCCAAAGGAGAGACTATAGTAACAGCCAGACAGGGTGGGAGCCCAGCTGGCTTTCTAACCATCTCAGTGACTATGAGGAAGTCGCCTGACCTCTCTGAGTCTCTGTGTCTTCATCTGTAAAATGAAATAATAACAATCTCCTCAGGGTTATTCAGAAGACAAAACGGGATAATGTACGTAAGGCACTGCACGAAGCACTTAGTGTTCAAAAATCAATTGCCAATATCATAATAAGTGATTATGATAATGATGGTGTTGGTGATATTTGCCACATTTCCATTCTCAGCTAAGGGCTGTCAGCTCAATGCTCCATCCACCTAGAACAGACCTCTTTGGTCTCATTATGGCTAGTCAGTGCTAGGAGTTTGGCTGGGCAAAAAGCCCATTTAAACCTTTCAATGAACTTCCTTTGCTTTTGATCAGGTAAGGAGCTTTGTCCAATTGTCTTCCTAATAATAACGAAGAATTGCTCTCAGAATGTTTTGGTAATATTCCCCAAGAAATGGGTTACTCCATTTCTGAAGATGAACATGCCTAATTGCATTTAAATGCTTGATTTCCTATTTTGTGAAATTTCCAGATTAGTTTTCCCTTTTTTTGTTTATGAACAGTTGAACCAGGTGTCCAAAACTTTTCTTCAACACCACTATTATTTTAATTTTTTTTCTTTTAGTAAACATCCAGTTCCAGTGGCAGTTTATCCTGCCTTCTGGAATAAATGCAAACATACCAAAAAGTAAAAGAACATCTAGAATAACATTTTGCTTGTAAAGAGTCTGTCCTCAATATCCAAGTGTTTAATTCTTTAATTTTGAATTAGACACAAATCTATTTTAACTCACCAATCATATACTGTTAGTTTTATTTTTTCACACATTGAAGGAAACTGTTAAAAAGAAACAAAAAAAATATATTTCTTGATTTATTCAGTAACTATTAAAGTATTCTTGTTTTAATTTTTTCCTGAATGAAAAGAAAGCCAAACCTTGATCTGAAGATTAACAACTTGATTCCACTCAGGATTTGCATTTTTCTCAATTATATTTGTGCAAACCTGCAAAATCACCAAAGCAAAACAGGAGATATTCAAGATTTTCATTTCTGAAACTTTACAATATACGCATACTGGAATAAGATTCTAGAAGTTAGTTTACTAGTTATATACTTAGTAACCTAGTTAAACTTGATAACCAAAAGGTAAAATATGACATGAGTTTAATATTGATCTTTGCTTCGTCTATGAACCCAAAGCTTATTTTATACATTTTTCCCTAAGTTTTCAATTGTCAGATTTGACTTTGGATTAATATGATAATACAAGAAATCATGTTTATTGAGTATTTATTGTACAGTGTCTACTAAGCATCTCATTATTAACATGTTCAAACAAATCTCTTGATTCTGCCCACTAGCCTCACCCTCCCCATCCCAAACCCACTCCTATTCTAGCCTTCCTAGAATTGTCACCCAGTTGCTCAAGCTTAGAACTGGCATCAGCCATAACGTCTCTCTCCCTCACACCTTATCTGATTCATCACTAAATTCTGACACCTTTATTTTTAAGCAGATCCCCAAATGCTTCTCCCCTGGACACCTGCAGTTGGTTCCTCTGGATCCTTTCTTTCTCTCTATGAACTTCCAAAGCACACCTAGAATAAGTTCACATAAAGCTCTACCTGCTTTCTCACCTTCTGATCTCATCTCTTAGTTTTCCTCTTTATTCATTCCACTTCAGCCACATGGGCAATTTTTTTTTTCTTCTTTTTTTTCTGCGAAAGTGTTTCCTCCTACAGGCCTTTACACCTGCTTCTCTCTCTGCCTGGAAATCCCTGCCCTCAGATCTTGGCATCGCCAGGCCTCTGCCCAAATGTCAGTTCCTTAAAAGTGTCCCACTTGATAAGGCAGCTAAATTCTCCTCCCCCCCCCCCCCAATCACTACTATCTCCTGCTTTATTTTTTTTTCACAGGACTAAGGACTATCTGAAATAATTCGATTACTTGTTGCTTATTTATTTCTGGCTCTTTTATTGGAAAGTAAGCTCCATGAGAACAAATTGAACTTCTTGCTCATTGCTATATTCCCAGCTCACAGGACACAGTCTGGTACACAGTAGGTTCGCAATAATTACTTCTTGAATTAAGTAACCCTCTCAAAATCCCTTTAGATTATTATTAACTCCACTTAGAGTTCAGAAAAATTGAGACCCAGAGGCTAAGGAATTTGCCTGCCAACAGAGTGGAATGAAGCCTGAATTGAAATCAGACTGCTTCTCACCCCAGAACTGAGGTTCCCTCGACACCCCAGTGACTCTCTTAGGAAACAATACCCAGGTATGTATGTGTTTTACTAAGCCTTGCTTCCATACATATAAATGGCTCAAACACATAGAAGACGTTAGCTCTTCATGCTATAACGGCCTATGGCGGGTTGTTATTCTATCGTGGAATCACATTATCCAATCTAGTCTGGCACATTTACCAGGGATTATGGTAGCTAGCTGGGGAGCTTGTTTAAGAGTAAGATTATGCTTGGACCTAAGAAATAATTCAAATAATTCAGCGGTATGTTTCACTATTCTAGTTTTTCCAGAGATGGGTTTTCTAACCTGAGCCCTGCATTATTTCCACTCCAAAATGAACCCGGTGGAAGTATGGTAAGTTCAAGTGCAGATAATCTTTCTTCTGCAGATTGCCTCACTTATCAGGGGGCTATTCTAACAATGAATAAGCAGGAATTCACTTCAAGAAAAGCATAGTATTTTAAATATTTTCTCTTAGAGGCATCTGCATTTAGACCACGTACAAACCTTTTTTCCAGCAAAGGAAACTTCTACGAAAGGATCCACTAGATTTTTCTTATCTGCACCGCCTCCAAATAGTTCCTTTACTGTCTGTGAGAATGCATCATCCACTGGAAAGTAACATGTTGTACATTAGAAATTAAATTTGATTTTCCTTTGAAGAATAGAAATCATTCAGCAAAATTAAAAATTTTCCCCAATATATGAAAACAGTTGCAACAAGAAGCACTGTATTTCAGGAATCCTTTTTGTCTTAATCGAAAGAGGGAAAAATGCTTTCTTCTCACAGTATTTTAAAATCCAAAGGAGTATCTTGAAAAATAAATTTCTAAGTTATGTCCAGAATCAATCACTTACTGGGTAAAAAGTAGAATAAAGAAAGCACTCCCAACCTGGGTAAGAAGCAGTTCTCGAACTCAGAGAAAAGGTTTGCTTTAGGTCAAAATGATACAGGTCTAATCTGACTTTTTCAGAGAAATTGAGGAAAACTTAGCATAATCACAAAGACCATATTCAATAATCTACAAACAGGAGATTGCTCTGTTTGAAGAAACTCAAAAGTGAATAGAGATTAATTAAAGGCTAATATAGAAACTATAATATGAGGTTTAATTTACTCACTTTATTTAAGATAATTCTAAGAAAGATAGTGCAGGGAAGCATTGCAGGGTCTTAAAAAGGAGAGAAGGATTCAAAGGAAAAGTTGAAAATCCTGAAGAGACCCAAGCCCTGGAGAGAACTTGGAGAAGGAACCAATGTCTCAGAGCCTAGCAGGAAGCTGACAAGCCAGGCAAGGCATTTAGGATCCTGGGTCATCAGCAAAGGACCAGAAGCAAATGGACTGGTCAAAATAAATGGAATCATTGCAAGTAATTCTCTTAAGTCTCTTGAAAAACATATCTCATTATTGGCACTTTCATCTCCCTTTGCTTGACAATTTTTACTGGTCCAATTGCAAAGACATTTATTTGTTTATAAAATTTTACATTTTGGGGGATGAAAGGGTTTGGAAGTGACAGCTACTGAACTCTCTCTAGCATTTTCTAGAATAAGGAGAAGAAATGGAATCTTGAAAGAAGAATCGATGGAACAGAATGGGCTCAACAAGGAACATGGATCAGTGACCAAGTAGCTGCCTCATGAGGCGGCTTGGGTAGTTTTCAATGGGACCAGGATGAATGAAAACAAGCCCATAAAGGCCTCTAAGAAGAGTGTATGGGAAGCGGACTTGGCCCAGTGGTTAGGGCGTCTGTCTACCACATGGGAGGTCCGCGGTTCAAACCCTGGGCCTCCTTGACCCATGTGGAGCTGGCCCATGTGCAGTGCTGATGCGTGTAAGGAGTGCCCTGCCACACAGGGGTGTCCCCCGCATAGGGAAGCCCCACGCACAAGGAGTACGCCCATAAGGAGAGCCGTCCAGCGCGAAGGAAAGTGCAGCCTGCCCAGGAATGGCGCCGCCCACACTTCCCGTGGACAAAGAAACAAGACGCAGCAAATAGACACAGAGAACAGACAACCGGGGGAGGCGGGGGGAATTAAATAAATAAATAAATCTTAAAAAAAAAAAAAAAAAGGAAGAGTGTATGCTCTTAACACGTCCAATCATTCAGATAATTGATAATCCCAGGGCAGGGACTGAATCAATACATACTCTGGGGGATATCCTCCGCTCGGTAGATTTTCAGTAAGAAGGTCACCCATCGGAGGGCAATGCCAGCAGGGAGTAACAAATTACTCTCCACGTCATCACTGTCATTATCGCGATCTTGTTTCTCAGGCTATTGGGGACACATGATTACAAATTATAGACAAAGAAAAGCAGCACTTGTAACAAGCCAAATGGATACTTTTAAAATGAAAAACTGTTTCCAATAGGATTTCCTGTGTTTCAGCTTACATGTCCAAATGCCAATTTTCCTCCAACCTTAAAACTGCTCTACAAAACCAATGCTCATACGTTTCTTCAATTCACCACAAAAAAATAATGTGGGCCTTTGTAATTTGTGAGCACCAAATTGTAAAGCATATGTGTATGTGAGAATGTGTAGGAGTGTGTGTATGTGCATGATTGTATGTGTGTCTATTCCTGATGATCTTCGAGTTTCTCTCTGGCTATTTACTCTTCCCCACATTTGCTGCCCAATTTCCTAGAAAAACAATTTTCCCTTTAAGTAGCAACGTCAGTCTTTCCAATGACAAACAAATTTTGAAAAACACATCTTTTCTGAATTAAAAAAAAACAAAACCTAAACGTTCACAGACACCAGGACAGGTCTAAGTGTGTTAGAATAATGATTCTGTGGTGAAGAAAGGAACAGCTTCTGAAGTCCTGGAGGAACTGGAAAGTTAAGGTTATCGATTGGAAGCTATGCTACATCTGACAACTACTAGTGCCCACTTCATAACTCTTTGTCCTCATTTTAGTAAAAAATTGTAAAAGGTAGAGAATTGAAGGACTCACAGGAGGCTCATCTCCAGTTCCCAGGACAAACATGCTAACTTTCATGTAACCTTTAGAACCTGAGCTTGTATCTTCAGGATCATTGAGAAGAAGCCATTTTCTCATGACTGCATGACCTAAAATCAAGAGGGAAAAAGATGATAGGGATTTAGCCATAAAAAAGAGTGAAGTTCTGAGACATGCTACAACATGGACGAACACTGATGACATTGTGTTGAATGAAATAGCATATGAGGAACATATGTTGTATGATTTCACCTATATGAAAGACCTGGAGCAGGCAAA
Organism: Dasypus novemcinctus; assembly: GCF_030445035.2. Classification (NCBI taxonomy): domain Eukaryota; kingdom Metazoa; phylum Chordata; class Mammalia; order Cingulata; family Dasypodidae; genus Dasypus; species Dasypus novemcinctus. Next base: position 49,800,336 of record NC_080678.1, read on the forward strand.
TTCATAGAGAAAGACAGGAGATGACAGGGTGCCAGGGGCTGTTGGGGGTGGGGGTTGTGGAATGGGGAGCTGTTGCCTGGAGAGCGTAGAGTTTCTATTTGAGATGATGAAAAGGTTTGGGTCATAGATGTTGGTGACAGTGGCACAATGCTTTGAACATAATAAATGCCACTAAGTTGTATATTTGAAAGTAGTTAAAATGGGAAATTTTGAGTAGTATATATGTCACTATAATAAAAAGTTTAGAAAGAAAAATGAACAAATGAAAGAAAGGGACACTCTCAAGGGAGCTGACAGGTCTGGGATTCCATCTACTATAAGACAAACAAGCATTTCCTTGGAAATCTTATCATGACACAACAAATGCCCCAGATGAGTCTCCATATTAATGTCATCTGCTCTGTCTTCCATGCCCCCCTCCACCTTCCTGACCTGGTGTTACTCAAACAAGACTCTGTAAGCTCTAGGAACTGGTTTTGTATTTCAACCCTGATAAGATCAAAATAAGTTCACAAAATATGATGAATGTTAAGACCATCACTATTAGTTAAAAAATTAAACACTCATACTAAGCTACTCTTGTCCATTCCAGCTCAGCACTTCCCTCTCCCCCTTTTACCCAAGATTTACAGTAAAATCAAGAAAAAAATATTTTTGATCCCTAGCATCTTCTGAGGAGGAGGAAGGAATGAACTTGCTTTGAAGTGACAGGGAGAACATTACTTACCAGGCTCATCATAAACAAATCCAATGTCAATCTGGGTGGAAAAAACAATTTAAAGTCACTTAATTAGATTTTAAAATCAGTCTAGTCACTTCAAAGAAAATACCATTAAAATATTTAAATACAATGCCCTTGACTAGACTAAATTTCCTGAGACCCAATATTTGCATCTTACCCCCTCTGTAACCTTAATGCTTTGCACAAAGAAGATCCTCAATCACTGTTGGATGGATGGGATAATTTTAGAGCTGGAAAGGACCATGGAAGTAGGATAAACAACTCATCCAGTTTGCCTGGGACTTTCCCAGTTTTAGCACCGAAAGCCCTTCACTCTATGTTCCTCAGTTCCAGGCAAGCTGTTGATCACTGTAGGGGAGCTCACCTGGTCCAATTTCCTATTTGATACTCCTCCTACAACGAATGTTGATGCAAACGCTAATATTAGCGTAACCACTGACTGGGCACTGCCACGTGCCAGGTACTGTGCTAGGTACTTCACATATCTAACAGTCTTCACAAGGACCCCGTCTTATAGATGAAGAAACTAAGGATGAGAGGTTAGGTTCCCCCAGGACACGGGGCTAGAGGGTGCCAGAGCAGGAATGAACATAGGTCTGCCTGACCCAGGTCCTTCTCCAGGACTTTTAGTGACTGGGAGTTCCTTCCTTGGAGAGGCAGCCCATTCTTTGTAGAGTTTCTGGGAAGGAACCAATCAAATATTTTCTTTTAATTGCTAGAAAAGCACCCTGATTCTCTTCCTGATTTGGCTTTCCTTTCACACTCAAGATTTACAATAATTGGCTTTGTAGATGGACCTCTGGGGTCACTGCTTAAGTGAGGCTGGGTGGTGGCATAGTCAAGCACCCCTTTCCTTTGGTAACAGTGGATTGACTTTCATCCTCAGCGGTAACACTGGAAGGATCTTGATGTGGCAACTTTGGGCATCTGGCTTTGGGGCACTGCTGAGTTATATGTGGACTCTGACAAGACGCAGGGTCAGCTGGTTGCTGACCCTGGGTTGTCACATCCTGCTAGCATTTCAGCCCTCAGCAAGGACCATGTTTTCAATCCTTTACACATAACCCTAAGATGTCACCAAGACAGGAACCCTGAGACCTCGCCAGAATCAGATTCCCCATTATAAAAGTGCCCAGCTTCAATGTTAATAATGAAACAGACTGTTGATACTCACCTTAAATTCTCCCATCAGACAATCTGCCCGCAAAGAATGGGAATTATAAACCTGAAGAAAGAAAAGAGGTGAAAAGCTTAGAGGCCTTTTTTGCAGTTAGTGAGCAGCACCTTCCTACTCATTGCCTCCTTACCCGGATGCTGATGATTTCATCCATCAATTCTGAAGGGGTCATGTGGACATTGTAGAAAAATAGCTGTCAAAACAAAAGAGAAAAATGTTTGAACATTAGCAGGAGTGGATTCAGGTTTATTAGGGCCCAATACTATAATTTTGGGGGCCCTCTGAAAAAGTACAAAATGCAAATTCAGAACTAGGTTTAATTTCCGTGCACTTCATATTAAACCCACCTCTGCATTTTGAAAAAAGGAAAAAAAGAGTCAAGTATAAAAATATACCATTTATTTAACTAAAAGAAATTATTCAGTTGGGACCAGATATATACTAGCTAAATAAAGTGAAGTTCTAGTGTTATTTCATGTTGCAATTCATACTAAAATGGGTGCTTAGGGCCTGCATGACCTCGAAAGTTGAATTTAATTCTCTAACATTCTTAGCTCCATGTTTGTGTTTAGTAACTAATTTTACTCTTTTTAACAAAAAAATCTTCAAAGTCAATTCTGCCCATTAGATTATGCAAGTTCCTCACAGAATCAATATTGACCATATTTTAACTCATTGTAACAGTTGAGTTGAAGAAGTTTAATGCTTGAGAGCTTAAGATAGATATAGAGGTTGTACCACATCAGCCAGTGACCATTAATCCTAAGAGAAAAAGATTGAACATTTATTTAAAATGATATTTCTCTAATGTTTTATTTAGAAATATTTCAAATCTATAGGAAAGTTAAAGAATGATAAAATAACATCTGTATACCTTTTACCTATGTTCACTAATTGTCAACATTTAGGGACATTTGCTTTATCGCTCTTTTTTTACTGGACTATTGGAAAGAAAGTTCTAGCTATCATGACAATTCACCTCTACATACATCCTCTTCTATCTCCTAAAGGAAAGGACATTTTCTTAATCACAATACTATTATCACACCCAAGAAATTTAACAGTTAATATATAGTCAATTTTTCAATTTCTCCAAAAAAGTCTTGCTTTTTTTAAAAATCCAGGATCCAAGCAAAGATCACATGTTGTATTTGTTTGTTGTGTCTCTTTAGATTCCTGAATCTAGAACAGTACGCCTGCCTTTTTAAAAAATTTTATTTAATCTTTTCTATCCAGACTAGTTGATTTATAGAATATTCCCAAAATCTGGATTTCTGTGAATGTTTTCTCACTATTCGATTCAAATTGAACCTTTGAGAAGAAAAGACACAGCTGATGTTAGTTACTTCCATTGTATCACATCAAGAAACACACATCAGTTTGGCCCATTATTGCTACTACTAAGTTTAATCACTTGGTTAAGGAGATGTACACAAACTAGGACTTTTTTAGTAAAACTCTTCTATTGATTTATTTATTAGTCTATTCCAGGATACAGTTATTTGATTCTTTCCTCTTACAAAGAGATCTAATCTCAAAAAAAAATATATATATATATATATATATATATATATATATATATATATATATATATATATATATATAATTACAATGGAAAATTTCTAAGTCAGGTGAAAATTCTTGCTGGAATCCTCAGAATGCAGTTGAGTAAATATGAAGTCTGCATTATAAACTCACTGGTCAGCCTTACGCTTTAGACCCCAAGTCATCCAGTTTCTTTCCCTCCCTCCAATCCAGTCTTGCCTTCCGAGATAAATTTCTCCCAGCCTTCCCCAACCATTTCAAGTATTCCATCTGAGTCTGGCTTCCTGCTATTGTGTGTGCTTTTATGCCACGAAGCTGCATGCTGTTGTCTGAATTCACCACAGGAGGGGAGAAGAAAACAGGGCCTTCCATGAAGATGGGGGGCCAGTTTGAACAAAGGAGAAGAAATGGGAACACCCAACAGAAAAGACCGGTTTCTTTTGTGAACAGAGGTAGTAAGAAAGAACAAAAGCCGGAGCTGGGGCTGGGATTAGATGCTGTAGGAAACTACGAAAAGTTGTGGTCGAAGGAAAGGTTCAGAGACAGGGCATTGGATACAAGCTCAAGGAACCTAAGAAACACATCCCTCAGCAGAGCCAGGCTGGGCTCTGAAAAAGTCTCCAAACTTATCACTTCTCCTCAAAGCCCCAGGAGTGAACTTTCGTGGCACTGGAGAGGGCTGTTAAAGAATTAAGTACTTTTGAGAAGTGTAACAAAAGAGGTCAACAGAACCAGACTACATTCTCAGTATGGGGGTGGGGAACCCATTTGCTCATATGTGCTTTCTTTTAACCTATACTATTATTATTGTTTTTAAACTTTATTTTGGAAGAAGCTTTAGATTACATAAATGTTACATCGAAGGCAGAGGGGGATTCCCATATATCCCACCCCCACCCCCTCCCCCAATTTCCCCCATTAACAACATCCTTCATTAGTGTGGTACATTTGTTAGCATTGACGAACTAGTATTGAAGTATTGCTAATAGCCATGGACTATGGTTTACATTACAGTTTACGCTTTGCACCACACAATTTTACAGGTTTTGGCAGACTGTATAATGCCCTGTATCCATCATTGTGATGTCATGCAGGACCACTCCAACATCCCCAAAATGCCCCATGTTGCACCAATTCTTCGCTCTCCCTCCCCTCAGAACCTCTGGTGGCCACTGCCTTTATAACAATGTTACTATTGATAACATATATTACTTTTATAGCTAAGTTTTGACACCTTTAAAAAGTCGGGTTTCTAAGTTATCCTGAGAAAGCTCCTCAAAGACATCCTATTAATAAGAAAGAGTGAAGACAAATGCACACGAAATCCTGGGCTTTATCATAAGAGGTGAAGGGACTAAAGTTGATCCATTGATGCTCATTTACCTCATCAAAAAACGGATTGTTCCCTCTCTTGATTCTTGTTCGGTGTGTCTGGCCACACATGTGGACTTTGACCACAGGCCTTATGTTGTTGCCACTTAGCTGCCGACCCTCGATCACTCTGACACGGATCTGCAAGCACAAAAGGGTGTTGCTACTTACCCTATCACAGTGTGTGGTATAAGGTATCCTCAGGTTTTGCTTCAGCTCTTTAACCTCTGAGGATTGGGGACAGCAAGGGTTTCACGGTCTGGGAAGGACCCCTGTGCTCCTCTCCAGTGTGGGAAGTGGGGGTTGGGTTATAGAACCCAAGAGCAGTAGAGGGGTTGAAATAGCCCAGAATTTCCCCAGGAAAGGGCAGGGCAGGGCTGAGGTTGCCTCTTCTCTGGTTTTCCTGAGCCCTGGTGATGCACTAACTCAACTCCAAAGCTGTCTCCCAAGTCCAAGGCGGTGTCTGAGCTATGAAAAAATGCAGTCTCTGTACTTCCATCCTTGGATTAACCATTTCCTACCACCAAAGGGAAAGAAGAAGTTAATTTTATTTCTCTCAAGAGCTTCCTCTGACTTGACTAAACCTACTTCTGCAAGCAAAAGAATGATGGGGAGTTCTTCTGGTTGAGTATATGCACTGATGCCCCTTTTTCACTAGTTGAGCCCCTGCCCATAGCAACAGGTCCTTCCTAACGTCACTGCAATCGCTGGAAGATGGGCCGTGGGGTGGTTAAGTGAAGGTGTAGAAGCACTTGGGCTGGTTCTACCTGGAAGTCCTGTGGCTTGCTGGACAGTATCCGCCGGCTGTGCTTTGCTTTGGTGAGCCTCCGAGCAAGATGAGCTTCTGACGCCATTCCAGCTGGCACTCTGGGTCCAGGTCCCATAACTGTACCATCCAACTTCTCATCACCTTCGTCTTCTTCCTCTTCTCCTAAAACACGAGAAAGGACTATGGTTAGACATGGCCTGTTCCCTGTAAATGCGGCACACTCCAGTTTCCCTGCCATGGAGGGTTTCCCCACCATGATGTTCCTGGGCAGCAGATGAAGGGGATGATCTGGGTGACAATGACTTGGGACCTGCTGTGACTCAAATGCATAATTTAGGAGAATGTGCCTGTGATGTGCTGGGGCGCTCACTCAGGCTGCGTCAGAGGGAAGAGAGAAGAGCAGAGACCGCAGGGATTACGAGAACAGCACAGCACGGACCCACAGGAGCGACTGGGTCTCCACCCTGAGGTCAGGGGGGCTTTCCAAGTCTGCAGAAATGCCTCGCAAAGAGAGACTTCACTCTTCCCACTGCAGGTCTTCCACCTAGAGATTTTTCCTCAAGTGTTTTTGTATTGTCGCTTTCTGTTTCTCCTAATTCACCCACCAACCCCTTTCCGCCCTCACAGATAAGAAAGGCATCACCAGTTTCCTTGCAAAGTAAACTCTGCGTTCATCCACCGGCTGCTTTACTTCGCGTGCATCTCCCTCATTTTCTTCCCTCATTTCCCTCACATTCCAGGGAAGAAAAGTTTCTCCTGCTCAGCAGAGTGAACTGCACCCCCCACCCCATGCCAGAGATCCCACTTCCTCCTGATTCTTTGGAGACCCTTTGCAGATTGCCTGCCCATCCCTCCACCCCCAGTATCTGCAGTAGTTCCTTCCCTACTAGGTGCCTTCCCTTTGCCTTAAAAAATGCACAAAACTTTCTCTCTTTAAAAAGACAAAATACAAACCTTCCATCAACTGTTTATATCCCCCCTTTCTTTTATTCACAAATTCTTTGAAGTTTTTTTCTTGATCCGGAAAAGGTTGAACTCCAGCTAATCCCTTCAATATAATTTAAGAGAGCCTTGAAGACTAATCATCTTGTAAAAAAAATTACCAGCATTAGCACTTCCTATCTTTGGATGCTGAAACCCCTTCTTTACAATGCAAAACCAGGTAAGAGAATTAATTTCTATGGAGCCACCGGCTAGTCACTCACATCCTGGTATGAATTGGTCCAATCAGACTGCCATGTAGCATGATTCCTTTTTTTTTTAAGATTTATTTATTTTTAATTTATTTTTCACCCCTTCCCCCACCCCCCACCTCCAGTTGTCTGCTCTCTGTGTCCATTTGCTACGTGTTCTTCTGTGACCGCTTCTATCCTTATCGGTAGCACCAGGAATCTGTTTCTTTTTGTTGCGTCATCTTGCTATGTCAGCTCTCCGTGTGTGCAGCACCATTCCTGGGCAGGCTGCACTTTCTTTCACGCTGGGCGGCTCTCCTTACTGGGCACACTCCTTGCGTGTGGGGCTCCCCTACGTGGGGGACACCCCTGTGTGGCAGGGCACTCCTTGCGCACATCAGCACTGTGCATGGGCCAGCTCCACACGGGTCAAGGAGGCCCGTGGTTTGAACTGCAGACCTCCCATGTGGTAGATGGACGCCCTATCCATTGGGCCAAGTCCGCTTCCCTAGCATGGTTCTTTAAAGCTTGGGTTCTGGAGCCATGATGCCTGGGTTCAAACCCATTTTGAGCTGTGTGAGTTTGAGTGAGTTTCTTAATTTCTTTAAGTTTCAGTTTCCTAATTTGTGTGAAAAAAGGAGGGGAATAGTAATGATTATCACAAAATTACTATAAAGATAAAATTAATCCATATTCAAAACCTTTAATAGAGTGCCCGGCACAGAATAGCACTCAACTTTTTTCATTTTGCTGAGAAATCAGTTTTGATTAGGGGGAGTTTTTCTGGAATGCAGAACACTTCCTGGGGAGCAGCAGTTTGGGTGGGGGCTGGAGCGGTAATGGACTGCACTGTGGAGGGGGCACGGAATGAGGAAGTTGCAACCACAAGGAAGTAAAAGATCTCCTCAAATGTACTCCTCAACATGTATTCATTCATCGTTAGCCCATTCTAGTCTGGCTTCTGCTCTTCAACCATGACTTCGTCTTGCTAAGTTCAGTGACCCTTCCATGGCACTGGGCACTGGGGCACACACACACAGATCTCTGAGTCATCTCAGCTCTTCTCCTAGGGCTCTAACTAATCCTTTTCAGATTCTTCTGTGGGTCCCTCTTTTTTTCCACCAGCCCATTGTGTGTGATTTCCACCTCTATCCTGAGCCCTCTGTTCTGGCTCAGCACTCTCTGGATCCACATTTCATACATCCTTCAAGGAGCCATAGACCCACAGACTGTCAGACTAGAGGGGACCTTGGAGAGTCTTGGTCGAACCTGCACCCTCACCCCATTTTACAGACAGAAGAACCGAGGTCAAGGGAGCTGAATTAGTTTGCTCATGTTAGCTTATTAGGAGCTGGGCTGAAACTAGAACTAAATCTTTAGGATGCCAGAAGAACCCCACAGAATGCAAACATGGGGAACATCGATCTTTTTCCTTTGCAAGATCATCTGAGCCTCTTCTCCCCTATCATTAGAGGCTCTCACAAGAAGGGATGCATACTCCTCCTCTTAGGGCATCTGAGCTCTTAGGCTGTCCTTCCTTCTATGCTTCACCAGGTGAGTGTCTCTCCTCCCTCAAGTTCAGATGAAACATACTGTCTTCTCAGAGGCCATCCCCAGCTCTGCCCCATGGGGTTAGTCACACGTTCTTCTGGGCTCCTATGCACCAGAAATTGTTCCAGTCAGTCTTCATGCATAGTTCTGTATCTACTGTTAACCTATAGACCTCCCCACAGTATATACTCTACAGAAGGAGGGGGCTTGTCTTTTTCTTCTTTGTATCTGTCCTGTGCCTTACACAAATCCTGGTACAAAGAAGGGTCTTGATAGGTGTGGAATGAGTAAATGAATGAAGGGTAGCCCAGGTATTATGACCACCACATGGCTTTTGGAATTCTTCAGCAGTTTAGCAAAGCTACCAAACAGTTCTCAGGAAAGAGCACCCACAAAGTTAAATGGGTGCACCTCCCAACATCAGCACCAGCCTCAGGGAAGCACAGAGTGGAGGCCTCCCCTTCTGGTCTGGACTGGACAATGGTTGGGCATCAGCTGTGCAACCATCCACACAATGAAGATTTCCACCATCTTGGCCCCAGTGGGACATCCTCTTTACTGTGGATAATTCCATTTTGGGTTGTTGGTTGTTTATGACAGCAAGCAGGAGAAAAAGTAGAGGTAAACCATAACCCTTTGCAAAACTGTACCCAGAACCAGCATTCATTAAACTCTTGATGGATGCTCTAAAAACAGAATGCAGGGGAGAGGGTGCAGCTCAGTGGCTGAGCAACTGATTCCCATGTATGAGGTCCTGGGTTCAATCTCTGGTACCTCCTAAAAAACAAACAAACAAAAAAGAGACTGCAGGTAATGGGGAGCCAATTTTTCCCGGAAACACTCTTAAGCTGAAGGAATTGGTCAGAAGAAACCAACTTGAGCTATCACTACTGCCAGCTTCTCTGCACAGTAGCAGAAGGATGTTTGAGCAGGAAATTACTCCTTCATGTAGCAGCAAACTGCACAGGATTAAACAATGCTACATGAAGTGTCCCACAAAAAATAAGGAGACCCTAAAGATGCTGCTGAACACACTTTCACGCAAGTTGTTTCATTACTGAAATGTTAGCAATTGTAATGGCATGCCCTGCTAATGAGACCTTGCATGAATTTGATCCATAGCTAACTGGATCTATAAAGAATGACGCTTTCATGACCACAAAACGCAAGTCTAACTTGGAAACCAGTGCTAAAGGGTTGGCAGCCATAGAAAACCTTCTCATACAGCCACGTTTACCTTTGGCCTCCGCTGTGGGTATCCACCTCCTCACCTCCTCCTGGCTCGCAGCATTCTCCTCTAGCAATTCTCATTTTGAGCAGAGGGGGGTGTGCTATTAGTCACTCAGAGCCCACCCCATCTGCAGGCCCTCCCCTCCCCACCTCCATCGCCCTCCTGTGTCTCTCTCTTGCCAGGGAGGAGCTTCCCAATGAAGGCAGCTCCTAGGAATGGCTGAGGAGGAACACTTGCCACTCACACTGGCTTCCTCCCGGCCTCGGAGATCCTGAAACGCAGATCTCCCTCTGGCCAGCATGCTCCTTTTTCCAAACACTCTCCCCTCTCCTACCTTCTCTGCTTAAGCACTAATTGGGCCACCATCCCATCTAATCCCTTTCCATCCTCGATGGAAGTGCTTTCTGGAATATTTTATACTTTTTCTGATCAATAGTTACTATTTCTCCAAAGCAACCCTGTTTTTCTGGAGTTCTGGAAAGCCTTTCTCTGCCTATGATATTACTTCTGCCTCTCATGATGAAGTCTTGTTAACATGGTGGTGCTGGTCATGGCAGAATTTATCTTGGACCCGAGGTCATTGAAAAATCATCAGAACAAGGGCTGGTATAATAGCATCTCCAGTATAGGCTAAAAAGTACAAAGCAGAACAGAATAGAGTGAGTTTTCAAGCATGAAAACATGTAATATTTTGGCGATGACATGTTGATTTAGCTAGAATGTTGAATAATACCTTTTCTGGGTTTCTAAAATGTTAGATGTTAGACAAATAAGTGTCTGTTTTCTGACTATAAGTGATTCATTGGTCCTTACCCCAATTCTTGGGTAAATATCAGTAGATATGCCCTAAGAATTTTCTGGCCTGGTTCCAATACACAGACCAGAGCAAAGGTAACGTGGAAGAGTTTCTAACCAAGCACTGACACAAACACAGCCTTCCTGGGAAATCCTGCTGTGAGCCAGTCTGAAACACATTACCCAAAGAGCTCTGCCTGAATCTGGGCAAGATAATGTTAACCACGTAAAATGCTCCCTGGAAGGTTTCTCAAAGTGAGCTCCAAAAACTGCCTTCACCAGGATCTCCTGAGAATTCCTGCTAATCATACAGATTTGGGGGCTCCCCTCCAGATCAACCAAATTAGACCATCAGGAGGTAGGTGCCATAAATCTGCACAAAGATCTTCCTTGATGATTTTAATGTGTCTAAATTTGAGAACCTCTTGTGTATTATGATCACTTTGATTTTCCTAAATAGCCTGGGAAAAAAATGGGCCAAATGGAGCTAATTTCCTGGACAAAGCCATCTGATTCAAGACTCAATTCAGGGAGGTGGATGTGGCTCAACTGATAGAGCGTCTGCCTATAATATGGGAGGTCCAGGGTTCAAACCCTGGGCCTCCTGACCCGTGTGGTGAGCTGGCCCACGTGCAATGCTGATGCACACATGGAGTGCCGTGTCACACAGGGGTGTCCCTTGTGTAGGGGAACCCCACACGCAAGGAGTGTGCCCCGTAAGGAGAGCCGCCTCATGCGAAAAAAGTGCAGCCTGCCTAGGAGTGGCACTGCACATACAGAGAGCTGACGCAGCAAGATGACACAACAAAAAGAGACACAGATTCCTGGTGCCGCTGACAAGAATGCAAGTGGACACAGAAGAACACACAGGGAAGGGACACAGAGAGCAGACTGCAGGGCGGTGGGGAGGGGAAGAGGAGAGGAATAAATGAAAAATAAATCTTAAAAAAAAAAAAGACTCAATTCAGGAAAAACTGCCTGTAACAATCTTATAGCACATTAATCAGTTTCCAGCTCAGCCCTGACCATGTCAACCTCTTGTTCAGAAAACGTTCCATGGATCCCCTGGTTTGTCCATCAGTACAAATGTCTCCACTGGGCATTCACAGTCCTTAGGAACATACTTCCTTCTCATCACACCTCTGGAGGAAACAGTCACTTTCCACTATTCACTAGTGTTCCACCAAAACATCCCTCTTGAAAGAAAGAAATTAAACCATATCCACTGTCCATCCTTCATTCACTCATTCATTTATTCACTGAACCAACCAAGCATTTCTTGAGTAATTATATTTCAAGTATTATGCTAAGCACTAAGAGAACAGTTGAAAATAGCTAAAAAGACTTTCTTTTCCTAGGAAACTGTTTCTTACTTGGCAACTAATTACACATTCCCCTCTCCTTTGATTTCTCCTATAACAATTTTCTTTGTCTTCTTTTGAGGAATTTATTATACACAGCCCTGGTTTATAGTTATTCATGTTTATATTTTATCTTTCTTCTGGATTATCAGCTCCTTGGGGGCAAAACAAGCCCTTATTCACCTCTACATGCCTCAGACAGGTGTCAGTAAATATTTTTTGAACAGTATCAAATTTAATTTTAAGCAAAGTGACTTTAGTGTTTGTAGAATGAAATAAATCCAAAGGAGTGAAGCCTGGCTCTGAATGGGCTTCCATATTTCTATAGTAGTACAAAGCACAATTTTAACAGATGGTTCTTCAAAAATAGACTAGATTGTTAAAATAGTTTATCCCAGTCACAGGAAGGTAGGTTCTAGCCAAGCTGCAGACATCTGGTGAATCCAGTTGTCATGGTAGCAGGTTTTCAGGCGGTCAAGCCTGTGGTCTGGGTCAGTCCACCCTCTGTCACACGAACAGTCTCAGAGGTGGTTAATGAAAGGAACACACATGATGGCACTCACTTTCAGTCAAGCCAACAACACCCCAGGGCTGTAGCTTTTGTCATCTCCATGTAAGAGTTCCAGGAAAGTATTCTTCAAAAACCAATAAATGAGGTGGTCAGTCCCTGTGATTCTAAGACTGACTGGTCATAATTTGTTTTTTAATTTGCAGGGGTGGGAAGTGGACTTGGCCCAGTGGATAGGGCGTCCATCTACCACATGGGAGGTCCATGGTCCAAACCCCGGGCCTCCTTGACCCGTTGGAGCTGGCCCATGCGTGGTGCTGATGCGTGCAGGGAGTGCCCTGCCACGCAAGGGTGTCCCCACGTAGGGGAGCCCCATGCACAAGGTGTGTGCCCCATAAGGAGAGCCACCCAGCACGAAAGAAAGTGCAGCCTGACCAAGAATGGCGCCGCCCACACGGAGAGATAACAAGATGACGCAGCAAAAAGAGACACAGATTCCCCTGCCGCTGACAACAACAGAAGCGGACAAAGAAGATGTAGCAAATAGACACAGAGAACCGACAACTGGGGTGGGGGGGGGAGGGGAGATAAATAAATAAATAAATAAATAAATAAATCTTTTTTTTTTTAAAAAGACATAGGCTGACAGAATGGATAAGAAAACATAAGCCATCCATATGCTGTCTGCAGGTGACTTACCTTAGACCCAGGGATATAAATAAACTGAAAGTGAAAGGTAGGAAGAAGATATTTCATGCAAATAGTAACCAAAAGAGAGCAAGGGAAGCTATATGGGTGTCAGACAAAACAGACTTTAAATGCAAAAATATGAGATGCAGAAGGCCATTATACACTAATAAAAGGGACAAACCACCAGGTGGGGTAACAGTTGTAAATATCTATGCACCAAACCAGGGTGCTCCAAAAATACATGAGGCAAACTCTGGCAAAACTGAAAGGAGAAATTGATGCCTCCATTTCAACATGCCATTCACATCATTAAATGAAATAACTAGACAGAAGATCAAATAGGAATCAGAGAACTTGAACAATATGATGAAAGAGCTGGATCTGACAGACATATACAGAACACTGCACCCCAAATTAGCAGGTTATACATTCTTTTCAAGTGCTCATGGACCTTCATCCTGGATAGACACATCCTCGGCCACAATACAGCTCTCAATAAATTTAAGATTGAAATTATACAAAGTGACTTCTCTGATCATAATGGAAAGAAGCTAGAAATCAATAATATGCCAAAAAAGGGAAAATTTTGCAAATATATGGAGGTTAAACAATACTCTCCTAAACAATCAGTGTGTCAAAGAAGAAACTGCAAGAAAAATTAGTAGACATGTAGAGACAAATAAAAATGAGAACACAACTTACCAAAAGTTATGGGATAGGGAAGTGGATTTGGCTCAACTGAGAGAGTGCCCGCCTACCACATAGGAGGTCCAGGGTTCAAACCCAGGGCCCCCGACCCCTGTGTTGAGCTGGCCCATGTGCAGTGCTGATGCACGCAAGGAGTGCCATGAAATGCAGGGGTGTCCGCCGCATAGGGGAGCCCCACGCTCAAGGAGTGTGTCTCGTAAGGAGAGCCGCCCAGTGCCCAGGAATGGTGCTGCACACACGGAGAGCTGACACCACAAGATGACGCAACAAAAAGAAACACAGATTCCTGTGCTGCTGACAACAACAGAGGCGGACAAAGAAGACGCAGCAAATAGACACAGAGAACAGACAACCAGGGTTGGGGGGGGGAGGGGAGAGAAATAAATAAATAAATAAATCTTAAAAAAAAAAGAAAATTCACAATAAACCTACAGTAACTCTATAAGAAATAGAGGAACTGAACAAACCAATTACATTTAAAGAGACTGAATTAGTCATCAAAAATCTTCCAACAAAGAGAAGTCCAGGACCATATGGCCTCACAGGGGAATTCTACGAAATGTTTCCAAACAAATTAATGCCAATTCTGTTTAAATTCTCCCAAAACATTGAGAAAGAGGGAAAATTATGCAACACATTTTATGAAGCCAACATCATCCTAATAACACAGCCAGATAAAGATACTATAAGAAAATTATAGTTCATCTAATGAACACAGATGCAAAAATTCTCAACAAAATACTTGCCAATCAAATCCAATAACATATGAAAAGAATTATACACTACTATCAAGTAGGTTTTATTCCTAGTATGCAAGGGTGGTTTGACATTAGAAAATAAATCAACACCACACTAGCAAATTGAAGGACAAAAATCACATGATTATCTCAATTGACACAGAAAAGGCATTTGTCAAAATCCAGCACTGTTTCTTGATAAAAACACTGTGAAAGATAGATATATCAGAAAAATGCCTCGTTATAATAAAGGGCATATATGAAAATCCCACAGCCAACATTGTACTCAATGGGGAGAGGGTGAAAGCTTTTCCTTGATCAGGAACAAGACAAGGATGACAACTGTCACCACTGTTAACCAACATTGTGCTAGAAGTTCTAGCTAGAGCCATTAAGCAAGAAAAAGAAATAAAAGGCATCTAAATTGGAAAAGAGGGAGTGAAACTCTCACTATTCACAGATGACATGATTCTATATCTAGAAAATCCTGAAATATCTACAACAAAGCTTTTAGAGCTACTAAATGAGTTCAGCAAAGTGGAAGGATATAAGATCAACATGCAAAAACCAGTAATGTTTCTATACATGCTCAAGCTGAGGAGGAAATCAAGAAAAAAGTTCATTTATAATAGCAACAAAAAGACTGAAATATCTAGGAATTAATTTAACCAGGAATGTAAAGGATCTGTATTCAGAAAACTACAAAACACTGCAAAAAGAAATCAAAGAAGACCTAAATGGACATTCTAGGTTAAAGGATTAGAAGACTAACCATTGTGAAGATGTCAATTCTACCCAAACTGATCTATAGACTCAGTGCAATGCCAATCAAAATTCCAACAGCGTACTTTATAGAAAAAGAAAAGTCAATTAACAAATTTATTTGGAAGGGAAAGGGGTCCCAAATAGCCAAAAACATCCTAAAAAAGAAGAACGATGTCAGAGGATGCATGCTTCCTGACATTGAAGTGGCTTATGAAAAACAACAAAAATAAGAGGGTGAATTGGGAGGAAAATGCACCAAATATAATATATGAACTAGATTTAATAATAATACTTTGATGATGCTCTTCCCTAATTTGTTACAAATGTTTCACAACAATGCAAGGTTTTGGTGGTGGGGTGATACATGGAAGCCCTGCATGACATTATGCATGCTTATTTTTAAAGTTCACAACTTTTACTATATACTTAGTGTCTACATATATTCATATATGAAAGATATACATCAATAAAATCAGTGGCTGTTAATGCTTATCTTGGGAAAATGGGATTTGAGAGGTTTTTGCATTGTCTTATTTCTGTGAGGCTTTAATTTTTATAATCAGGTATCACGGTTATGCTAAAAAAAAATTGAGTCCAAATTTTTAAAAAGTTGAAAAGAATTATGTAAATTGGAGGAAGCAGATCCATAATACTTTTTTAGAGAAGGGTAAAGATTTTTCTTGAGCATCAATTGAAGGGAAGGGAGAAAAATAAAATCAGGGCCAGATGTCCTGTGTATGTCATTTAGGTGTGTGATGGTGAAGGTATGGCTCTCTTACTCTCATTTTTCTGGCTCATTTTTGTTGGACTTATCATCCCTAAAACTGAGTTTATTTTTTCTCAGTGTCTTCCCTAGAATGGAGCTATAGCAGATACTCAAAATGTCATTGCTGAATTGAAATGAATTATCATGTTAAGAAAAAACATGTTTTTCCTGAAAATAATCAATACAGTATAAGATACTGGGAAGATTAAAAAAAAAAAAAAAGCTAAAGGAAAGTTTCCTTAGCCCCACTATGGAGCTAACATTTGGAATGCTCCCCTTGACTTGGCCTTGTTGAATATTAATATTATAGATCAAAGACAACACTTCCAGGTCAAAGAACCCTGCTCATTTATTAAATAAAGAAATTTCACTTTAGTAAATAGTCATCACACTTTTACCAGCACTTGGTAACATTCTTTTTTGGAATCCAAAGCAAAGGTGCCCAAGCTCTGGTTCATTTTCCATCTCAGTCCAGCAGCATCAGGACTGCCCTTGCCCTGACTGGCAGCTGCCAAGCCTGCAGTGAGTCAGCTTCCTAAGGAGACGATTTCGGTCCACAGCTGCCTCTTAGAGCAATGGTAATGCAAAAGGACCCAGGGGGTTAGAAACTTCAAGAGTTGGTGCTTTCCTCATTTCTAACAATGATGCTTTTTGCTCCAGGGAAATAGCATGTTTTTGGTTCTTGGGTTTCTGGACTTGAGCTCATGTGGATCCTTCTCAGGAGACAGGACCTCCCTCGACACTCAGAATAGCTTGATAAACTGCTTGTTCTCAAAGGTTTTTCAGTCCACTGGGACAAAATATTTTTTTATAAAACAGAAAGATATTTTAAAAGAAAGCATTTGGTTATCTCAACGTAACTAAGTCAAACCAAATCATTCTCTTGTAATAGCTCTGCTTTTTTAGAGGGAGAAGTTTGAATGTTTCATTCCGAGTGAGCTACCCAACTGAGCTCATGATTACAAGCCATCTGGAATTATTTTTGTAATAATAAGAGCTACCATTAATGTAGCACTTACTGTATGCCAAGCACTGGACTAAGCATTTTATAGGCAATCTCTCATTTAATCCTCCCAACTTTATGAAGTAGTTACTGCTATTCTCCCCACATTACAGTATAGAAAGCTGAGACTCAGAGAGGTTAAATAACTTACCCAAGGTCACCTGGCTAATTAATAATAGACACAGACTCCAACCCAGGCCAGGCCGATCTCAAAGCCCTTTCTCTTAGCCATAATGCTACACTTTTGAGATAGAGTCTTGTCTCAAAACCTGAAAGTTCCTGGAGGGCAGGAGCTGTATCTTTTTTTTTTTTTTTAAAGATTTATTTATTTATTTCTCTCCCCATCCTCCCCACCCCCCGCCCCAGTTGTCTGTTCTCTGTGTCTATTTGCTGCGTCTTCTTTGTCTGCTTCTGTTGTTGTCAGCGGCACGGGAATCTGTGTTTCTTTTTGTTGTGTCATCTTGTGTCAGCTCTCCGTGTGTGCGACACCATTCCTGGGCAGGCTGCACTTTCTTTCGCGCTGGGCGGCTCTCCTTAGGGGGCGCATTCCTTGAGCGTGGGGCTCCCCTACGCGGGGGACACCCCTGCGTGGCACGGCACTCCTTGTGCGCATCAGCACTGTGCATGGGCCAGGAGATGTATCTTAAAACACTTATCACCCCCAGCACTGCAGCATCTAGCAATGGTGCTCAAGAAACTCAGCAACCAATTGTTTTGCTCCAAAAATATTAATAAATGGTGTGGCACCAACCTCTATCATTTGAAGTTTACTGCTTTCACTTGAATGAAGCACTGCTATTTTTCTCCCCAAGGCCTGGCTGAAAGGGTACCATATTTAACATTTTGGCCATTGAAATGGAATAAACATGATGCAACTGCCTTTTAACTGCCAATAAACCGTCAGGCTTGAGAAAACCATCAGTGTGAGTGAAGGTGTCCTGATCCTCCAACTCAAGAGGCCGTTCCAGGTAGCCCACCCGTTGGGGCTGCCTTCTGCAGGCCAGAAAGTACCTGTGCCCTTCCCAGGCCAATGCAAATACTGGCAATAACAGACATCGAAGGAGGAGGCATGAAGGAATGGGGCTGGTCACTTAGCTCAGCACCTGATGGAGTGTTGTTCGTTCCTGGGCTGTGTCCTCTGTGTTTTATCTGTTGTCACTGCTATGGCAGTGAAAGGAGCCGGGGATGTTCTTGAGCCACCACAGGGCTCTCGCGGGGCTGGGAGTGCTTGAGGACCATGGGGTGTGCCCATGGTGCTGCTGGGAGGGGTGTGTGTGTGTGGGGGGGCTACAGCTGAGCTCAGTCCAGCCATCACTGGGTGAGAAGGGGCCAGTTAGCCCGTGCTGCAACCACACAACTCCTTGGTCAAGAAACGGGCTGAAATACTAATACTGGACTATCTGCAGTGAGGAGGGGGAGTGGAGGCAGTGGCTGAGGGGGATAAAAAGTCAGGGAGGGGGGAGTGGATGCTGCTTAAGTGGTTGAGCACCTGCTTGCCACAAAGGAGGTCCTGGATTTGGTTCCTGGTGCCTCCCAAAAAAAATCAAAAACAAAAACAAAAAAAATAACAGGCAGACAAATGAAAGCGCCAACTCAGGGGAGCAGCTGTGGCTCAGTGATTGAGTGTGACTTCCCACATGCAAAGTCCTGGGTTCAGTTCCAAGCCCCAGGACCTCAAAAAAAAAAAAGGTTGGAAGGAAATGGTGGCAGAGACTCCATGGGCCAGGAGGCAGGCACTGCTAGTGCAGACACTGAGTGGATCACTCAATGGCAAAAGAGCTGAGCTCAGAATGAAGAGGAACAAAGAGAAGTCAGGACACACGTAGCTAAGCATGGCAGAAGCAAGTGCCAGGGATCCTCCTGGGAAGGAGAATTTCATGGCAGCAGGCGAGTGTGGCAAGATGAGTGGGCCTCTCCCTTCCTAGGGCACATGCTGAGGCTGGGGTCACCAGTGGGCATTTGGTAATGCATCTCAGGGCATCACGTCACCCTGGAAAAATGCTACAAGGAGCTCAAACTCAGCTGTGCAAAAGGCCAGATTGTCTTGCAGACCCTTCACCTAAGGTCCAAAGCCTCCCCCCAAGTCCCCAATTCCATCTAGAGCAGACTCTGATGGCCCTGAATGACTCACAACCATGTCAGAGAGAAAGGAGAATAAGAGGAGGGTTATTATAAACAGGCTCCAGTCCAAGGTTACTGACCGTGAGACTGGTGGCCAAGAGCACAGCCTGGTGGTTCATACCTTTGGCAGGTGAGGAGACCCATGGAGGAGAGCAGAAGGGCCATGCCTCGAGCCCCACATTTTATGGGGTCTGTGTGTGCATGTGACACACACGGGGTCTGAAGGAAAGCTCTGCTTGGAACACTCCTCTGGTGTCTGTGTGAGCACTTGATGAGCTCAGCGCGAGGTTGTTGAGCACTGGGCTGCACGACTCCTCCCTTCTACCTTAGGGCATTTTGTAAACAACAGCAATGTCCCTCCTTAGGGCAGCTCCGCCTGTCTTACAGGGCCTCTGTTGAGGTGGACACGGAGCTACCGACAGTGTGACAACATGGAAGGCATTCTCTGGAGACTTTCCTCTCCTTGTGTGTCTTTAGTAGTTTCCCCTTGGCGTGGGTTCGCCTTCAGAAGGGTCAGCTTACCTTCCGTGCCCAGCCCGCTGGCCCCACTTGGGTCATTTGGATGTGGAGCCGAAGGTGGGTCATAGCCGATCACCAAGTCAATGGTGGCCTGGGGAGAGAGAACGCATGGCAGAGAGAATCAGTGCAGCGCATTGGAATGTTTCGGCTTCAACGTGAATCACTACAGCAGGAGTAGAAGTTTGGGAAGGGGTAAGCAGGAGGGAGAGGATGGAAAGGGAGAAGGGCAGCAAGTGCTCAATTGTTAGTATCTTCCCACTTTGAGACAAGGCAGAACGGGAAAACCAGGAGCCTGGGAACGGAGTTACCTGTTACAGGTTGCCAGGTGTGTCACTGCTAAAGCACAATTTCATAAATTGGAGTAAAGTTGTGACAGGCAACTATGAACTTATAATTAGCCTCCATTCTAGACTGGAAATGGCCTCCAATAACAGAGTTACACTTACAGAGGCCGATTTTAAAGTATTAATTTATGCGTTTGCTCACTGACTTACTTGAAATTTATTTTCACATTTCTCTCCAAAAAGAATTTTAATTGACTATCAAAAAATGATATACAGGGAAATGGACTTTGGCCCAGTGGTTAGGGCGTCCGTCTACCATATGGGAGGTCCGCGGTTCAAACCCCGGGCCTCCTTGATCCGTGTGGAGCTGGCCATGTGCAGCGCTGATGCGCGCAAGGAGTGCCGCCGCGCAAGGGTGTCCCCCGCGTGGGGGAGCCCCACGCGCAAGGAGTGCGCCCGTGAGGAAAGCCGCCCAGCCTGAAAAGAAAGAGCAGCCTGCCCAGGAATGGCGCCGCCCACACTTCCCGTGCCGCTGACGACAACAGAAGCGGACAAAGAAACAAGACGCAGCAAATAGACACAGAGAACAGACAACCAGGGGAGGGGGGGAAATTAAATAAATAAATAAATCTTTAAAAAAAAAAATGATATACAATATGATTCATAAATAGGAACAAAGAGGGAGAATAATGCCTGATTAAGGAGGAAACATGTTAGAAATCATAAAGTTCAGCATAATTGCCGTCTCCCTTACATGGAAGGAGGTTCCAGGATGCCTAGGTGCTGAGGTAAAAAGGGAAACAGAAAATCTTTGGAACTTTCATTACCAGAAAGGAGGAGACATACCAGTTCCTTACAGGAGATAATTATTCCTGTTTATAAAATCTGAGATAAATTTCTCATATGAGTCATTATTCTAGGGCAGAGTTTATACTTTTATATTTCATGCACCACAGACTTTCAACAAAATTTGCTACAGGGTCAACACAGGGTTGCTAAATTTTATTTTGCCAAACGCATGTCCATGCCTACCATTCACCATCACAATCAGTTTATATATAAAATAAAGGCATTTTAACACAAAAATGAATTATTAGGAAGGACAAACCTCAGAATAAAGGGAATCCTGTGCAAAAAAAAAGATGTATATGGGGGAGCGAATGTGGCTCAAATAGCTGAGAGCGGGCTTCCCACACGGGAGGTCCCGGGTTCAGTCCCCGGTGCCTCCTAAAACAAAACAAAACAAAACAAACAGCAAACAAACAAAATGAGAAAATCAACTCAGGGAGGCCAATGTGGTTCAGTGATTGAGGGCCGGCTCCCCACATGAGGTCCTGGGTTCAATCCCCACCTGCACCTCAAAAAAAAGACAAGACTTCTGTGCACGTGCACACATGCATCCACAACACACACGTGGGTTACCAAGTGAAATATGGGATGAAATAGTTGGGGCACACTTATGGAAAAAACTATTCATTATTTACCTAAAACTCAATTATAAATGGGCATCCTGTACTTTTATTTACTACATCTGGTAAACCCTAACACACAACACACACACACACACACACACTGCACTGCCCTTATCTTTTCCATTTGCCTACTCATCAGCAAATACTCTGCTTGGGAAAGAGCACAGCCCATGGCTAACTTAGGAACCACTGATCACCACTGACCTGGGAGGCACTGAACAGGATAAGAAACAATGCCCCCAACAACAGTTTCATAGCAAAGAAGTAATCGTAAAAGGAGCATCTTATAGCTACCTATGCTGAAAACCAAGCCTACAGCATTACCTATAAACATTACCTATAAGAATCAAACTTTCAAAACTTGGACGAGCACATGCATGACTCATCCCCTGGATCAGGGGTGTTCAGGATGTGGTCCCAGGAATCTTAGGGATCCCAGAAGTGCTCTGGGATGAGGGGAGCACAGGGGGCAGGCGTGCTCCATTCAGCACCACAGGTCTGCCATTTTAGGGTTCTACATAGGCTTTCTTCTGTACTTTCAACAAACAAACAAACAAACAAAAAGCAGCCAGAAATCACTGACTGGTATCATCTTTCCTAGGCAAGGTTTTGGGTAGATAAATGATATTCGACATCTTGAATTTACATTTTATGGTTAGGATGCTGATTAAGAGCAAACGTATAAACTTTGGAGACACCAGCAAGATAGGCATTCTCTCATGGACATTGAGAGGCCGAACCCATATTCTTGCCCACGTGGATGGCTTCTTTCAGTATAAAAATTTCTCCCTTTACCCAGGCCTTTGAGCAAAACAAGTCTCTTGGAAAATAAAAGAGTTAATTGGCAAAGTATTAACAAGTATAGGAAATTTGGGAGCTGCCATGTTTGAGTCAATATTTTAAGCACACTTGTGAAAAAGAGTTCTAGCTCCACTGCAGACAATATTGATATGTTCTTAATTAAAGAGCATGTGGTCAGAAAACATGCATCTACCAATGCAATAACAGAGATTGTGATATTGACGTTATGATATTCTAAGGTAACACTGACATGCCACCTTCTATAGAATGTTCTAAGGGGTGTCTCATACACAGAGCTATGTATAGCCACACACATATTACTTCCACGTGGATATGCTCAGAGCTATTCCCAGTGGTGGTCTCACTCACAGTCTAGAATTCTCTCATAGAAAATCAAATTTATCTAATCTGCTAGTTGTGTGATTTACTTACCTCAAAATCAGATTTCTCCCTATTTTTTTGTAGTAAACTAGCTATAAATCTACACAGTTAATGAACTTTCACTTAAGCATCTCACTTCAAAGCCATTCAACAAGAAAAATAAATGCTCACCCCAGTCTCCTGCCCCCTTTCATTTAGCAGGGAGACCAGTTTATACGGCAGTGATCTGCTCTGGTTGCCGATCAGGTCCTTCAAAGGCACCGTCGCCGTTCCAATTAATCTGCAGGGAAGACAAAAAAACACAGAGGTCTAGGTGAGAGGCACCTACCCTTCTACTCATGTGACCAGGCACTTCAATTCCTATTCATCTGCTGAAATGAAAATCATCTCATAATGACGTGCGGGCCATTTTGTTCTCACCCTAGCAGGGCATTTTGGCGGTAAACATGGCACATCTGCCATCACTTCTCATCCATAACAAGTTTCATTCCAAGAGTAAAACTCTGGTCTATGGCAATTCAACAAGTCATGAAGGAGTGAGACAGGTGAGAGATCAACACTGACTATAACACACACGCCCTCCCCCAAGTTCCAGGAAGAGAGAGAAGTAGGAAAAATTTCAGTAAGAGTAAGTCACTCCTTTGTAACGGAAATTTAGGACCCACGAAACTTTACCCATTGTGAAAACTTGCCCTGAAGTAGACCTTTTTGAACTATTGATGAGGATAACCTGCTACCCCACATAACTCCAGAGCAATTGTTTCCAGAATGGTATGTGTGTATTTCTTTCTTTTCCTGGACCCTGGAGGGTAATATTCAGCCTCTACCACTTACCCATCTACTTATTTTATGTAACATATTGGTACAGAAAGACATATTCTGCTCATTGGATTGCAGGCTCCACGAAGGCAGCATTACTGCCTATTTTGTTCACTGCCATAACCCCAGCATCTAGAACACAGTAGATACTTAGATAATTTACTGAATGAAGGCAAAAAATAGAAAAATCTACATGTATTGATAACGGATACACAAACCATCTTTATATTTTGGGAACATGAATCAACAAAATTTAAAGGCTTCACTTCCGCAGTGAATTAGTCAATATAAATATGTAACCAGTCACAAATAGTCTGTAAATTTGGGATTATAACATGAAACATAATATGAGAGTGTGTTGAAGCAAAGCCTTTCTCTTGGTGAAATGCAATAAAAAAAAAGGCAAAGGCTCTTAGTGCATATTGCAGAAAATTAAGACAGAAATAATGAACATTTTAAAATAGTTACTTATGACTTTCCTAAGTTTGCAGCAGCTTAACCACCAAATAGCAGATATGATCACTAAAAAATCATTAACATAAAAATATAAAACTAAGCATCTTGCCCATAAGTGGTAGAAGAGATTCCCCATATCATAAAACCCAGAGTGAGGAAACTCCAATTGAGCATTAAATATAATTCTGGGCTTTCTGGCAAAAATAATAATCCAGGAAGTCTGCTTAGAAATATTAATTTTATGTAACCATGTACAGTTTCTTTAAAAATCAGGAAGTAAAAGTGAATGTCAACGTGGGGACACTATTTTTTAACTGACATATATTTCCCTTCCCCACTCAGGCCCCCAAAACAGGACTATAGAGCT
The DNA here is from genome assembly GCF_030445035.2 of Dasypus novemcinctus. Classification (NCBI taxonomy): domain Eukaryota; kingdom Metazoa; phylum Chordata; class Mammalia; order Cingulata; family Dasypodidae; genus Dasypus; species Dasypus novemcinctus. The sequence continues at coordinate 49,824,447 of NC_080678.1, forward strand.
GGCATCTGTAACCCAAACATGTGCACCAGTGCCTCGACAATACGCAGTGACTTCACTTGACACGAATAGATATGTTACACTGCACAAACCTAGAAAGTGGCTGTGGAGCATGTGGAACACTGGTTCATGCAATTTACCCAAAAGCATGAACAGTCTGCACGTGATTTCTTGAAAGCGCATACCTTCTCACAAAGAACACCAAGCAAGACAGTCAACAACATAGATGGATTCTCATTCCTTCTAACACCACAAGCGCAGTCCAGAAAAAGACTGCTTCCTGAGGGACTAGAGCCAACTGTTCCATCCTTTTAGGGCAATAGAGAAATTAGGACTCCCAGTCAGTGCTGAGAATTGACAGGACCTTACAGAGTGTGCGGGTAGAAGTTTCACCAGGTAGACGCACCTGCCTGACTGAGTGGTGGGCAAGAACGGATATCTTTTTCTCCATCAGGAGCATCCCGCCCCACGCATCAGTCGAGGAATCACTCAGCCAACGGAAGAGCACTTTGCCGGGGTTGTGGCTAGGCTCTGTTGGTTCCTGCTGAGGAATCTGGATGAGGGCTGCCTCTCTGCAGCTGGAATAGGCTCAAAGTCACAAGGTACCTTGGGAAAAGCTGGCAGTGGGGGGAGTGGGGCAGGTGTTCTTACCACATTGTAAGTGGAGGCCTGCCCCCCTACGGCAGGAAACCCTCCCTTAACTAGTCTCCATCCAACAGGCTTGTTTATTTTACCAGTGGTCACTGAGCATTAAAATAATTGTCTTAGGGTCATGATGCTCTTGCATCGTTTGTAGCAAATGTTTCACAACAGGGCAAGGTGTTGGTGGAGGGGGTTGATGTATGGGAGCCCTGTATGATGTTATTTGTGCATGTTTATTTTGTAAGTTCACAACTTTTACTACACACTTATCATGCGTGTTCATGTATGAATGATATACCTGAATAAAAACTATAATAAAAAAATCATTGTCTTAGGGTCAGCCTTGTGATCATGGCAGGATGTATAGACAACTGAGCTGGATCTGGCGTCCTGAGAACACTTCCCTAACCCCTCCCCCACCTCCACCCTCGTGGCCTAAATTCCATCCATACCTGCCAGGGATTTATTTTTTAAACCAATAAACCAAAGCCGAACAACAACAAGAAAAAAAGCTCCCCACTCTCCTATTATTATTTCATGAGCCTCATATTTTTAAAAATCATCAGTGTGATTAACTGAGCGTTCCAATTAGCTGGATGATTAATTGAAATTTTATGCAATTGCCAAGCTGTTGTTTGATGCTATTCTTGGGTTAGTTACATGAACGTTTTGTCCTCACTTGTGTTTTGATCCCCCTGACACATTGAGGACAGGGGTCTATACTTCGTCACTGCTAGGTGAAACGGATGACCCACCCACACAAGGTAAGACACTTAGTGAAATCTCTTCCAAATTTCCCTCAACCCCTCTGTGAGCCTGAGGAAAATTTCTTTGCACGTTTTCAGAATAGGGTAGTAAAACCATGAGGCTGGCTAATTGAGTCTCTAAGAAAAACAAGATGTGAAAACTGAAGATTTTTAAGTCACCTGATGGGTATTAAATGTTTAAATGAGCTACTTGCCTTGAACAACATGGAAACATAAATTGAATTTGGTTCCTTACAGTTGCATGATGCGGATAGCCTAACTCTGTGGTTAAGATAACTGCGCACTAGAATATGTACTGTTTTGCCTTTGCACAAGTAAGAATGACCCGCATCTCTGCCAGCAATAAATCTTAGAACTAGCAGGGCAGGATGTTGGTTCAATACTAAAGTGGAAAGCAGCCCAGCTTGGGGTTGGATTATTTCTTTTCTTTTTCAAAAACTTTGAATATTTATTGATTTTTCACATGCCTCGTGTGTTTATTTCTTGGCCTCAACACTACTGACATTTTGGGTCTGTGACTTCTTTGTTGGGGGGGACTGTCCTGTGCCTGGTCTGATATTTAGCAGCATTCCTGGCCTCTACCCAGTAGGAGCAGCCCCCAGTTGTGCCAACTGTACCCCGGGGGAGCTTAAGCATCCCAAGTTGAGAACCACTGGATTAGACAGTTCCTGTTCTAGTCCTAAATCTGTAGCCCAACTTCCTTTGAGGCCTTGGTGAAGTGGCCCCACTTTCTGAGCTTGTGTCACTCTGTGCAAACAGGTGGATTGAGGGAAACAGGTTCTCAGACCCTTTTCAACTCTAAAAGTCTATTGCTAGGGTTGTATATGTGATTTTTAATGTATATGTCTATTTTGGAAACTAGTGCATGTTAAATACATCTTTACCCTTATAGTGAAGTCCTTGCTCTCTAATTTAGGAAGAACATATCTTGGAATATTTCCATGTTGGACAATTCAGAATGTTGGGCAAGTTTTTCTGTTTTCAAGGGTAATGGCCCTTACCTTCAAGGGTATTGTGGATCAAACTTAAATTCACACAGGGTGGCAGGGGGAAAGGTTAGGACGATAAAGGAAATGTAGAATCCAGTGAGTATAAGTAATAGGGAGTGGTGGGGCTTGTGGTTAACTGCAGAGAACAGGCTTGCCTAAAATAAACAGCCTATCTGCTGGTCCTTTAAGGGTCCTAGTGGTTTTACATTTTGTTCTGACTCAAACAATATCTGCTGCTTTCCAATCCCCATGAGAAGGTAAGAACAGAAAACTCCAGTAATGGAGTGAAATAAAAGAAGCCAGTTATAAAGTCTAACCTCAATTCCTTCCTTTATAAACTGTTAGTCCCTTTTTTTTTTTTTTAACATTCACTTTTTCATTATAAACATTTGATGCTATGGTAGGGGGGAAACAAAAGAAAACATTTAATTTTTTTTTCTGAAGAAAAGTTAGGATGTTTAGATTAAAGCCTGGAAAGACTTTAATCCCAAAGATATCTTAATAGCTAGGCTGAGCTGAGGAAACACACAAACAATTCCAAATTGAAGGACAGCCCCTGTGGGTAAATCTGGGCCCTGCAGCGCCTCCTGGGATACGCCCCGGCTGGCCTATTTTCTTTGGCGTTGCCTAGATACAAAACACTGCGCGAGACTGGGAAACGATGACCGATGACCGGGCCTCCTACACGGGGGATGTGAGCAGTTCATTCGGACGGCAGGCCAATTTCCTTTAAAGGAGGTGACACTAAACCAAGAACTTTTTCTTTTATATTACTAATGCTATAAATATGCTAAAATGTTACAGTGTGACAGTAACGGGGAAGCTTTGCCCTGTATTTTCATAGAAAAATAAGAGCCTCCCCATGGGCTCCACCCAACGCTAAAACAGATGGCTCATGATCTCAAAAGGAAACTTTAGACAGGATCTTAAGACACCTTGACTCTCCAGCTTTTACTTCTGGAATTAATAATTTGCTGACGTATTTCAAAATGGAAAAAAAAAAGCAGGCTCCTATATTTTCACGCCATAAATATTCATATAGTTTCAAGCCGAGTGATTGAACTAACTCTCAGCAACGGACTGGAGCAACTACTAGAAAATGAGATGTTACGATTGGGGGGAAATTGAGTTTGATGTCAAACTAGTCCACCCGGTCATGCGAGTGTTGGTTAAGAACTTGTTTAGCTGTTTTTTCTTCTTCTTAAAATAGAGTGAAGTATGAAAGAGAACTGGAAAATGTTCTCCCCCCTAGCCCAGGCCCAACTCAGCAGGAACGAGCCTCTGCGGTGAGCAAGGGCCTCACTGGCGGAGGTCCTGGAAGGGGAGGGCACATGGACTGGCAAGTCCTTCTGGGCAGCAGGAGCAGAGCCCACGTGATTTACTGAAGGAGGAAAGGAAAACCACGTTGGAGGCTGGAAAATAAGTCACATGCTGCACTGTTTCAGCCTCTAGAGTCTGAGGTGGGTGGTGTCAACCTCCAATAATCACCCCCAGCTGAGCTGAGGGACAAATCCTTTTCCAAGCTGCCCGGTTCCCTGTAGAAAACCCGAAAGGACCACCCCCCGCCTCTCAGCCAGCGGAGCCTGTCATTTCAGCCTGTCATTTTGTCATTTCCGCCAGGCCCGTGAGGCCAGCGGGGCTCCAGGCCTGGGCCCACCTCGCCTCCCCACACTTCTCACCTGGGCCAGGATTCCATCTACCTCGTCCCTCATTCGGAGCCGAAAGGCAGGCGGGAGCCTGGCGCCGCCTTTTCAGTCTGGCTGGCAGGAGGGCGGTGCAGCCATCCCATCCCAGGGGCCCCTGGTTAGCAGCATCCCTTCTGCGCACCTCCTCGGGTCTCTCGCCGACTTGGGCTCGTGGGAACCCCCCAGCCCACCCACCCTTGCCCTCTGGATTGGCTCATAAGCTTTTTCAGAATGTGGTCCCCGGTGTGCCCTGCTTCACAATCACCAGAGCATTTGTTAAAAAGCAGATTCCCAGGACCCGGGTCGGACTTTCTCCTTAGGGAACTCGTATACTCATGGAAGTCTGAGAAACAATGGTCTAGAAGAGCGATTCTCAGTAGGAGGGAGGGCCTGGGTGGGGGGAATGAAAGGGGCTGAGGAGGCTGGGGACGGCAACGGCTGGCAGAGCAGAATTTGGGAGGTGCAGATATGGGTAGTTTTTGAAAAGCACATTCAATATGATAATATAGGTTTAAATTTGAGAAATAAGTATAGAAACTCACTTAATAGAACAAACTGCAGTAAGCAAAACTCAATTCAACTCTTCTTGGCAGACCTGGCCACCTACTGTTTCTCATGGCTCCCCATCCTTGCTTCCTACAGGATTGTCAGTGAGCCTAGAAGTTGTTTACCCTCATTTGGAGGGGACATGTGTTTTTAAAAACTGAGAAACACTGGTCCGCATCAGTGGTTCCCAAACCTAACTGTGTACACGCTTCCCCTGGGGTGGGCTCTGAGCACCCATATTTCTAACAAACTCCATAGCCTGGTTCTCGGATCACTGACCTCGCGGAGCTTGTGGCAGGATCTGAACAATTCATAGCCAATGACAACCTCCCTCCCTCCAAACCCCTCACTCCTACCCCTCCCCCCGGCCCCCCAGGCCCCCCAGCCACAAATGGTATCTCTTTCACAAGGGGAGGAGCGGAGTGGAAGCCCAGGCTTCTGATAAAGTTCTCCTGGACAGTGAGGCCTTGAGGCCAAAGAGTTTCTCTGTGGCTTCAAGGAGCAGGTTAGCTAGCCTTATGCTTGGCATGTCCTAGACATGAATAAATGACGGCAACTTTAGAATCAAGGTAGTCATTTCATTCATTCATTCATTCATTCATTCATTCATTCATCAAGTCCCTGGAGTTTTTACGATAAGAACGTCAGCATAGCATACTAATTAAGAACATGACTTGTTTAACTTCTCTGAGCCTCAATTTCACCATCTGTAAAATGCAACGAATGATGGCTCCTACCTAATAGTACTGTTATAAGGATGGAAAGAGATGATGTGGAGCTGCTGGAGAGGCACTTTTTATTATTACAGACACTATTTGTAGTGGGCTAAATTCTTCCCCTCCAAAAGATATGTTCAGTCTAACCCTCAGTATCTGTGAATGTGACCTTATTTGGAGATAGGGTCTGTACAGATGTAACCAACTGAAGATGAGTTCATGCTGGAGTAGGGTGGGCCCTGAACCCATCGACTGGTGTCTGTATAAGGGAAAGCCGAGGAAGATTTGGACACAGAGACAGAGGAGACACAGGGAAGGAGGCCACATGAAGACAGAGGTGGAGACTAGGGTTGTGCTGCTACAACTAAGGGAGGTCGAGGACTGGACAATCACCAGAAGCTGGAAGGAGCAAGGAAGGATTCTTCCCTACGGCCATTGGAGAGAGTATGTCCCTGCTGATTTTGAACTTCTGGCCTTCAGAATTGCAAAAGAGAATAAACTTCTATTATTTCAAGACACCCAGTTTGGAAGCAGATGTGGCTTAAGCAGTTGAGTTCCCGCCTCCCACATGGGAGGTCCTGGGTTTTCTGGTGCCTCCTAAAAAAAACCAACTAAAACAAATGAAAAAACCAACTCAGGGAAGCTGATGTGGTTCACTGGTTTAGTACCGGCTTCCCACATACAAGGTCCCTGGTTCAATCCCCAGAACCTTAAAAAAAAAAAAAAAAAGACACCCAGTTTGTAGTAATGTGTTACTGCAGCTCTGGGAAACTAGTGCTCTATCCTAGAAAAGGGAATCTCAAAAAATAAGCATACAAGGATTGACTCCAGCCAGTACTTGCAGGTAAGGCTGGCCTGAACCCATGCCCTCTGAATCACTGGAAGGTGTGTTTATCTTCACTGGGGTCTGGCAGGCAGGCATGAATGAACATGTAAGAACCCTTTGTAACTATTCACATGCATTTTTATACAATCACTGTGCAAAGTTCTTAAAAATAGCCCTTTCTCTTAAGTACATTAAATAGCTCCCTCTCCAATGTCAACCCTACATAAACCACCCATCTGTTTGGGAAACAATGTTTATGTTCAGAGTTAGATCAGAGGTAAACTTCAGTGCCAGTGGAATTCTCATAAATTCTCGTAAAATCTAATTTAGTGGAATTAGAGTGAAGTTTTTAAAGCCACAGCTCTCACAAGATGTTTCATTATAAGACAGCTCCCCAAATAAATTCTTATACAAAAATCCTATCTAAACAAGCACACACACCCCTCACCCTGGCATTTTCTCTCCCCTTACTCTGCTTTGTTTTGCCTTGTAGCACTTACCACCATCTGACAATCTAGATGTCTATTCATTAGCTGTCCCCTCCACTCAGGAAAGGCATGGAGTACCCCTAGAGCTCAGAGCAGTCCTGGCCCATAGCAGGTATTAGTAATTTGTTGAATTAATTAATATATCATTGAAGATAGCCCAGTGACCTCGGAAATTACTTATGGGTTATAAGCTTCCTCTCCTAAGAGACCATCCTCCTGAAAGCAATTAGAAGGTAATTACTGCTCTTAATATCATGAAATGCCTTTCTCTTTCCTTCTCTCTGGGAGGCTTTCTCCCAGCAGGACCGTGGGCTCTTTAACTGGCCTTCTCAGACAGCAGGGTTCAGCCTCTCCATTCAGCATCTAGGGACAGCCAGACCAAGCCTGTTTTGATCTTTTCACAGTTTTGCTGCTCTGCTGGACATATTGAACTGAGAATTCTGCTCTACACTAGCTTCTGCTTCCGGTCTAGGTCTTCACACAACCTGAAAAGCTTCTCCAGTTAGAATCTGGAGGCTGTGCATCCCCTTCCCCGACCACACATGGGAGAAGGAGGAGAGTTCCTGAGGGCCACGAAACAAATTCCACTGTCATATTTACATGTGGAAGTATAAAAATTGTGAGTCTCATAGCCAGGAGGGGAAAAGGCATTAAAAGCTTAAAGGTAAGCTCTTTAGCATACCAGGAAATAAAAATGTCCTATAAGCAATACCATAATTTGTCCCCAAATTAATTTCATTCGCAACCACAGACTTCTTGCTTTCTCCAACTGAAAAAAAAATCCTTTGCCCAAAGAGTTAGTGTCTAACTCTTCTAAGCTAGTCCTTTTTCTTTTTCTAATTCTATCATCCCCCCAGATCTACCTATATATATATATATATATTTTAATGTTGACCTCTTACTTTCACTCCCTGGCCCTCAACACAAACATATACATACACATACATGCACACACACAGAGAGAATAAACCTTAGAAGGTTTAAGAGGATTTTAGCATATCTAAGTTAAATCCATATAAGTAGCTGGGTAACCTTAAGCAGTTTGGTTAACCTCTCTGAGCCTCATTTTTCTCATGTGTAAATTGGGGATAAGACTGTCTCATTGAGTTGTTATAAGGATTAAATGAGCTTTTGTATGGAATATTTGTAGCACAATGCCTGGCACATGGTAAACATACACTAAACATTAGCTAATATGCTGTTTATGGGGAAATGGAAGTGGTTTTTCCTTAATTACACTAAATTTACCCTATGACTACCATTGATTGAGGAAGTGTTATAGTCCCCATTGCGAAAATTAGGAAGCTTACCAAGAGTCATCCAAGGATTAAGTAGCACAGCTAAAATTTAAATTAATCTCATGCTCATAACCACAGCTGACCACTTGCCCATGCTTCCTCTTATGTAAGAATTTCTAAAAGTTTCCTTCTAAGTATATTTTTAGGCCATTGTTTTCTCCTTCTTATTCATAATACAGCAAAATAGACATCTCAAACAGTGACTTATATTCAGATGATATTTCTAACACTGCTCTGTGTTTATGTGTGGGTGCCTGTGACGATAGTTTTTTAATGTGGAAGTACACACATATGGAGGGGAAAAAGAACACTAGAAGTGCACACTCTGAGAGCTAATGATGGTCATTTTATCTCAGACATTGTTATTTTCATCTCTAGAAGTTCAATTTGGATCTTTTTTATTTTTTCCATGTCTCTACCTAACATGCTCAAGCTTTCCTCTACCTTCCTGAACCTATGAAATGTAGTGATAATAATTGTTTTAATACTATCGCCTGTGTTATTTCTGGATCAGTTTCTGTTGGTTGTTTTTTCTCTACATGACTGTGGTAAAATTCTTTTAAGTACTCTACTCAGTGCTCCATGAATTACAAGGTTTTTCCACTCAGACTGACGGAAACATGAACTACTCACCACCAAGTACTGTTCCAAGGATTGTTCTGTCTGCTCCTTTCAGGTGGCCCTTCCCCCTGCCTCTGGTACTGATCAGCACTCAGCTAAAGATTCAGGAGTTCTGTGGCGCTCTCTCTGTGTAATTCTATCCTCTCCAGTGCTCCAGCAACCTCGGCTTCTCTAAACTCATACCTGCATCTCCTCAACTCTGGGAGACAGTTGGGATCCCCCTGGGTCCCTGTCCCTGCATAGCACTTGGAAACTCTCTCAGGCAGTAGGCTTGGCACTTGAAGGGCTCACCCCATTTGTCTTCCCCTTCTCAGGGATCACTGTCTTATGAGGCTGATGTCCAATATCCCAAAGCCATTGTTATGTATATTTTGTATCTTTTTAAAAATTATTCTTGTGCCAGGTGGGAGGTAAATCTTGTCCGTGTTACTTCATCTTAGCCATAAGCATACCTCCCAAATTGTGGTCATTTTAAGAACAAGAATTCTGAGGCCTGGAGAGGTAAAGTAACTTGACCAAGGCCACCCACTAGTAATCAGAAGAGCTGGGACTCTAACCAGCATCTATCTGGCTCCAGAACCCCAACTATCCACTGCCTCCCTGTGAGCTCAATCTTAAGTTCCACAGCTCTCTGCAAAAGATCAAGAGTTTTTCCCTTGTATTCTTTTTTCTTTTTAAGACCTATTCTTTATTTCTTTCTTTCCCCTCTCACCCCCTCCCCCCAAGTTGTCTGCTCTCTGTGTCCATTCGCTGTGTGTTCTTCTGTGACAGCTTCTATCCTTATCAGCGGCACTGGGAATCTATGTTTCTTTTCGTTGCATCATCTTGTTGTGCCAGCCCTCCGTGTGTGCAGCGCCATTCTTGGGCAGGCTGAACTTTCTTTTGCTCTGGGTGGCTCTCCTTACGGGGCGCATTCCTTGCGCGTGGGGCTCCCCTATGCGGGGGACAGCCCTGCGTGGCAGGGCATTCCTTGCGCGCATCAGCACTGCGCATGGGCCAGCTCCACACGGGTCAAGGAAGTCCGGGTTTGAACCGCAGACCTCCCATGTGATAGGGGGACGCCCTAGCCATTGGGCCAAGTCCGCTTCCCTTCCCTTGTATTCTGATCCATTTTCAGCTTAATCCCAGGGTAAGAAGCTGAGGTAGGCCATTAACAGTAGGCCATGTGACAGCTGCAAGGTGCTTTGGAAATGTTAAATCTCATTCATGTAGTTGTATCATAACTCACTTGATAATTTATTTACTCAAGAAACATTTGTTAAGAGCCTACTATGTGCCAGGCACTGTTCTAAGTGCTGGTGTTATGATGCCGAACAAGATTGTCTAGTAGGGGTAAGCCAAGTGGATAAACAAATAGATAAGGATGTTTCAGATGGTGGTGCATGCTGGGCAAGATAAAGCAGACATGTGGACCACCACTTATCCTCAAGTACTTGCCTAAAGTCCAACCCAAATGCCTACATGCCTAGATGAACTCCCTCTGCCATCCCATGCCCATAAGAGCTCCCTAATAAGAGCACTACAAAGGAGTAAAACAGGGCCACGAGATGGAGAGAGACTGGAAGGGGCTGCTGCATATTTGGTGGTCAGAGATGCTGAAGCCAAGTGTATTAGTCAACCAAGGGGGTGCTGATGCAAAGTACCAGAAATATGTTGACTTTTATAAAGGGTATTTATTTGGGGTAAAAGATTATAGTTACAAGGTGCTAAAGAGTCCACCTCAAGGTTGCTTTCTCACCAAAGTCTGTTGCCATGTGTTGAAGCAAGATGGCGGGCAATCTCTGCCTGTTCTCTCAGGCCTTCATAGATAATATCAAACTGCCATACTCCACCCTCTGAATCCCAAGAAGACATTACAATATTCCAAAAAATCTTATTTTAGTAGCAATGTTAAGAACAAAAGCACATCACAATCAGTTTATAGAAATACAGTTTGTCTTGGGGCAAAGCCCCCTCTGTGCTGTAGACCTGTGAAACTTATAAAACAACTTATCTGCTACCAATATATAAAGGGACAGGCATAGGACAAACATTTGCATTACCATGAGGAGAACTGGGAGGGAAACATGAGTCATGGGTCCCTTCCAGTTCTGAAAACATGTGGGGCATACATCATTAGATTTCAAAGCCTGAAGGTCATTCTTAAGATGATGGTTTCTTCTCCTCCAGGCCTCATGGGGCCCCATCCTTTCCGCAGGCCTGCCTAACAGCCGTATTCTTGGATCCACCCTCATCAAGCATCTGGGAGGCGAATGAGCTCCAGACCTCACCCTCTGAGAACATTGGGGTGATCTCTGGGGTAGAGTCTCAACCCTCTTAGTACAGTCATGTGGTAGCAACATTATCCCTAATCTCTGGTAAACAGGACCAATTCCTCATAACAGTGAGGTGGTCTTCCCTAATCCACCCCTCTCAGAGCAATGGGGTGGCAACCTCACTCCCCAACCCTTGGGGAATGTGCTCTACCCTTTCTGTAGCCTGGGGCAGCAAAACTCTCCCTGAACAGCAGGCTGGAACATCCACTCTCCTCAAATGCCAGGGCAAACTCACTCTCTCCATACATGTGTACGGGGTTCCTCTCTCAGCAGGGAGATGTCTTAATCCCAGACCCCAGCCTCCATGGTTTTCCTATGAAAGCCATTTTCCCTTCCATCTCTCCTCTCCATGTCTCTTTTAGTCTAGGCTGACGATGGTTTTGTTCATACAGATCTCACAAAAAGCTTGTTAGTTTAGTATGCAGGAAGTAAGGGTTCAAGTCACCAGACAGTAACACTTTCCACAAGCCTTTCCTGGATAATGGCATTTTCAATCCTGACTTACAAGTTTTAAGTTTAGTTTATTCCTTAAATGGGCACTATCATCTGGAAGCTTGATTTTCAGAGACATGGAATTTCTGGAATTAGTTTCTGTTTTCTTTGTGCCCAACAATTCAGTTATCAGCTTTATCTCTTTCTTCTAACATTTTGCGATAAGCTGAAAGGAGAAGCCAGGCTGCATTTTCCACATTTAGTTTAGAACTCTCCTTGGCTAAGCATCCAAGCTTGTAATTTTCAAATTCTTCCTTCCATATAACATCAGGAGTCAATCTTGCTAAGTTCTCTGCAACTTCAAAACACAGATCACCTTTCTTCTAGTTTCCAATACAGTTTCGTTTTCATCATTTCCTTCTAAAGCCTCATCAAAAGTTTCTTTAGCACCCATATTCTTACCAACAGTTTTTTCAAAGCAATCTAGGCCTTTTCTATCAAGCATCTCACAGTTCCTCCCAAAAATACCCCTTACCCATTTATAAAACCATTCCAGCACTTTTGGTAATTGCAAAGCACTATCCCACTCCTGATACCAAATTCTGTATTTGCCAGCGATAAGAGTGCCAATGAAAAGTATGAGAAATCTGTTGGTTTTTTTAAAGGGTATTTTGGGGGGAATAAAAGATTACAGTTACAAGGCCCTAAAGAGTCCAACTCAAGGTCACTTTCTCAACAAAGTCAGTTGCCATGTGTTGAAGCAAGATGGCGGGCGACCTCTGCCTGGTCTCTCGGGCCTTCTCAGCTGCAAACTATCAGGCAAATGGCTCATCTCTCTTCCCCGGGTTTTAGCTGTTTGAGGCCCCTTTCTGTCACTTGGCAGGACTAAAATGACCAAGTTCTCGCCTCTTCTGTGTCTTCTTGAATGAGTGTCTGTTTACATAGGCCCACCAAGGGGGTGGGAATTTAACCTGAGTTACGCCTTACTGATATTTTCAAATCAAAAAAAGTTGATTTTATCAAGTAAACTTAAAACCTTTGAATGTAATGCAGTCAAAGTGTATCATACCCAGAGGAACAGACTAGTGTACAAATATTTACAAATATTACAAATATTCTCTTTGGGGGGGGAGGTTCATAAATAATATCAAACTGCCATGCCAAGTGACAAAGCTTTATAACCTTACAGTCTGAGGCAAAGAACATTCCATGCGAGGGAGCAGCAATGGAAAAGCTCTACTTGGTACCTCTTTTTCTCTCTGACACACACACACACTAACCTGAAAACCTGAAAACATTTTTTGTTCCTTGATATTTAGCTCCTGAAAAGTAGTTCTTCTTCAGGAACTGAAGTGGAGTGACAGCAGGGCGAGGTGGCCAACGAATCAGGCTCCCAGCTTCAACCACTCTGAACCTTAAGCCTAACCTCCACTTCTCAAGGTCATTGTGAGGATCAAATGAGATGAGATATAATCTCCAAACCTATCCTGTCCATTGTAGAACAGGAGCGTAAGTGACTTACTCTTCTATCGTATAAAAAATGCCTGCTTAAAAATTTTACCTAGGGTGGAGCTTATGGGAGGTGCTAATACTCTGAAAATGAGTGTTCTTATTTTCTTTTTCAAAAGGAAAAAGGAAAACCACATCCATTCTTGCCAAAAAATCATTGGCAATTCCACCTTTTTACATTTTACAGTTGGTCAGAAGTTTTCGGTATAATATAGACGTCAAGAGCAGGGGACTGGATAGAAGAGCAGACTCTTAACACTTATCAGCTGTGTGACCTTGAGCAAGTTGCAAAACTTCTCTGAGGGAAAACAGGCCTTACTTTATGGGACTGCTGGGAGGATTAAGTGAGATAATGAAAGAGCTCAACAAAGGCTGGGGCATACAGTACATCCTCCAAGGGGTAGCCTTTGCCTGTCCTCCAAAGGCCTCTTATTCTTTAGTGCCTGGGAAGATCCTTCCACTCTGGCGTTTAAGCATAAAACATCATTTCATGTTCATCATGTGACCAGGAGGCTCCTGGGCCTCTTTCTCACTCTCAGGTCATCTGGGTGGCTGGCTGCAAGACTATAAAGTGAAGAAGGACAGACTCAGCACTGACCCGCTCGACCCCGCTCCTGGTACTGGCGGGAGGCTGCTGCTGGCTCGCGAGCTCAGACTGTCCCCGTCCAGGCTGCCGGGCATGCCGGCCCGGGCACGCGAGGAGCCAGGCAGCCTGGCCCTGCCTGCGTGGTCCTGGAGAGGCAGATGCGGCGCGAGGGCACCCAGTCTCCATGGCAGCAGGAAAGCCCACAGGCAAGACAGTCCCTAAAGTGGTAGAAAAATCCTCTGCCCCTGTCTTGCACTTCCAGGTGCGGTACACCTCCCATGGAGCAGTAAGCAGATCCGCGAAGGTCAGTCACAGCTTTAGTAGGAAAAAAACAAGAAGAAAATCGGGGCCCAAATGCACACCTATTTCAGACAATTTTTTCCCATGATGGGTTTAAATTTTTTTTCCCCCAAAATGTCCAGTCAATTTGACCAAGGTCTATGTCTTGTTGAGTTGATGGAATTATTAGGTCAAAGGCTGTGAGTCCCAGATGGGCATCATCATCATGCACTTCATTACGGAGGACACTCACGAAGAGAGAGAGCCGACAACCATGCAGTGAAATCTGCAGGACAGAGAACTAATCTCTCAATGAAAAATACCTCCTCCAAGGAAGCGGATTTGGCTCAACTGATAGAGTGTCCACCTACCATATGGAGGGTCCAGGGTTCAATCCCAGGGCCTCCTGACCCATGTGGTGAGCTGGGCCACATGCAGTGCTGATGTGCACAAGGAATGCTGTGCCATGCAGGGGTGTCCCTCGTGTAGGAAAGCCCCACATGCAAAGAGTGTGCCCTGCAAGGAGAGCCGCCCCACGCGAGAAAAGCACAGCCTGCCCAGGAGTGGCGCTGCAAACACGGAGAGCTAATGCAGCAAGATGACGCAACAACAACAAAAAAGAGACACAGATTCCCAGTGTTGCTGACAAGAATGAGAGCGGACACAGAACACACAGAGAATGGACTCAGAGAGCAGACAACGTGGGGGGGGAGGGGGGAGAGAGAAATAAATAAAAAATAAATCTTTGAAAAAAAAAACCTTCCCCAATGGCCTTGCCAGGGGCCTAAAATTCCCATTAGATTCATCCCTGCTGGCCACAGTCCAAAAGCAAATGCTTCTGGGAAATTAACAGAGTAAACTATTAGCACCCATTAGACCTTCAGTTTCTCAGAAACTAAATCAGCAGGCCCTCGAGGCACTGAGATGCAGGACAGGTAAGATTTGTTGGGGAAAAGAAATGGCAGATGGTGCCAGGTGCATGGTGCAGGTTTCCCTGCAGGAGCCTTAAGCCTAAGGACACTGGGTGCCTGGGGGAAACAGGGAGAGGGAGAGCAGAAGGAGGGGAGGGAAAGATCGAAAGGGTAATGAAGGCCAGCTTAATGTTTTACTCAGAATTTACCTATTCTGTTTGCCTAAAAATTCTGCAGCCCAGCTCATCAGATGCTGTAACACCAAGTGGCACCTATCTCGGCGAGATGCGTGGAGCCCCAAACTTTAGGAAGAAACTTTTCTAACAGGACCCATTGCATTTTCTATGTTTGAAATTAGAAAGTAAAATGTCCAGGTTCAGAAAGATTGCCAATCAACTCTACCTCCAGAAATGTGTACTAAACGCCTGGCGAGCCCGAGGGTGGGGATTCGTCCTCTCCCGATCGCTGCTCTGATCCAAGGGTCCTGCTGCATTTTCAGTATGTGTGAAATAAATATATAATAGTCTCCTAATACTGTTTTCTCTGCTTCCTAACTGGCCCCTATATCCAGTCTTCCTACAAAAAGCCAGAGTGACCCCTTTTAAAATTAGGTCAGACCACACTCAAAACCTGGAAAGAATACCCATTCCACTGAGACAGAAATCCAAAGGCCACACCATGGCCCACGAAGCCGTGCATGTTGTGACTTCACCAATGTCCTCCCCTAGCCCCACCCCTCCCCACCCCCACCCCCGTATTCGCTGGGCTCCAACCTGACTAGCCTCCTTGATGTTTCTGGACCACCCCAAGCTACTTCTGCCTCAGAACCTTTGCACTTGCTGCTGCCACTCTACCTGGAATAGTCTTTCTGCCACACAGCTGCATGGCTCACTCCTTCAGGTCTCTGGCTCAACTGTCATCTTATCACCACCTCATACACAACTGGATCCCTTTCCAACCCTCAATCATTTTCTACCCTTTTACTAAGCTTTATTTTTCTTCATGGGCTATAACAGCTTCCTCCTGCTGACCCATTATATATTTTTCTCCATGTATTTCTTTATTTTTCCAGCAAACACATAACCTCTAGGAAAGGAAGGACTTTTTTAAAAACAGAGATGAGAGCCCTGAGGCTTTTGTCACCATGGCTCCTCTGACAGACCTGGGTCTCTGCTAAACCCTCCTTAGAAACTAAGTGTGCTGTAGAGGATTGTGTTTCACATAAGAGATATGCAGAATGTGTAGTTTCAAACCCACAGGGCACCCTTTGCATTACTCAGAATTTATTGGACACCTAATATAAACCGGAAACTGTTTTCACTAAACAACAAAAGTTGTTCTTAATCAAACACAAATTGTGCAAACATGACAATCAACAAACTGGTTTAAAGCCCCTGCAGTGAATTCTCTGGTTATTTGTACACTGTGTAGACATGGCCTGCCCATTTCATCAGGTTTGGGAGGAGCCCTAAGCTGAGCTGTTCTCTTACAGTCAGTGCTGGGAGCCGGGCAAGGAGGCCCAGGCGTCCCTCTCCCCGGCCCAGCCTCTGTCTCCATCTTCCCGCCACTGCCACCTTCAGTGTCCCCTCGAGGCACATCGACTACCCCTACCCCTGTCAGTCCCTCAGGCCTCTCTGGACATAATTCATTGCTTTTCTGTTCTATGCCCTTCAAGGTTCCTTCCTATCCAAATCCAATCAAACCAAAGAGTGAACTTCTTTTGTTTTAAAAGGCGAAACAACCTAATTGCAGTTTTTCTGAGAAAACAAAAAAGAAACATGACACGTGAAAAGTACATGTGGGTTAGAAGATCCGTCTTAATTTCAAAATTAAAATATGGGTGTTTAATTTTAACATGAAGACAATGACATGCCTTCGGAGCAAGGGAACACAAAGGGTATTTTTTTGCAGCTACTGTGTCTGCCCTGGGCTCTTTCTCAACACTGCGGAAAACAGTAAGGATGGGTCCTTACCTCTCAGCATCTAAAACTGTGGCTGCCTCTTTCCATATTAGGAACTCTGATATAAAGATGCCAATGCCAGAGACAAAATTTGGCTTTACAGTGATGCAGGCGGTAGTTTCAGAGCGACGTCTTTCCCCCGTATGGTCTCGTTGGATTCCCTCAAATTTGGGATCAGTCCTCCTGGACTCCCTCCTTGTGGAGTGTTGCAGAACTGGCTAATGGGACAAGGTCACCCTGGGGAAGGGCCAGAGATGAGTGGGGGCACAGTCCTGCCTCCTCTAAACAAAAGGATTTTTCCAAGATCTGTGTGGGTTAGCCCACTGCATCAGGGCCATAATTTCACAGAGGGCCTCGGGGCCAAGCCCCCATGTAGTGACAAGGCCCTCTTTCCCTCGCCTGATTCTCTGCACATGTTTCTCGCGGCGGGGAGGGGGACACAGCTGAAGGGTGACAACAGCAAGAGAAGATGCTGGTGAACAAATCCAAGCCAAATATCCCAAACACCTACTTCAACGTGACTAAGGGTTGGGAGAGGGATTTAAGCTCTGGACAATATGAAAGAGATGCCACGAGGCTCCACCAGATTCCTTAGAGGATGACTGCAACAGGAGGTGGGAGGAGGAGGAAAGGGTTTCAGGCTCAGTGAGATCGAGGGAGGGCTGCAGAAAATGGCATCTGAGATACTAGGGAAAGGATTTTAAGAAGCAAAAATGAGGGCAGAAGGATCCAGGAGGGGCAAAAGCCAGAACCCACACCACTGGGAGATGACAAGGAGCTCTGGGAGAACAGGGACCACCCATGGTTCTAGACCCTGGTTGCACAGTCCATCACCAGGTGGCTTTAAAAAGTCTGAGGTCCAGCCTTGTCCCTGATTAACTGAACCAGAACCTCTGAAATGGCAGCTGGGCAGGGGAATTTTTTTGTTTTTTAATCAATTCTAACTTGGATTGCTGAAGAAGAACATGGTGGAACTCTAGCAAGGCAGCCCGGTGCTTTTGAAGAGCCTGGTATTCTAGTCTAATGGGGTTCAGTGTTATCCCATAGGTAACAGGCTGCAAGGTATAAAGTGCATTGCATACAGCCAGTGTTATATTCTTGGGGGACCAGTTCAGGATTTGTTAAAAATAGATCAGGCCCAAAGTCTATGGGAAATGGTAAGAAGCCAGTAGAAAGAGAGAGAAAATAGATTTAGTGAATGAATGGATAGGATGAAAAGGAGAGAGGATCCAGTAAGGTTTTGAGCCTCATGGTCTAGGACTGTGCTGTTCAATATGGTAGCCACGAGCTACATGTGACCAGAGAGGACCTGAAATGTGGCTAGTCTGAATTGAGATGATTTGCTATAAATGTAAAATACACACTGGATTTCAAAGACTTAGTAAAGAAAAAAAATTAATGTAAAATATCTTGATAATTTTAATAATATTGGTTACAAGTTAAAACGATAATATTTTGGATACACTGGGTTAAATAACATATATTATTAAAATTTATTACCTGTTTTTTTTTCACATTTTTTTCTAATGGGGTTCCAAAAATTTTTAAGTTATATATGAGGTATTAAATCTCTATTTGAGAGCACTGGCCTAGAATATAAACATCGGTGCCATTTTCAGAAAAAGGAAAGCAAATAAGAGAAGGGACTATTGTTAGTAACATATGAGAGAACACAGTAAAGCTCCACCACTCCCTTCTCTAGCCCATTGAAATTGGGAAATAAGGCTGTCAGGGGAGTTAGGGTGGAGGTAGAGAGTCATAGCGGTTCAAAGGAGAGATAAGCAATGTAACCTTACTCAGCTAGAATGTCTTCCTGTCCAAGAGAATGGGACCAGCACCTGCCAGAATGTATTCATATAGCTTAAGATAAAAGCACTTCAGTCACAAGGAGCATTGGTCAGCAACAGAAGCAGAGAACTAAGGACCTGATCAATGGCAAACATAATCAGCACCTATCAAAGCACAGTCCAGGCTCTTAGTGTGACAGCATTAAGCAGAAGACGTCAATGACTAGGGTGACAATCTAACTCACTGTCCAAACCAAGACAACGGTGACAGTCAAAGGGACATTGTTAATAATCAGGCTGGGACAATAAACCAGAACTGTCCCAGGCAAATCAGGACACTGGGTCACCCTACCTCAATAACTCATTCTAATTTATTGCTCTCAATGAGAGCCTTCTGATTATATCAAATTTTAAGACGTACATTTAAAAATGTATTAACATTACTAAAAACAGGGTGCTTCTTACAATTGATGAGGGCATTTAACATCATGCTTCTTCCTCACCCCAAACCTGTTATTAATTCAATTGTGTATCATATGATCAATGGCATTTTATAATTAAGTTTACAGAGTAATTTGATTTCCCACATGGATGACTTAAAGGAGAATTCATTGATCAGAAGATAGGAATACCCTCCTACCAAGCAACTAATTTCCAGTGGAAAATAACAAGTAAGTATTCTGATGTTAAGCATTGGTCCCTTGTGAACTTGGTTAGTTGGAATTGGGATTCTAAATTGGGTTCTGAGTCTATGAGGTCAAAGTCCAGACTCAAGCATGGATGAAATTCTTGAAATCATTCTGCGCCGTGGGGACCTGCTCAGGCAGCCCCCTAGCTTTCCCCAGGGGACAACCCTCAGTGTCACCATAGACACCACCATGATCCTTCCCCATTTGAAATCCACAGAAGCAGTAAGTCAAGGAGCCTGGTTTAAGTCTGTCATGTTTGAAAGGCCAGTGAGAGGTTAAAATGAAAGTGGGGCTGGAAGTAGAACTTGAAGAAGTGTATGGGCCACACATAATCAGAAGCAGAAACTATTTGGGTTCTGTCCAGAAGAGCTACAGAGATAGATCGTGACTATGTGAAGTTAACAAAAAATTGTGGGAGTGTAAAAAGATTGCACCATAAATGCCAAATTAAATAGAATGGCAATAACTTGGTGTCTGCAGCCTCTTTGGAATACAGCAGTCATTGAGAAAAAGCACTGTGATTGAACAGCCATTTCCAATATTGGCTCAGAAGGGTAGTGGAGGGCATGTCATTAAAGCATGATTACCTGACAAGTATTATCACATATTACTGAAAGCGCTTCTTTCACAAAATAAATGATAATATGTAAACTGATTTTTTTTAAGTTTAAAGCAACTTACTTATTTTGTCCAATTGTCTCAAAATCTTTCACAGTGATCCCAAGGGAAGATGAAATGTCCAGTGGTATACCTCTCAAGTCAAACTCCAGTATCTGTTCACAGGAAGGTTATGAAAACAGAAAGGCTGTTAAAAGGATTAGAGAATACAAGATGCACCAACACAGTAAGTCAGGTCACTATCTTCACCCATAACAGTCTTCTGGATTATTCAATTCTATCATGAACCTTATAACTTAGACAGAAATGATTAAGTAGAAACAGAGAATCTGGAGACAGCTCCTAGCTTCGCATTTCCTAGGTTCTGTGGCTTTAGCCAAATCATCAATCCCGTCTCATAGTCAGAAATGAACTTAATAGCTACCACAATTGCAAGAATAAAAGGAAATGTGTATGCGGACATGCCCTGTACAATAGTTATTTTTTAATTATTTGCTTCTAATTATATTATTATCAAACAAAGAGAATGAATAACCCAAGAAAACATTTTTTAATGCATCAGCTCCTTTAAGCCCCACTGTGCTATGTGCTGTAGTCTGCTGACCTTTCTGAATCTTTGATTTTAATACAACACATTGCTTTCTAATGACAAAAATGTAAAAAAAGATTGACATGGCACCACTGGTGTCTTTGATTGTGTAATAAATGAGTTAAATAAACCAGTACGTAATAATGATTCGATCCTCCTTGTAATGGGTTTAGAATGGATGGAAAACACATTTCATAGCTCATATTAGAAAACTGAGGAAAAAATACAAGTTAGAAGTAAAATGGAGTAGTTGGAGAATGGCCAGAGGAGTTCTTGCTTTGCTCGCATAACCGTATACCTCTCTGCACTGGTCACATGGATTGAGCTCAAATATAAAGAGATATGTTTACCAGGTGCAATGGATGAGTCACGAAGATGGGAGAGAGTGTTGCTGTGGGGGGAGTGGGGGTGGGGGCGGTGGGGTTGAATGGGACTTCATATTTTTTGAATGTAATTTTTAAAAATAAATAATCTATTAAAAAAGTAAATAAATAAAGAGATATGTGGGATCATTCAAAACCCAACACGAGAAACACACTCACGTGGATTTTTTATTTGTTTGTTTCATTCTTGGAACTCCTTGTGAGGCACCAGGGATCCCCACTTGACCAGTTTCCTGGAGCATATAGCACACCTGGCTGGGTTCTGGGTTCCGATGAGATTACAGAGAAGTGGAATTCCCTCTCAAACTAGGTGAGACCAGCAGGGCTTTCCAGAAAGGCATTAAGAAACTTTTCATATTCACCTCATTAAATGTAGATTGTGGTCTTTAACTTATGGAGATTTTGGAATTTACCAAGAAGGGAAGGGATCTGCTGACAGTAGAAGGGAATTCTTCACCTACTGATGACTCAGTAAAAAAACAAAGACATTTATTACTGCTCCTATCCAGGAAAGTTTGACCTGGCTTTACAATGGGACTAGTCATCAACTTTTAACTTAGCCAGAGTAGAAAAGTCCTACTCAATGGAAATAATTAAATTTACACATTGCTACAACTATTTTAAACATGGAATCACATATAAAATAGGGGGAGATAAATAATCATATTACATCCCTTCAATGGAATATTATATAGTCATTAAAAATATTTTTGAATTAAATGACATGGGTACATGCTCAGAATATAATAATAAGAAATAATAGGATATGAAACTGTATTTGCTGTACAATGCTAATTTGCATTTATGGCATCACATTTTATTGAATATATTCATTCAAAAATCATTAATTGATACATCTAAGATGTTAACAGTAGTTGCTTCTGGAGTGTGAGATCAAAGGTAAGTTTTTTTTATGTTTATTTGAAGTTTTCAAAAACTTTATATGGAGGGAAGTGGACTTGGCCCAGTGTTTAGGGCATCCATCTACCACATGGGAGGTCCACGGTTCAAACCCCGGGCCTCCTTGACCCGTGTGGAGCTGGCCCATGCACAGTGCTGAGGTGTGCAAGGAGTGCCAGGCCACGCAGGGGTGTCCCCCACGTAGGGGAGCCCCACGCGCAAGGAGTGCGCCCCATAAGGAGAGCCACCCAGCACGAAAGAAAATACAGCCTGCCCAGGAATGGCGCTGCCCACACAGAGAGCTGACACAAGATGACACAATAGATTCCCCGTGCCGCTGACAACAGAAGCAGACAAAGAAGATGACACAGCAAATAGACACAGAGAACAGACAATGGGGCGGGGGTGGGGGGAAAGGGGAGAAAAATAAATAAATAACCAAATAAATCTTTTTAAAAAACTTTATATAAAGTATATAGTATTTTTATCAACATAAAAAATAATAAATGTCATTACTAAACTATACACACAAACTATTGTGTAAAAGGCTCTTGATTAGTCACATGCAGATGTGGGGGGGTTTTTTGTTTTTTTTTTTATTTCTCTCCCCCCCCCCCAGTTGTCTGCCCTCTGTGTCCATTCGCTGTGTGTTCTTCTGTGACTGCTTCTATCCTTATTAGCAGCACTGGAAATCTGTGTTTCCTTTTGTTGCGTCATCTTGTTGTGTCAGCTCTCCGTATATGCAGCGCTATTCCTGGGCAGGCTGTCCTTTCTTTTGCGCTGGGCGGCTCTCCTTATTGGGCGCACTCCTTGCACATGGGGCTCCCCTACACAGGGGACACCCCTGAGTGGCAGGGCACTCCTTGCGCGCATCAGCACTGCACATGGGCCAGCTCCACACGGGTCAAGGAGGCCCAGGGTTTGAACCACAGACCTCCCATGTGGTAGGCGGATGCCCTATCCATTGGGCCAAGACCGCTTCCCACTGATGTGTTTTTAATGATGGCATTTTCCCTCTGGGACTCTGGAGATGGTCTGATCCCACCCACTGCTTTATAGATGTGCCCCAGAGAAGCACTGTAACTGGACCATTTACACACAGCATGCCCACGGCTGTGTCAGGGCCAGAACTCAACCCTCCTCACTCCCAGGCCAGGCTCTGTTCACTGGTGTGTCATTGGTGTGTTATGTCTTCTTGAACTGCTTTGCTCCATAAGGGGAGATAGAGAAGATGGGGGCAAAACTTGGAATTCCATTTCTCAAGAGAAGAGTTAACTTGTGACCCAAAGAGGGGACAATCAGATGTAGCTTATCTATTAAAACAAAGTTAAGAAAATGATAACATCACCTCATTCCAGACAGGATTGAGTTCATTATCAACTTTCTTAGTCTTCTTTTTCTCATCTGCAAATAAAAAATAAGAAATATCAATCAATTAGAAATCCTTATAGAGCATTTATTCATTCAAAGAATATTTACTGAGGGCCTACGGTATGCCCACATTTCTCCACTCACCTGCCTAGGGTGGAGGCTACCTGAATCAAATATTTCCAAAAGGAAAGGCACTTTTTTTGGCCTACAAATTTTTCCCCATTCCTCAGACCTACAAGGAGTTAAGGGAGAGAGGATTCAAAGCAATGGAAATGCTGTGGTGCTCCCCGCCCCCAGCTCCTGCACACCCCAGGCCTCGGCATCTCTGGTTTGCTGCAGAAATGTCAAAGAAGCCAACTGAGATGCAGGTGTCCCCGTTTAATAGATGAGGACATCGAGGCTCAGAGGAGTTTAAGAAATATGTCTGATTTCACGTGAGGCAGAAGCACCTTCATTTGTGAGGACTTCTTTTTGTTTTAGGAGGTACTGGAGATTGAACCCAGGACCTCGTTCATGGGAAGCAGACACTCAAACCACTGAGCTAGACCCGTTCCCCAGAAGCACCCTCATTTAAACCTGCAATTGTGGCTCCGAAGCTCTTGCTGTCTCTGAGTGTGATAATCCCAAACCGTTTAAAGATTAAGCTAGACTCCTTCCCACAGCCTCAGTGCAAAGAATGCGGGGTGTTCTTTAATCCTCACTCGCCTTTTCTGAAGACTCAAGGCACTCTTCCTCTGTACCATAGAGACTGGACAGTACATCTACATAGATGAGTAATTAGTAATCTGGCTACTCCTTAAAACTTCTTTGGAGTAAGACCAAAAGAGCAGAGGGGCTTCCCTTGCGTCCCAGAGTCTCCAAATAATTACCAAAATAAAAGCCAATATTTGAGTACAAAATGCTTCACGAATTATCTCATCTTATCTCCTTAAATGCCCTAGGAGGTATATTACTTTCATTCCCCTTTCACAGGTAAGGAGACCGAGGAGTTGAGTAACATATTCCAAACCACGCAGTTAGTAAATGGTAGGGCTAATTCTTGAACCCAGGCAGGCTGACAGCAGTGGCCACACTCTGACCCACTTCTCAGCATTGTTTCCCCCTTTGACTGCTGTGGAATGGAGGAGGTAGTGAGTTGTATTCAGCTGAATGTCACATTACTTCAGCTCCGAGCACACAGCTGGCGCGGGGCTAACCACCTCATTCTTCCAAAGCCTCAGCATAGCAAAGCCATGAATCATTACCCTCAATCTGCTAAGCATTAACTTTCCCACTTGAGTGGGCCTCCCATGCCCTGCCTGGCTTCCCGTTTTAAGCTTCAGCCTGACCCTACTCATCAGCTCCTGCCTTGAACCTACACTGGCTGGTTCTGACTGGTCTTTCCACCGCCCCTCGCTGGATCTGACTCTGATGTTGCGTAGAAGCTGTCCTGAAATTTCTCCTCCCGCACTTCCAACATAAATGCCCCAGTCTTCCTCTCTTTCACAGTATGACAAAGTGCTCCTGAGAGCAGCAGGAGTTGGGCAAAGGGACATTTAACTTGAATGCAACTGGACAAAGTGGCTTCTTTCCATAATTATAACTGCTCTCTCTAAATAACTGCAGTGTCTCCTTACAACAACCCCGCATCTAAGCTTCTCAACCACTTTGCAGACAAGGAAGCAGAGAGAAGTATGTTACCTTGCCTCAGGTCACACAGCTAATACACAGAGCTAGAATTTGAACCTCCATTTCCCTGGCTCTAAAACCTATGAGTGTTTTTGCCACCACACCATACTGCCTCACTAGAAGCTATCAGAAATGTTGGAAGAAGAAAGATACATATATATAATATATATGCTAAGCATGGCACCTGGGGGGTGTCCATAGAGAAGTTCATGGACAGGTTTCAGGGTCTCCTGAAACTCCCTAAGACAATTTGCTCACACAAAATGTTACATCTGTCAGTTTTTCTGGGGACAGGATATACTGCTTTCTTCAGATTCTCAAATATGAGTGTTCTTAAAAAAGTGGAGAGTCCCTGCATTTGCCAAGCATGACATGGTGCCACTAATCCCTTCGCCATCTTACCACCATCTCACTGTCATAACCAAGGTTTAGGGTGGAGAACTGAGGCAGGAGGGAGTGAATCTGGCTCCTGAGACCACGATAGACATTCAGGAGAGAAGGCGGGCAATTTCAAGAGGTCACAGTAAGCAGGTGGGACAAGGAGAAGGCAGCAAATAATTTGCACAACTTAGGCAAAAAGGTAGGATCTGGGTCTGTGAAAGATAGTATTGAAGCAAAAATTCCAGTCTCCAAGTCCCTACGGCTCCAGGCAGGGAAGTAAGGCCTCTAGGGATCTGGGCTCCAGGGAGGCTGCGGAAGAGTCAGGGCTTGCTCATTTGAAACTGGCCCCTAGCCTGGTTACTGCTGGGAAACAGTACCAGGAAGACCCCTGCAGAGTGTTTTGGTTTCATTTTTTTTTATGTCTTTACTTCTACTTTTTATTTTTTTTAAAAGATACTTAGATTACATAAATGTTACATAAAAAATATAGGGGATTTCCATCTGTCCCGCTCCCTACCCTTCCTGCATCTTTCCACATTAACAACATCCTTCATTAGTGTGGCACATTTATTACAACTGATGAACATATTTTGGAGCGTTGCCACTAAGCACAGATTACAGTTCACATTGTAGTTTACAGTCTCTTAACTTGTGTAAATTATGACAAGATATATAACGGCCTGTATCTGTCATTGCAATGTCATTCAGGACAATTCCCAAGCACCGAAAATGCCCCCAAATTACACTTTTTCCCCCCTCTCCCTCCCTCAGAACCTCCAGTGGCCACTGCCTCCACATCAGTGATACACGTTCTTCCATTTGCTGCATTTATGTGGATGCCATGCCTGGTGCTACTGACTGTCCTGCCCCCAGTAGGGACAGGATTGTCCCCAAATCAGCTTTTGGGCAGTGTGAAAAGATTCACTTGTCCATTCATTCATTGTCAAACATTTATTAAGCACTCACTAAGTGCAGTAGCTGGGGAAAGAGAAGAGTCTAAGGCAGGTCTTCATCTTAAAAAGCTCCACCAAAAAAAAAAAGCGTTTATGGTTTATTGAATAGGAGGAACCAAAGAGAATTTTTATGCTTGTTGCTATCAAATAGCAAAACCCCCACCCTGCTCCTCCCTGCTCCATCCTCACCCTGAAGTTCCCTCCTGCAAGAGGGAGAATAATGTGAATAATGACGGGGCAGGTCGGGCCAAGGGCCTTCACAGCCCAGCCCATGGAAATGGGCCACTTAACCGAGTGTCCCCCAAGCGATGACCAACAACCTCATTCTTGCATCTAACGAATATTTTTGCACTACAACTTGCCAGGCACTGAGATAGGCAAGTTGGGAGGTGCAAAGATGCTCAGTTTCCACACTGAGTGGTCCAACTGTGAGGCAGGATGGGGGGCCACGGGTGACTGATAAAGAAAGATGGCCTTCAGTTCATCCTGCAGATGAACAGTGACGCAAATTCAGAGAAGAGGTGACTTCCAGCTGTGGCACCAGGCGAGGCCTTGCAGAGGAAGCAGAGGTGGAGCTGGAGCTTGGAGGTCAAGTAGGGATGGGAAATGTAGTGCTGGAAAGAAGAGGTCACTCCACGGGGAGACAATAGGGTGGGTGAGGCAGCAGAGAACAGGGCTGTGTCCGGGGGACACTGCACCACCTAATTGGCTAGAACTGAGTCATGTGGAAAGAAGCAGAGGGCAAGCCGGCTGCGTGGGAAGCGTGCAGTCACACCGTGGAGGACCTGAATGCCAGGCTAAGACTCATGTGGCAAATACAAGCCACTAAAGGGAGGAGGGTGGTAGGAATTGGACAACATAACTTCAAGAAGGTCACATGCAATGAGAAAAACCAAGTTGCCCAATGCTTCCAACACATGTTCCTGAACACATGATGCAGTTGTGTGTTGAAAACAAAAAAGAGTAGCTGAGTCTGAGCATATTCTGATTGACTGCAGACTAGGTGGGGGCTCTTCAAGTGGAACTTCCTACAGCTCCTGGCACTTGGTGCCCGATGCCGATGCTACAGGTGCTACCCTTTAGGGGGCACTCATTCTGGGTCAGGCTACTGCTAAACCCTCTACATACATTATTTCATTTATTCCTCCTGGCAAGCCTGCAAGGTAGGCTCTGTTATTACCCCTGTTTACAGATAAGCAAAGCAAGCCCAGAATGGTTAGGTAATTTGCCCAAGGACACAGAGCTGATCCCAGGAAAGCAAGGTCACAGCAAGAAGCCCTCGAACCCTAGCCTAGTCTAACACCAGAGCCCATGGACTGTGCCCTCCCGTCTCCCTAGCTAATAAGGAAAAATTAAGTAGCTGGCATTTGTTCCTACCCTTCTGAAGAAAGCTCCATCCTTTCCAGAAACGTGATTCTGATTTTATCAAAATGTGTATACATTTTATTGAAAGCCTGTCCTCACACATAAACAAACCAGCCAAATAAAATAAATAAATAATAGAGATGAAGTCTTTCCTTAATCAGCAGCCAGAGTCACACGCACAAACCTTTATTCAATTCCTTCTTTAAAAAAAAAAGGTTGCAGACACTAAACATGTAAACATCAGATTAAATTACTGGAAGTCTCCCCTCAACCCCCACTTCTTCACCTCACCTACCTCCCCTGTGCTCCCAGCTCTAATTTGACTAAAGTGACTGTTTCTTCCTATGGAAAGGAATGAAATATTTTCAACCCAGAACATAACAAATGACTCAAACACAGAGTTCAGTTCGCTCTGAACCACGACTCAAGGCATTCTTTGGGACATTTCCTGTTTTCTGATTAACTACGCCTGCTTCGCTCTCAGGTCCGTGAAGGTCACCACTGCAGCCAGTAACTGGCATGCCAACTCCCGAAAAGGTTTCCAAGAGAAGCCAACAAGCCCTCCCTGCCAAGCCGCCCCCTTCGTGTGGAACCATTTCCTTCGCTCTTCACCTACCAGACAGTGTGTTGGATTCTTTTTGAAAACCCTGAGAGCCACCAGGAGCCCTAAGACAGAACTGCTATACCTGTGCCGAGTGGACCAGGTGCCCACAGAGGTAATGACACCTCCAGTGGTCACATGAGTTACGCACTTCTAAGTGCACACCATCTCCCCATCCTAATAATCCTGCAGGAAAAAAGGACAGGGCTTAATCCAGATCTTCTGACTGGTCTCTCAAACCAGCAGCCTCTGCTACTCTGAGCTGTTATTTTGGGAAGTCATAAGGCTCCATCACCAAGTCCAGGGTCCCTCATGGTAAACTGGTGAGTTTAGACTAGATAATGTCTAAAGTTTTCTCTAACTCCTGTGGTACATGAACCTTATGAAATCTCCTCAAGTCCTGGCTGGTTGGAGCGCTGAGATGGCCCCAGGTGAAGTAGGGGCGCTATTTACAAAGCCTTCCCAGGTAACTCAGCTCCTCTGTGAGTTAAAGTAGACAGAGCAGGTCTCCAGGTTCAGCCACACGTCTCTACTTGACCTCTCAGTCAGAAGCCCTTCATCTTTCTGGGTCATGGCTCCTTTCCGCTGAGCAATGAACGTTCACACACATGCACAAATTGACTCCCTATTTCCATAGCATGAAACTTCCTGACTCCACACAGCCCATCTGACAGAACCATGGCTGACATTCCTTAAGTGCTCTGAGCTAGTCACTGTTCCCAGTGCTTTCCACGGATGCTGCTATTTAATCTTCACAACAACCCTCAGAGGTAAGTTCTGTCATTATCGTCCCCATTTACGGATGAAGAAACCAAGACACGGAGAGGTTAAGCATCATCAAAGGTCACAAAGCCAGCAAGTGGTGGAGCTGGGACTGAGACACGAAGCAGTTTCCATAGTTGGAGAATGAAGATGAGACAGTACTTACTACATAGCAGAGCAATTTCTCCATGGTTTGACCAAATTGGACTTTATAAGCTCATATAAGAATTATTCCTCGGGTTGCTTTAATGATTAAATGAGAGAATGGATGCAGAATGCTCAGCACAGGGCCTGGCAAACAATAAGCACCGAAAAAACAGGAGTCATTGTATTACTTCTTATTACTGGACCCAGGCAGCACGTCAGGCCTCCCCCAGTGAGTTTTCCATGGAACACTGGAGGGCAGGGCTGCAGTAATCAGAGGAAGTGCCCAAGAAGCTGGGGACAGCCCTGGTGTAGCAATTCTTCTACTTGGCTTTGTTCCAGTCCTCTGAAGCCTGCCCTGGGCAGATGGCATGCGGGCAGTGACTGCCCCTCCCTTGCAGGCATCTGGGGAAATTTTCTCAACAACCAGGGGGCAGCGGAGGCTCTGGGCAGGGCCAGCGGGAGACTCCTCTGCCTTCAGGACTCTAGAGGGGCCCACAGGGAGCACAAAGACACATGGCCCACCCTGGTGTACCTCTGACTTCTTGCTTTCCAGTCCTGGCTCCCTCATCACTCCAGGACAATGTTGTCAAACGGGTTCTAGGAGAAAAGTATTTTGGCCCAGTGGCAACAAACAAAGCAAGTCTGTTTTGTACATTTCTGAAACAGTCCCTGATATTGCTGATAAACAGGAGCACCCAGACAAAAAGGCAGGCTGGGTTTCTGCTCCCTTTACTGCAGCCAGTGCCCCACTGGCCTCTGGAGATGCCCTTTGCAGTATGCAAGCTCTTGAATCAAAACTAAATCCTGCGGGAAGCAGATTTGGCTCAACGCATAGGGTGTCTGCCAACCACACAGGAGGTCCAGGGGTCAAATCCAGGGCCTCCTTGACCTGTGTGGAGCTGGCCTACGGCACTCAAGGAGTGCTGTGCCACACAGGGGTGTCCCTGCGTAGGGGAGCCCCACGCGCAAGCAGTGCGCCCTGTAAGAAGAGCCGCCCAGAGCAAAAGAAAGTGCAGCGTGCCCAAGAGTGGCGATGCACACACGGAGAGCTGACACAGCAAGATGACACGACAAAAAGAGACACAGATTCCCAGTGCCGCTGACAAGAATACAAGTGGACACAGAAGAACACACACAGAATGGACACAGAGAGCAGACAACTGGGTGGGGGGCAGGGGTGGAGGAGAGGGGAGGGAAATAAAAAGAAATAAATCTTAAAAAAAAACCAATAACTAAATCCTGTCAGGGATCTGCTGCAGTGAAGCCCAGTCAATTCAAGCGACTCGTACAGAATCTAGCTCTACATCCTCAGAGCTGACCCTGGGGAACGGGCAGCTTCTAGCTCTGCCAGCTGCCTGGGATGCTGGTGAAGGAGCCCAGTGGACCAGGCATCTCGACGGGCTGCCTTCGTGGATAAACTGAACAGTGTGCCTCTTCTTGATTTATTTTCCATGTGAGCATTCACTCTATACTTGGCACATTAAACATGTTCACATCTTATCCTTACAAGGGAGGTACTGGTATCCCCATTTTGCAGATGAGGTACCTGAAGTTTCAGTGAAGGTAACCGGTTAAGTAAGCAGCAGAGCTGAGCTTCAGACCCAAGTCTGCCTCATTTCCAAACCTGCGCTCCTAAGTGCGACCACAGGCTGAGGGCACCTGGCGTCCTGCCATGGTCTCATCACTTGCCAGCCGGGTGACTGTGGGTCACTTACTTAATCTAGAAATCTCTCTAGAATTCTTCAGTAATAAAGATTGGTACCTTTAATGCCAAAAAAAAAAAAAAAGAGCGCCTACATAGAGGGCTTATACTACGCCAGGCCTGCTGCTGAGGGCTTAGTATGTGCTACCTTATTTAATCCTCACAAATTCCAGCATCACCTTATTTTGAGGCACAAGGAAACGAATTAACTTGCCCAGGATCACCCACTAGTAAATGACAAAGACAGAAACTGAATGCAGGCCACCCAGCACCTGAGCCTCTTAACCTCCCTGCTCTCCTGTCTCCAGCTAGCAGAGAACTGATTTGATAACAAACGAATTAAGGTACTTGGCAAAGTCACTCTGAACCCAGCTTGAGGAGATGGAGAGTCATGAGAGTGCCAAGGCCTTCTCAAGCCTGAGCTTTCTGTAAAAGGGGGTGCAAAAGCCTCCCTCGCAGAGTTGCTGCAAGCACCAAAGAAGAAAACCTGGAAGTGCCCACAGCGTGGGCATGCCTGTGTGCTGGATTATAATCAGATTCATAAACTGCCTCCATTAGACAAGTATTAAGAGGATCCAGTTCCTCTGCCCTTCCTATCTCCAAGATCAGATAGAGAGAAAGTAAAATAGTCACATAAAGGAACTTTGAAAACAAAGACAAAGCACTGGATGAAACTCTTGATAATTAGATCCTATCTCTCCTAGGCCAGA
The DNA here is from genome assembly GCF_030445035.2 of Dasypus novemcinctus. NCBI lineage: Eukaryota > Metazoa > Chordata > Mammalia > Cingulata > Dasypodidae > Dasypus > Dasypus novemcinctus. The sequence goes on from NC_080678.1 coordinate 49,855,641, forward strand.
AAAACTACCAGCCTAATTACCCGCGGCCTCAGTTGTTGCTGTTCCATAATTCCTAATCTCTTTAAATGAATCTTTTGCCCTTGCCAGCATTTTAATACATCATCCTCAGCCCTGCTTCCTGTATGCAAATGGCTTTGACTTCTAGGCTCTTGAGGAGTGAGGCTGGTTGGTTGCCGCAGGTCTGAAGCAAGCTGGGAGCTGGGGGTGTTTGGGGGGTTTTATTTGTCAGTGGAGCCTGGGACAAGGACAGAGGGTAAAATTAAGGCGAGAGGTGCAAAGCACAAAGGAAACCAGAGACATGCAAGAAGCAGTGGGAAAATGCATGGGTCCAAGGGTCTCAAAACCAGGGTCCCAGGCCTTCCCTGCCTCTTTCTGGCTACCTAGTTTTGGCCTCCTTTGTCCTCTCTGAGACTCAATATCCTCATCTTCAAAATGGGCATAACCAAAGAACAAATGAGATCAAGCCGTGAGAGGGTTTTCTACGCCCTAAGTGCCCTGGGATCATGCCCTTCCTCACACCACGTCACACATGGAAGCCATTAATGTGCCCGGCACCCTGAGGTGAGGGAGAGCATCTGGACGAGGCCTCTGACACAGTGACACCAAGGGCTCTGGCCTAAAGGCACAATGCCCCAGGCCCTGGCTTGGTCTGGCCAGCTGCCCCCAGGGCTCAATTTGCCCCCAGGAAGTGCAGTGTGTAGAAGCCAGAGCCTGGATGCCTCAGCCATAAGGGGTCGGAGCTCAGAGCCCAGGTGCCTGGCCACAGGGGACTAAGAGCGAGGCGGCCAGGCCCAGTGCTCGGCACCATGTGAGGGCAACACAGGGGTCCTACAGCCCCTCTTGGAAGCTGCTGTGGGACCCTGAGCAAGGTGTTTAACCCATACTGGCCGGGGGGGGGGGCTCTGTTGTGGTCCCTAGGGGAGCAGCGGCAGTCCCCCAGGTGCAACGGTAAGGACCAGGAAGGAATGAGGGTCCAACAGTGAGCCCCTGATACTAATGACTATGCTTGTGAGCCTATACACCTGAAATAAGAACAAGGCCTAGAGCAGCACTGTGCCTAAGAGTTCCCTCCTGACAGCCTCCATGATACTCAAATGTGGCCAGTCTTGAAGCCAAACTCAGCATGTAAATGCAATGCCTTCCCCCCAGCATGGGATATGACACCCAGGGATGAGCCTCCCTGGCACCGAGGGATCACTACCAAGTACCAGCTGATGACGTAACTAGAAAATGACCTTAAATTAAAGGTTCAATGTGGACCAGCAGAATATCCCTGTCTACATACAATAACAGGAGTTAAAAATGCTGTTTGACCTAAAGTAAGGGGGAAATGGAAAAGACAAATGAGTTCATATGGCTATGAGTTTCTAAAAAAAGGGTCTGGAGGTTGTCAGAAGGATTGCCCTTATGCACACCTGAGCAGAGTCTCAGAGACAGATAAAGTAGATACAACCTCAGATACTGGTCCTTTTGAGGGCTAAAGAGACCCACAGGTTCTATGGTCATGGCTGATGGGGTTCACTACCATGCCAGTTGGCCCTATTTTAGAGTTTGTGTTTCTGTGTGATGGAGCTGGACTCAGATGTGATCTTTGTTTACAAGCCTCTCCTGTTACTTTTACCGGATCTGTAGTTGGTGCTGGGGTTTAATATATACCCGGGGGACCTGAATCTCTGGACTGACCATGTGATAGCCAGGCCCTGAGCCTCAACAGACTTCAGCTCCTACACTCTGATTTATTGGACTTATGCCACCCAGCTAACATGGAGTTGAAGAATGTCAACCACCACACCATGGAGCCTAGAGTGCCTACAACTGAAAGCAGGAGGATTGCATCCAATATCCATGTGGAATCTAAACCCCCTCTCGACATAGATGTGGACCAAGGTCCACAGGAAGGAGGAATACAGTAAGGATCAGAGTGGACTTAATGATATTCTATTCATGAACTACTGTGGTTAATAATTGAGAAAATGTGGCACTGATGTGGAAGAAGTGGCCATGGTGGCTGCTGGGTGTGGGGAATGGGAGGAAGAGAAGAGATGTGGAGGCATTCTCGGGACTTGGAGTTGTCCTGGATGGTGCCCCAGGGACAAATGCCGGATGTTGTATGTCCTCCCATGGCCCACTAGATGGAACGTGGGAAAGTGTGGGCTACAGTGTGGAACACGGGACATGGGGTGCAGTGATGCCCGGAGATGTACTCACCAGATGCAATGGATGTGACATGATGATGGGGGAGAGTGTTACTGTGGGGGGAGTGGTGAGGTGTGGGGGGGTGGGGGCGAATGGGGACCTCATATTTTTTTAATGTAATATCTTTTAAGAACATGAATAAATTGAGTAGAATTTGAAAAAAAAAACAAGAAAAAACAAAAGACAATTAAAATTTTAAATAAATAAATAAAAGAAACAGCAACAACAACAACAAAAAAAAGGTGTTTAACCCAGACTCAGTTTCTTCAGCAGTAAATGGAGGACTTCATTTTTGGGTGTGTGTGAGAATTAAATGAGTACATACACGTGAAGCACTTAGCACAGTGCTTAGTAGACAGTCGGCTTCATTAATAATATAATCTGCAGATCATGACGATGCTTCATGTCCAGAAGTTTAAACACTGCATTCTCACATCACTGAACTCCAGCTGGATTTACAGCTAGACTATAAACTACATGCAGGTAGGAGCCAAATCTGGTTCGCTCCTCACCATGTATGCAGGACTTGAGCTGAGTGCATTCTCAGTCCATATGTGTTGACTGAATTCATTTTGGGAAGAAGTAAGAGGAAGCAGTAGCAAAAGAGAGAAGGGAGAGAGATGGGGACTGTCCAGGAAGTAAATTCAGACAGTGAGGAAAGATAAGCAAAAAGGTCATTTAAAATTTTTTAATAATGGAAGAGAAACAAAGGGGTGTTTTTAAAAATTATAAGCTGTGCTATTGGGATGAAAAGGATGATAAAGGTAATCAACAACAACAACAACAACAAAACTGAGGCAAAGTGAAATGGAGTCTCACCATGCCAATCAAATACTAGATTTTAAACACATTACATACAAGAAGGTGGGATTTTAGGCTCCACCAACAAAATGGTCCAAAGTTGATTATCAGTGGAACTGATTCACTACTAAGCTATGTCAACTCTAAGCCTCTGAGTCACAGCATGTCATAAAGAGTTTTATTACTTTGTGGCAAACACACCCCAGGAGGGTTGGGTTTTATTTTTCTTTTCTGTTCCTTTTTTTTTTTTAAGTTCTTCTTTTATTCTGGGTATGTGTTCTTCCTCTTCCAGCCTGGATGCAAAGGACTCCAACACACTGAACTACTCAATGCACCCAGAGTGGGGAGAACTCATTCATTTGACTTGGTTGCTTTAGCACAAGCAGGGTGTTGTTTCTTTATGCACGCTGGACTCAATGAATAGACATGGAGAGTCTGGAATCCAGCTGGATCTGACCTATCTCTGCCTCAGTTTCCTCAAAGGTAAAATGAAGAGGATGATGATGCCCACTTCCTGAGGCTGAAATGAGAGTTAAAAAAGATTGTGCAGGAAGTGAACTTGGCCCAATGGATAGGGCATCCACCTACCACATGGGAGCTCCGTGGTTCAAACCCCGGGCCTCCTTGACCCATGTGGAGCTGGCCCATGTGCAGTGCTGATGCGTGCGAGGAGTGCCGTGCCACACAGGCGTGTCCCCCGCGTAAGGGAGCCCCACGCGCAAGGAGTGCACCCCGTAAGGAGAGCCGCCCAGCGCGAAAGAAAGTGCAGCCTGCCCAAGAATGGCGCCACACACACGGAGAGCTGACACAACAACCAGATGACGCAACAAAAAGAAACACAGATTCCTGGTGCCCCTGATAAGGATAGAAGTGGTCACAGAAGAATACACAGCAAATGGACACAGAGAGCAGACAACGGTAATAAATGGCAGTGGCAGTGTTGGTGGTCTAGTAAGTACTGTTGTTACTCAGGGTGTCCATCCCTGCCAAAGTCTCCAGAAGACTTAATTTATGCAATCTTCACAACTCTCTGAAGTAGGGACTATTGCCCTCTCCATTTTACATGAAGTGACTGAGACACAGAAACTTGTCCTCTGCGCTGTCCAAAATGGCAGTCACAACCCACAGGGCTAGATACATTCAAATGAATTAGAATGAAATATTAACAATTTGGCTCTTCGGTCACACTGGCCACATTTCCGTGATTAATAGCTACATGGGGCTAGTGGCTACCATATTGGACTGGACAGATCATAGAAAGTTCTATCGGACAGTGTAGCCCTAAAGAGTCTAACACATGGTAGGCACACAAACAAATGATTGCCAAATGAATGAAATTTTTAAAAATTAGTAAAACAGGTTTGTTTGACTTTCACCAAACTAGTTGTTTTGACAAAATATGAAACCAATGCAGACATCTTTCCAGGTTTGTAGCTTCACCTTCTAAAAGGAGAGCTTAAAGGTCCTGCATCAACTATTGTCACTTGATTTGCAAACTTTTTCTCTTCTTAATCACTAACCAAGCCCACCCACTTTTCACTTTACAATGTGCAAATAAAGCCAGCTTTCAAGGAGTGGAGCAGGAATAAGCATTTATTACATGCCTCCTATATGGCCAGGCACCTTAAAAAACTTCATTTTATTTGAGTCTTACAACATTCAGAGAGAAGTAGGTCTTCTAACCCACTTCACAGCTGAGGAAACAGATTCAGAATGGTTTCTTGCCATTAACAAGGCCAAAGTCCTTATGTCAAGGTCAAGGGTAAGGTGGGGCTCCCCTGCCTTCCTGCTTCCTTTGACAAATAGCTTAATGGGTCCCAACAAGCCCAAGGAAAACCTGAAGTCCTGAACACCAGGATCGGTTTTGTAGTTTGTAGACATGGAGGTCTGGCCCCATTTGGTCCCTCTTGTCCCTCTGCTCCCCATCTGACATCCTTGAAGAAAACAAGAATCTCACTTGAATGAATGAAGGGAGGAACTGGAATCATTTATTCATCACTTATTGACCATCTACTATATGCCAGGCATTGAGCTAGGTGCTGGGAAAAAGATAAGGTGCCTGCCCTCATGAGTTACTGTCTGATGGAGGAGGCAGCTGGAAAATCAAATAAACCAGCAAATACATGACTGTTCATTCTGATAAAGGGATGAAAGGAGAGAACTAGAGGGGACCTGAGCTAGGTCTAGTCTGGCTTCCCAGGATGGACTACTGGAAGGAGCAGTATGATGGCCTGTTCCAGCTCTACCCAGGCTCAAATGGGCCAACACCAACCACAACATCTGGCACTGCAGGGGACTCAGAGCTAATTTCCCACAGGACTTTAGCTTTGGCCACACTGGCCACACACCCCTGGCCACACTGGCCTGGCCAAGGGGCCACATACCCTCAGGCTGCTGCAAACTCCTTGCCGCTGGCCACTGCAGCTCCTGAGACTACACTGCTGTGATACTCATTGTCAGCTAATGAGGTAAGTGTGAGTGGAAAATCCCAGTCCAGAAGGAGTTAAGAACCTACTATGTGCCTAGATGAGAAGCTATCTATGTGTTCTCACAGGGGAAAGAGGAATGAATTAGACATAGGTCCTGTCTTCAAGCTGCTTGTATGCAGCCTCAGCCGACAGGCATCCCATCTATTGTGAACAGCTAAGCCTGGGCACCCTTCAGAAATGTCCCCCAAGGTTCTGTATGTCCTTGCAGCAGTGAAAGAAGGAGTGGGGCATAAGAGGGCAAGAAATGAGCATTTGCCTTACAACCATATATGTCGGGCACTGTGGTAAACGCTTTAGATATTTCTCCATGACTGATTCTCACAACATCCCTATGAGGTAAATATCATTGTCTCCATTTTCTAGATGAGGAAACAAAGACTCAGAAATACAGTTGTCCAAATATATTTAGCGGTTAGTAATAAAGACGAAATAAAACTTAGTCTACGCGATCTGAAGTGCCTCCCTTTCCATTTATTGTGTTGTCTAGGGCAATGGGACTTTTAAAAGTAGGGGAGAGGAGTGGAATCAGGTAAATTAAAGATTGGAAGGGGCAGGTCTAATTCCCGAGCTGGAGGGAGTGGGCTCCTTAGTTCTCATTCTTCAGAGCTTGCCTGGTATAGGAGATGCATGGGAGGTGTCGGTCCTGCTGGGGCCTCGCTGGGACTGGGCTTCCTGCCCTCACAGCCACAGCCAGTTGTTCCAGGGTGAACATCTGACCAAGCTGCACCAGGAACCTTCTCAAGATCTAAATTCAGACACGGTCACTGTTTTCAGGTGTAGATTCAGGACCAAGTTAGTGCTGTGATAAAGATGGATTCCTGCAAAGCTAGAAACTACAGGAAGCAGGAGTAGGAGGCCTTGCCAAGCATAGCCAACATGCAGAGAGGAAATGGATAGATGTGCGGGAGAAGCAGAAGTCGGGGCCACACGGTCCTGGACTGGAACCCCATGCCCCAAAAGAGAAAGAGAGCACCTCCCTGCCTGACACAGTTCTGGTTGCTGTGAGGCCCATGTTTTGTATTCTGGGACATGTCTCTCTAGCCTGAAGGGGGTGGGGGAGACACTTTACCTGAGCAAACTTGAGTAGGTGTCTATTCCTACCAATTAATTCCTGATGGTGACACCTTACTCTCCAGTAACTGGGTAAGGAAAGAAGCCTTTACCTGAAGGAAACCACAGATCAGCTTGGTTGAGGAAATGCTCCCCATCTGGCATCCTTGAAGAAAACCAAATTTGCCTTTCACATCATTTTCTATTTCTATGCCTTTCTTCTATTTCCCAGTTACCGCTCTCTGTCCCGTTGCTCAGGAGCTAATGCTCTCAGGCTGGCCTCCTATGGAGACACGGCACCTATGCACTCACCCACAGGACAGACACTCCTGGCTGAGAGGAAAGCCTGAGTGTGAGGGGTGAGGCCCAATTAGCCTGCCCAGCATGGTTTTATGAGTATCTTTCATATTCGTTTCTTCCTTCCGATTCCAATCTTCCGTCCTGGAAAACATTTACCTCAGCCAGCAAGCCCTCTAACTCAGGGGTTGTTAACCCGGGTCCATGAGCTTGAGTTGAAATTTTTAAAAAACATTCTTCTTTTGGGAATGTGTTGGTGCAGGTGTGATATATGTATTAAATAATACAGAGTATGGTGTGGACTTAGTAAGGGGTCCATGGTTTTCACCTGACTGGCAAAGGGGTCCATGGAACAAAAAAGCGTAAGAACCCTGCTCTAGCTAGATTAGTCCTAGCCTGTCCTTCACCTTGCTGGTGGCTCCCCACTGGGCTGTGAGTAAAGCCCAAGCCCTCCTCAACCTCACCTCACAGCTCCAACGCTCCCTGGCCTTCGGTTATGTTCCAAAGTCTGGAACGTCTTTCTTCCCACCATTTCTGTCATATTTCTACTCATCCTTTAAGACAAGTCAAATGACCCTTCTCAATGAATCCTTTTACTCTTATGTCAGCTCTTGCATTAGAATCTTTGGCTTGTCTATTCCGGTTTGTATCTCATTTCTATCGTATGTTCTAACTAGTTGGTCTCTTGGACCTAGAAGACCAAGACATATTATGTATATTTTTGTAGCACTCGTTCCTGGCATACTGTCTGATGCATTGTAGTGCTCCATAAAAGTAATTAAAATCAAATTGGGGAGGGAATTTAGGGATTCACGTGTGCAGTTTCACAGATCTAGTCTCCTCAGATAACCCTGCCAGGTAGGAGGAGTTATGTGGATTCAGAAGCTGGAGATTTTAAATCATTTGATTAAGGGCACATAGAAGTTACAGTGAGAATTAGGACCTTGCTCAGCCCTCCCTGGCTCCAATGCCCCAGGCCTTTCCACCCTAAAGGCGGGATAAGAAGTTAGCTGACAAGGCTTAAAGTGCTTGGTGTCCAAGCAGCTATTTCTGGGTGAGAATTGTACTCAGACCCCCTCAAAACACACTCCTGGTCAACAGGAATGCAGTGGGCAAGGTGAACATTGTCATATCACGGCATTCTAACTGTATGCATTACAAAACACTGGCATTTTACATATGAATTTTCAAAATAAAAACTCTTTAAAAAAATGTGTTGGCTTCACATTTTCCTTGCCAGGAGCAGGAAGGTAAAAAGTGCTAAGGCACCAAATTGCCTCCAGGTAGCAGGTGCTAGGAATTGGTTACACTCAGCATTCATGAATGTATGAAATGGCCTTTTGCCAAGCCTCATCTGCAAAGCACCTGAGAGAATATTAAGTGTAATTCTAATTGAAAGAAGGGAGAGTGGGCAACTCCCCATGGTCCTTTCAAGACCAAGAATGAATGACTTCTTGGCACCAAGATGCCTCAAATCTCCTGCCAGCTTGTTGCTTCCATGGTCAGCATTTAAAATGTGTATTCGACATCAGTAATGTGCTAGGTGTTGCCAAGAATATAAAAGTCACATGGTTTCTTAGCAGGACCATCTCTCAGAGGAATGGAGAAGCTCAGTGACAATCTAAAAAGAAACCCAAACCAAATACCACAATATGTTGTGGAGGAGGGAAGGGAAAACAAAATAGCCCAGTCAATTACTTTTTAAAAGGCAAGGGTGGCTTTATAAGTACCAGAGCCTGCAGAATGTGCTTCTGGGAAGCGCAGCTTTGGGAGTTTCCATGCTTCAGCAGGGTGGAGCCACTTTCTTCAGGTGGTGAGTCTCTAGGCCCTGAGCTCCAGGAAGTGATGGAATGACTCAGTAGATCAAACACTTCTGCCTTGTTGAGTGTTTGGTAAATATAGTAAAGTGGTTCTCTAGGAGCAGCCAACAAGGCTCCACTGTCCGTGGGAGCCTGTGGAGCACCTGGGCCACTCACCAGTTGCCTTCAGGAGCCAAAGTGAATGAGACTCAGATCTTCTCTCCCGTCAGACTGCGCCCTTCTTAAAGGGAATCTCAGTGCTTTTGTGGTTATTTAAAGTTCTTGATGTTAATGACCCTAAATTTAAAAAACAACAACTCTAAAATTGCAAATAGCAAACTAGAGTTTGCTAAAAAAAAAAAAATAGGCAGATTCCTATTGCCTTCAACGATCTTTGCAGATTTACTCATTTTCAGATAGGACATTACGGGTCCATTTTTTTCAGGAGAAAAAAAGAACTTTCAGAGAGGTTAAGTGGTTAGCTCAAGACTACAAAGTAGGTAAACTGGAGAGAAATGGTTCTAGAACTATCTAGGATGACACTAAAACATGTCCAAATGAAGCAAGAAATATCTAGAAAAATAAGTGATAACATGACAATTATTTTGTGGCCTCCTGGCCAGTAGCAGGAGCCAAGTCACAAGGAAAAATCCTCACAAGACCGGAGTGAGAGAAAAGTCTGGCTGATGGAATGAATGATATTATAAGGGAAAAATGAGAAAACTGCTAGAGAGGCAAATGAACATTTCATATGAATGTAATGTTGCCAGGTTGTAAAGGCATAACAATATATTCTTTTCCATCATCTTTCCAAGAGATCTGACACAGAAGTAAGGGATGAGTAGAAGGGAAAATGGAAGTCCATGGCAATATACAGCAAAACAATCTTTAAAAGAAAAGGGAAAACACACACAAATTACGGGAACTGTCCTTCAGAAATGCACACGATCACAGTGATGTGCACTTCCAGAATGTCCATTGAACCATCATTGCTAAGTGGGAGAGATTAGAATAATTGACATGCTTATAGCAGAAAGTGTGGGAGGGTTCAAATCAAACCACACCCCTAGTTAGTAAGAGTGGAGAGGGAGAGAAGGGAGGGTAGAATGGTGAGAACTTTCACTTTTTAGTTGTATAATCCTTTCTGGAGTGTTAGTTTGTTTTGTTTTTATGTGTATTACTTTTTTTAACAAAATTTTTTAACTCCTCCCACCCCGCGATGACTCCCTTGTCTGTTTCCTCACTATTTTTGCTCACTGTTTGTGCTCTTTGCCTGCTCCTTGTTTTTGCTCATTGTCTGTTTTTTCTTTGCGAGGCACAGGAAACAAACAGAACCCAGGACCTCCCATGAGGGAGGCGGGCATTCAACTGCTTGAGCCACCTCTGCGCCCTCCTCGTTTGTTTTTGCTAGTTGTCTGGTCATTGCTTGCTCCTTGTCTTGCTCATTGTTTTTGCTCATTGTCTGCTTGTTTTTGCTTGTTGTCTGCTCATTGGTTTTTTTCTCATTGTCTGCCCATTGTTTGTTTGTCTTCTTTAGGAGGCACCGGGAACTGAACCTGGGACCTCCCATGTGGGAGGTGGGTACTCAACTTCTTGAGCCACATACACTCTCAATAGAATTTTATTGTAGTATATCATGCACACACGAACATACATAAACAATAAGTGTATAGTAAAAGTTGTGAATTTACAAAAGAAACATTCATTTCATCATACAAGGGTCCCATACACCACCCTACCACCAACACTTGCATTATTATGAAACATTTGTTACCGACTATGAAATATATTACTACTAACTATAGCCATATCTTACATTTGGTGCATTTGCCCCCCCCCCAGCCCACTTAATATTAACACTCTATATTAATATCACACATTTGTTATAATTCATGAGAGAAGGTTCTTATATTTGTCCTGTTAACCACAGTCCATCTTCCACCACTGAATTTCCTGTGTTATACTGTCCCATGTTTTGTACAATCCAAAGTGTGCACTCAGTGACTCTCATTTTCATCAGAGAGTTATGTTGTCATCACCTCAGTCAATTTGAGTGTTTTCATTATTCCAAAAGGAAAAATCCCATACTCCTTTATACCCCGCTATAGTTGTCTTTTAGAATTGATAAAATAGCTTCTTTGCCATTGTTGCAAAAATATTAGGTTGATGCAAAATGAATTGCAGTTTTGCATTGTTGAAATTTGCTGTTTGATATTGGAATACATTCTTATATGTGGTTACGTTATACATCATTTTAACGTGTATTTCTCACTTTATGTTTTTTTGTAAATGACTTATTACTTGCTGTTTATTTTATATTTATTTTAGACTATGGAAATGGTGTTAGACAAAAAGCAAATTCGAGCAATTAAATGGGTCATAAAGCAGCAGAGACAACTCACAACATCAACAATGCATTTGGCCAGGAACTGCTAATGAACATACAGTGCAGTGGTCATTCAAGAAGTTTTGCAAAGGAGACAAGAACCTTGAAGATGAGAAGCATAGTGGCTGACCATCGGAAGTTGGCAACGACAAATTGAGAGCAATCGTCGAAGCGGATCCTCTTAAAACGCATGAGAAGTTGCTGAAGAACTCAATGTCAATCATTCTACGGTCATTCAGCATTGGAAGAAAATTGGAAAAATGATAAAGCTCAATAATAGGGTGCCTCATGAGCTGACTGAAAATTTAAAAAATCGTCGTTTTGAAGTGTCATCTCTTATTCTATGCAACAATGAACCATTTCTCAATCGATGAAAGTGGATTTTATACAATAACTGGTGATGACCAGCTCAGTCGTTGGACCAAGAAGAAGTTCCAAAGCATTTCCCAAAGCCAACTTGCACCAAAAAATGATCATGGTCACTGTTTGGTGTTCTGCTGCCAGTCTGATCCACTCCAACTTTCTGAATCCCAGTAAAACCATTACACCTGAGAAGTACACTCAGCAAATCGATGAGATGCACCAAAAACTGCAATGCCTGCAGCTGGCATTGGTCAACAGAAAGGGCCCAATTCTTTTCCATGACAACGCCCAACCACACGTCGCACAACCAAAGCTTCAAAAGTTGAACTAATTGGGCTACGAAGTTTTGCCTCATCCATCATATTCACCTGACTTCTCACCAACCAACTACCACTTCAAGCATCTCGACAACTTTTTGCAGGGAAAATGCTTCCACATTTTCTGCTTTGCAGAGAATGCTTCCCAAGAGTTCATTGAATCCCGAAGCATGGATTTTTACGCTTCAGGAATAAACAAATTTACTTCTCATTGGCAAAAATATTTGACTGTAATGGTTCCTGTTTTGATTAATAAAGATATGTTTGAGCCTAGATATAATGATTTAAAATGCACAGTCCAAAACTGCAATTCCTTTACACCAACCTAAATATTACAATATTACTGTTAACTATCATTTGTAAGTTACATTAGTTGTAATTTTCCCATGTATCACCATATTCTTAACACTTTGTAAAAGAAAAATATTCTTATATTTATCCTATTAACCACAATCTTCATCCACCACGAAAATCACTGTTATACATACCCTAGAATATTCTCTAGTTTCCTTTCAATTGGCATTTATGTCCACAGACTACCCCTTTTAGCCACAATCACATTCATAAATCAGCAGTGCTTAGTTATACTCACTATAATGTTACCATCAACTCTATTAATTTCCACACTTTTACAATAAACCTTATTAAAAACTCTACATACATTGAGCATCAGCTTCCATTCTCAACCCACATTTTATTTCCTAGTGTATATCACTTTTGTAATAAAAATTGTTACCATTTGGGGAGAGGGTATAGTTCAGTGGTTGAGCACCTACTTCCCACGTACAAGGTCCCAAATTCAAACCCCATACCTCTTAAAACAAACTTCAGGGAAAAAAATTATCATTTAAAAATATTATGTTATTAAATTTTTAGAATTGAAAACAAAAACAAAAACAAAACAACCCTGTTTTGTTTGGGAGAATGATAAAGTCTTAAAGAAAGACCTCAGAGGTCTGTCTCGAATCTCAGCTGGATTCAGCTTTACAGCCTAGCTGTCTGTGTAAAACTCAAGAGAGCATAGCATGGGCAGGCCTTAAGATTCAGAACTGACTTGCGGGACCTGATGGACCCCAAGGATGTGGAAAATCCAATCAACTTTATGGCTTTCATAATCTAGTCCTGCACTGCTAAATTTCAATGACAGCCACGCAGCAGAGCAGTCGTTCTTATTATACTCTTTTGTTCCATGGACTCTGTTGCCAGTCAGGTAAAAAGCACGGACCCGTTACTAAGTCCACACTATACTGCATATTATTTAATAAATATATCACACCTGCACCAACACATCTCTACAAGAATAATGACTTTTTGAATTTCAATTCAAGCTCACAGACCCCTTGTAAAGAACCCCTGCAGTAGAGAATCCAATAATCCCAAATCCTCCTGATGCATACCAGGCCCTGAGTAGTTCAGCCTCAGAAGGGGTTTGAACACAAAAGACTTGGGTCAACTTTGAACCAGCTGGTTGTCAATAGAGAACATTCCCAACTACAGTGTAGCTCTGGACTAACAGGGTCTCACAGTGTCTATACAAGGTCACCATGAACACGCCTTCATTTGACCATTCTTCCTACTATCTCAGTTTGAGAGGGGCTGCTGACTGCTCTGACCTTGCTGTTTTAAGTACTCAGGAGGCAAAATATTTACACATCAGAAAACATATGGCTTTCTTTGCTGCCACCTTGATCTTCTGCTAGGGTGCTTTACATTTTGTTCACCACAAGTTCTACCCCATTCCATACAGCGAAGCACATCTTTTTGCTTCATGCTCCCTCTGAAAGGCATTATCATAAGTAGCCTCAGTTTTGTCTGAACATAATTTTACTTAATTTTATACAGTGCTTAAAATTGGGGAACACACCTGGGAAGAGATTGCTAACACCAGTATTTTAAGCCACTGGGATAGACTGAAAGCACCTTGAAAGCAAGATAAATGCCTTATTTGTTGTACTATGTTCTTTCCAGCACCTAAGATGATGCCTTCCATATCTTGCAGAGGTATTTCGTACATGGAATCTTAAAGCCAAAAGGAACCTTGAAGAGATCAGCTTCCAGTATTCCACAATTTAAAAATTTAAGAAACATGTTGATAAATCTGGGTTAGACAATGTCATCAGATATTTAGTTATGTCAGCTAGAATCCCATATCTTCCTACTCCAAGGTCAATGTTCTTTCTTCTATCATGCTGCTTATGAATGAATGAATGACAACCATTCAATTTGTACAACCACAAAAAGACGAGAAGAGAATACAGTTAAATAATCTAGTAAATATATTATTTAGATAGACTACATTTGCCCAATTTAACTGAAGTTTTCCACTTTTAATTGGATGTTTAAGTTCATGGTGTGAAATATGTTTCCAGTCATTTAAAAGTTTTGATTGATGCATACACACCCCAGATAAATGACAAGTCAGATTTCCATATAGCATTAACGCCAATTTCTTTATAATCTAGACTTGCCTCAAATAATGACATCAACAGATTGAAACTAATGTTGTTTTTATGCTTTTATATGTCAATATAAATGAAAACTTTTCATGTTATCTCTATTATATAACTGCTTTCAGGAAAACAATTTTAGAAAACAACGAACTAACCACTTGTAAGTAAACGCTAACATAACATGACTACATGATTATCCACTAACCAGATTCTCAGATTCCCAACTTAAATTGTCCTTTAAGAGTTCAACTTTGGTCCTCCAAATCTTTTATTTATTTATTTTATTTATTTTACTAGACAACCATGTTGGTAGCTTTGGGTCTCATTTCTTTTATTTTCTAGCTCACCCTCATAGGGAGAGTTTTGAGAAGGCGAACAGGGAGAGAAAATTCGACTAGAGAAAGGAAAGAAGCATAGATTACCCAGAAACTGGAAGGGAGAAGTAGTCAAAGTTCCTGGAAGGAGAGAGAATCAAGCCCAGGCAGGGTCAGGAAACACACGCCCATTAAGGCTCCCCTCTCTCTGCCACTCCCTGCCCCCCACTCCACCCAGAAGTGAAATGGCAATTTTACCAATGAGCACGGACAAAGAGAAAATGAGAGTCCTCAAAGCCAGATTTAGACACGCCACTCCAGTCAAAGCTGCAACTGCCTGCAAAGCCTGGTAGCATGCCACCTCACACTAGCCATTCCTGACCCCCTCCACGTAAGTGGAGTTAGAATGGGCTCTTAAAGATGACCTAGTCTAAAGCCTCCTCATCCACTTTCCAGACCAGAAAACTGAAATCCAGAGCAATGAGGTCATTTGCCCAAGGACATTCAGCAGGACAGAACTAGATCCTCAGACTGTAGACGTGCTCATCAGAGCTCTTTTCCCTCTGAGCAATAAAAAATGACCCAACTTTCTACAGATGAACAATTACAAAGGGGCAAAAAAATATCATGAAATAAACAAATCCCCCAAAACAGCATCACCTCCCCACCCAGTGTCAGAAGGTCAGTGACAATACAAGTAGCAGCTGGTTGTTTAATGGAGCAATGGGTCTCCAAGAACTTATTTGCTCTTCTTCCTCCTTTTATTTGTTTCTCATAGGCAGAGCAAATCAAAATGCACGTAAAACTGCCGAAACTCTTACTTGGAACCAACACAGACCTTTTGGATACCTGAAATTTGGGGGTTAACATAAAAGGGTATTTTTCCCCCAGGGGCTTACTAAAATCACATTCTGTTAGAGCTAAAATAGCAGGTCATTCAATGAGTGTCAAAGCCCTGGGGAAAATAAAATGCCTTCAACAGAAATCGATCCTCCTTCCTGCCCTGCACAGGTAACAAACTTGCACTAAGGCTGGAGACACTTTAGTTTTAGCAGTCGCCAAAACGCGCACAGGTAAAAACAACGGGACCCAAGGAAGTGTAACATTCTAAAACAGGGCTTTAGAAATAGAAGAAAACTTTTCCTTACCTTTAAAAATAACAGAAACAATAGGATCCGGTTTCCCAAATTTCGTTTTGGGAATATTACTGGCAGATTCCACAATCACTCGAAGCATGGCTCCCAATTCAGGCAGAAAACAAGTTTCAGCGAAAGAAGTTAGGAGGCCGCGGGCGCTGGAGCTGCGGGGCGCGCGGCTCTGCGAGCGCCGGGGAGGGTTTCTCCAGGGAAGGGGGGGGGCGAGGCCAGGGGGTGGATCGCGGACCGAGTTTTCACTGAAGGCTGAACGTAGACTGACACCCAAACTCCCGGCTCTACGCAGTGAAGCGGACACGGACTTAGGAATTCGTGAAATGTGGAAGTGAGAAGAAAAAACCTCCTCTAAAAATAATTATGTGCAAACAAATGAAACCAAAACGGATTTGGAGCTAATGAAAAACGTGGGCAGGTCAGGAGACCACTAACGATGATGCTTTTGGCACTAATTCTTGAAACCGAATTCACTGGTTTCCTGCTACCCCTTCCATTCGTTTGTGATGTTCGTTGAGTTTTAAAACTTTACTTAGTCATTTTAAAATTTCGTTTAACCTTTGCCGTTTCTTCTCTCAAGCTTTCGAACTCACGCACTCAGTAACCACTTAGATCGCTTTTCTAAAAAGCCAGTTAAAGGGCGCCCCCTACTCTATGGCAAAGGAATAACAGCGCATTTCAAGCAAGTCCAATCCAGTGCACGGGAATGTGAGTTTACAGAACCGGCGTGTGGAGAGCTGATATTTTGCTTTACAAAGGATTCTCCATAGAATTCCTTCAGAAATCCTTCAGAGGTGTGAGCTGGGCAACTAAGTTTTCCTGGTCCATCAACTGCTCCAACACTCTTCAATGAAAATGGAGATGTGGACTTGCCACTGTGTACATAAACCTTCCCCATCAGCAGTGTGTGAGACTTCCTGTTGCTCTACATTCTTGTCACATTTGGAGATGTTAGATTTTTTTTTTAATGTCCCCGTTTTGTCCCAAAGGATGCATTCAGACAGTATAACTTAATGGTTATATCACCTGGTTTTAGTAATCAGCCTGACCTGCATGTAAGTCCCTGCTTCACCACAAATTTCTTAACCCATCTCTCCCTCAATTTTCTCATCCATAAATTGGAAATAAAGGTTGTTATACGATAAAGATCTTAGCGTGGGGCCTCACACAAAGCACACAGCAAATTATACATGTACACAACAGAAATTAGTGTATATTCATGATTTCATAGCATTCCTATTAACGGAAGTTGCCTTTAAACCAGGTTTGCATTGCATTTCAGAGGAAAGGGCTAAAATTTAGAGCAGAGAAACATAGGTCTTCCTTTTCCTGCTGAACACACAGCCAACACACACAGAGCCATCTCCTAGCAATTGTTTCAAGTGCATCGAAAAAATAAGGTTGACCTACAAGAATGCTTCTGTCTTAGTGAGTTTTTTAAAGGCTTACATAAAGAAAAGAACCAATGAACCCATTGTCATATACATTAGAATATTTTGTGGCCATATAGATAGTTTTAGGGAATATATACAAAAAACATATTTTTTATTTTATTTGGCTGTTCTTTTATTTCTTTTTTTTATTGTGAAATATATGTATAGAAAAAGGCCTGCAACAAAAATGTGACAGCTTAACAAAAACCATCCACGTCAAGATAGAGAACACTGGAGTTCCTCATACGAACCCCAGGAGTTCCTCATACGTCCCATGTATCACATCTACCTCCTTCCCCACAGAAGTATTTTTCTTTTTTTTTTAAAGATTTATTTTATTTATCTTCCCACCCCACCTCCCCCATCCCCAGTGTCTGCTCTCTGTGTCCGTTCGCTGTGTGTTCTTCTGTGTCTGCTTGTATTCTCGTTAGGCGGCACTGGGGATCTGTGTCTCTTTTTGTTGCATCATCTTGCAGCGTCAGCTCTCCGTGTGTGCAGCACCACTCCTGAACAGTCTGCGGTTTCACACAGGGAGGCTCTTCTTGCTTGGGGGCCAGTACTTTTGCACCGGGGGCACCCTTACGCGGGGGCATCCCTGTGTGGGCTGGCAATCCTTGTGCGCAGCAGCACTGTGTGTGGGCCAGCTCATCACACGGACCAGGAGGCCCTGGGTACCAAACCCTGGACCTCCCATGTGGTAGGTGGACGCTCTATCTGTTGAGCCACATCTACTTCCCCCCACAGAAGTATTAACTACTTGCTATCAAATGTTCAGGGTTTGGGATGTTACAATAAGTACGACTTGGAACATGCTTGGACATTTTTCCTAGCATGAATGTTCACAAATGTATCTAGGGCCTATATCTATGAATGGAATTGCTAGACCAAAGGGGATATGCATTTCCTTACCTTTACTAGGTAATACTAAATTTTATTCCACAGTGGTTGTATTATTTACATTCCTACCAGTAGAGTATGAGACTTCCCATTGCTCTACAGTATTGTCACACTTGGCAATGTTAGATTTTTTTAAAAATAAATTTTATTGAAATATATTCATAAACCATACACTCCAATTAAAGTGTACAATCAATGACATTTGGTATAATCACAGTTGTACATTCATCACTTCAATCAATATTAGAGCATTTTCATCACTCCAAAAAAAAAACACAAGAAAAACAAAAACAAACAAAAAACCCTACCCCTTAGTAGTCACTTCTCAATCTTTCTATCCTTCCTCTGTCATACCTAAATGCTAATCTATTTTCATCTTTATAGTTTATTTATATTTACATTTTGTATAGTTGGAGTCAAACAATATGTGGAACCTTTGTGTCTAGTTTCTTTCATTTTGCATACTTCCTTTTTTTAACCATTGATGGAAGGTTATTAAAATATTATTTTACACTGCTGTCCATAGTTTGCTTTGGTTGTATTTTTGCCCAAATTATCATCCCTGACATTCATATCTTATAACATTAACACAATTCATTCTTTTTCAGAGGAAAACGTTCTTATATATGCACTCTTAACAATACTCATTTTTCATAAGGATTTGATATGCTATATGGTATCATGTTTCATTTTTTAGCTTTCCTTCTACTGATACCCACAAGTTCAGACTTTCCCTTTCAACCACTATCATACCCATATATTAGTGCTACTAATTACAAACACTATAATGTGCATTCACCATTTCTATTCATTTCCAAATATTTATAAACAACCTTTAAAAATCAATATTGCACAGATTAGACCTTCGTTTTCCATTTTCCTACCTCATTCTATATTCTGGTGACTTGTGTTGTGGCTATTAACTCCATGAGTTTGCTCATTATATTTGGTTCATAATGAAATCATACAGTATTTGTCCTTTTGTGTCTGACTTGTTTCAATCAACATAATGTCCTCCAGGTTCACCCATGTTGTCACATGCCTCACGATTTCATTCCATCTTACAACTGAATAATATTCCATCTTGTGTATATACACCACAGGTTGTTTATCCAGTTGATGGACACCTGGGTTGTTTCCATCTTTTGGTAATTGTGAAAATGCCGCTGTGAACATCAGTATGCTGATGTCTGTTCATGTCCCTGCTCTCAGTTTTCTGGGTATAAACTCAGTAGTGGTATTGCCAGGTCACATGGCAGGTCTATATCCTCCTTCCTTAGGAACTGCCAAACAGACTTCCACAGCGGCTGTATCATACTACATCCCCACTGACAGTCAATAAGCGTTCCTATCTCTCCACATCCTCTTCTACACTTGCAGTTTCCTGTTTTTTTTTTTTAAATAGTGGCCATTCTAGGAGGAGTAAAATGATATCTCATTTGTAGCTTTGATTTGCATTTCCCTAGTAACTAGTGATGTTGAACATTTTTTCATTTTTTTCATCATTTGCATTTCTTCTTTAGAAAAATGTCTATTCAAGTCTTTTACCAGTTGGGTCATTTGTCTTTTTATTATTGAGTTGTAGGATCTCTATATACCCTTGTCAGAGGTATGATCTCCAAATATTTTCTCCCATTGAGTAGGCTACCTTTTTATTCTCTTCACAAAGTCCTTTGAGGTGCAAAAAATATTTAATTTTGAGGAGGTCCCACATTTTTCTATTTTTCTTTGGTGCTCAAGGTTTGGGTGCAAAGTTTGAGACCACACATACCACAAGATCTTGAAGTTGTTACCCCACATTATCTTCTAGGAGTTTAAAGGTCCTGGCTTTCGTATTTAAGTCTTTGATCCATTTTGAAGTGATTCTTGTATAAGGAGTGAGATAGGGGTCCTCTTTCATTCTTTTGGTGATAGATATCCAGCACCATTTGTTAAAGAGACTATTCTGTCCCAGAAAATCCAACTTGGTAGACTTATTGAAAATCAGTTGACCGTAAAGGTGAGGGTCTATTTCTGAAATGTCAGTGAGAGTCCATCAATCAATGTACCTATCTTTATGCCAATACCATGCTGTTCTGACCACTGGAGCCTTGTTATATGCTTCAAGTTCAGGGAGCATGAGTCCTCTGACTTTATTCTTCTTTTTTAGGATGTTTTTGGCTATTCATAGCTCCTTTCTCTTCCAAATAAGTTTGGTAATTGACTTTTCTATTTCTGTGAAGTAAGCTGTTGAAATTTTTATTGGGATTGCATTGACTCTATAAATCAGTTTGGGTAGAATTGACATCATCATCACAGTCTTCCAATTCATGAACAAGGAAATGACCTTCCATTTGTTTAGGTCTTCTTTGATTTCTTTTTGCAGTGTTTTGTAGTTTTCTGAACATAGGTCCTTCACACCCCTGGTTAAATTAATTCCTGGATATTTGAGTTGTTTTGTTGCTATTGTAAATGGAGTCTTTTTTTCTTGATTTCCTCCTCAGTTTGTGCATTACTAGTATGTAGAAACACTACTAATTTTTGGGAAGCAGACATGGCTTAGCTCATAGAACATCCATCTACCATATGGAGGGTCCAGGGTTTGATCCCCAGGGCCTCCTGGCCCGTGTGGCAAGTTGGCCTACATGCAGTGCTGCTGCCGCGTGCAAGGAATGCCATGCCACTCAGGGGCATCCCTGTGTAGGGGAGCCCCACGTGCAAGAAGTGCACCCCACAAAGGAGAGCCACCCCATGTGAAAGAAGCACAGCCCGCCCAGGAGTGGTGCTGCACACATGGAGAGCATGCAACAAAAAAATACACAGTTTCCCAGTGCCACAGGATAATGCAAGCAAATACAGAAGAATTCACAGCAAATGGACACAGAGAGAAGACAACAGGGGTAAGGGGAGAGGAATAAATAAAATAAATGTTAAAAAAAAAAAAAGAAACACTACTAATTATTGTGTATTGATCTTGTATCCTGCCACTTTGCTAAACTCATTTATTAGCTTTGGTAGTTTTGTTTTAGATGTCAGAATTTTCTAAATATAGGATCATTTCATCTACAAATAGTGAGAGTTTTACTTCCTCTTTTCCAATTTGAATGCTTTTTTTTCCCCTTGCCTAGTTGTTCTAGCTAGAACTTCTTGGACAATGTTGACTAACTGATGACAGTGGCCATCCTCATCTTGTTCTTGATCTTAGAGGGAAAACTTTCAATTTTTCTCCATTGAGTACAATGTTGGCAGTGGATTATTCATATATGCCCTTATCAAGATTGAGGAACTTTCCTTCTGTTCCTATCTTTTACAGTGTTTTTATCAACAAAGGATACTGGATTTTGTCAAATGTCTTTTCTGCAATAATTGAGATGATCAAGTTGTTTTTTTAACTCCAATTTGTTAATGTGGCATATTATGGTAATTAATTTTTTTGTGTTGAACCACCCTTGCATACCAGGAATAAAACCCACTTGATAGTAGTATATAATTCTTTTAATATACTGTTGGATTTGATTGGCAAGTATTTTGTTAAGAATTTTTGCATCTATTTTCACTAGAGAGATTGTTCTGTAATTTTCTTTTCTTGTAGTATCTTTACCTGACTTTGATATTAGGAATATGTTGGCTTCATAAGATGTGTTGGGTAGTTTTCCCTTCTCTTCAATTTTTTGGGAGCACTTAAAGAGGACTGGTATTAATTCTTTTTGAAATGTTTGGTAGAATTCACCTGCGAAGCTATATGGTCCTAAACTTTTCTTCGTTGCAAGACTTCTGATAACTGATTTTATCACTTTACATTGATTGGCTTGTTGAGTTCTTGCATTTTTTGTAGAGTCAACATTAGGTTGTTTGTGCATTTCTAGGAATTTGTCCATTTCATCCAGGTTATCTCATAATATCCTTTTATGATCCTTTTTATTTTTATGGAGTCAGTTGTAATGTCCCCCCCTTTGTTCCTGATTTTATTTCTTTGCATTTTCTCTCTTTTTTCTTTATAGTCTAGGTAAGGGTTTGTCACTAGTATTGATCTTCTCAAAGAACCAGCTTTTGGTTTTGTTGATTTTCTCTCTTTGTTTTTTTTTTTTAAGATTTATTTATTTTTTTACATTCCCCCCCCCCCCCCTTTTCCCCCCGTTGTCTCCTCTCTGTGTCCATTTGCTGTGTGTTCTTCTGTGTCTGCTTGCATTCTCATTAGGTGGCTCCGGGAACTGATCCTAGGACCTTCTGGAGTGGGAGAGAGGCGATTACTCTCTTATACCACTGCATCTCCCTGTTCTGCTACATCTTCTTATTTTCTCTTCTCTGTGTCTCTTGCTGCGTCATCTTGCTGCACCAGCTCTCCGAATCAACCAGCACTCCTGCATGGGCCTGCACTCCTCATGGGCCAGCTCACCATGTGGGCCAGCTTGCCCTCACCAGGAGGCTCCCAGCACCAAACCCTGGACCTCCTATATGGTAGACAGGAGCCAAATTGGCTGAGCCACACCCATTTCCCATCTTGGTTGTTTGTTTTTTTTCCCCTCAATTTCATTTATTTCTGCTCTAATCTTTGTTATTTCTTTCCATCTGCTTGCTTTAGGATCGGTTTGCTGTTCTTTTTCTATTTCCTCCAGGTTTTTAGTTAGGTATTTGATTTTGGCTCTTTCTTCTTTTTTTTTTTTTCTTTTCTTCTTTTTTAATACAGGTCCTTAGGGCTATAAACTTCCTTTTCAGCACTGCCTTTGCTGTATCCCATAAGTTTTGATAAGTTGTGCTCTTGTATTCATTCATCTTGAGATATTTACTAATTTCTCTTGCAGTTTCTCCTTTGGCCCACTGATAGCTTAGGAGTGTGTTGTTTAGCTCCCATGTATTTGTGAATGTTCTCCTCTCCCACCTATTATTGAATTCCAGCTTCATTCCATTATGATCAAAGAAATTGCTTTGTATAATTTCAATCTTTTTATATTTATAGAAACTTGTTTTGGGGCCCAACATGTTGTCTATCATGGAGAAAGATCCATGAACATTTGAGAAGAATGTATAATCTGCTGATTTGGTGTACATGTTCTGTATATGTCTGTTAGGTTTAGCTCAGTTATAGTACTGAAATTCTGTTTCCTTGCTGATCTTTTGTTTAGTTGTTCTATCTATTGATGTGAGTGGTATATTGAAGTCTCTAACTATTATTGTAGAGATGTCTATTTCTCCCGTCAGTTTTGCCGAAGTTTGCCTCATGTATTTTGGGGCAACCTGGTTTGGTGCATAGATATTTATGACTGTTACTCCTTTCTAGTGGATTGACTCTCTTATTAGTATGTAACAGCTTTCTGCATCTCAAATTTTTTGCATTTAAACTCTATTTTGTCTAATGTTAGTATAGCCACCCCTGCTTTTTTTTGGTTACTGCTTATGTGAAATATCTTTTCCCAGCCTTTTACTTTCAGCCTATTTGGCTCCTTCAGTCTAAGGTGAGTCTCTTGCAGACAGCATATGGATAGCTCATGTTTTTTAAAAATCCATTCTGTCAGTTTGTATCTTTTGATTGGCTAGTTAAATCCATTAACATTCAATGTTATTGCTATTAAAGGCATTTCTTACTTCAACCGTTTTATCCTTTGGCTTTCATAAACCGCATCTTGTTTTTTTCTGCCTTTTTACCCTTTTTGTTTCTCTTTTTGATAGTCATTTTTATACTCACCTCCAAGCCTCTCTCCCCTATCTTTTCCTTTGATCTGCAGAACTCTCTTTAGTGTTACCTGCAGTGCCAGATTCTTGTTTACAAACTCTCTTAGTTTCTGTTTATCTGTGAATATTTTAAACTCACCTTCATATTTGAATGACAGTTTTGCTGGATAAAGAAATCTTGGCAGGTAGTTTTTTTTTTCTTTCAGTATTGTCATTATATCATACCAATGTCTTGCTTCCATGGTTTCTGATGAGAAATTCTCAGTATATCTTACTTGGTATCCCTTGTATATAATGTTTTTTTGTTTTTTGTTTTCAAAGACTTATTTATTTATTTCTCTCCCCTTCCCCCCCACCCTGGTTGCCTGTTCTCTGTGTCTATTTGCTGCGTCTCTGTCCACTTCTGTTGTTGTCAGTGGCACGGGAATCTGTGTTTCTTTTTGCTGCGTCATCTTGTGTCATTTCTCCGTGTGGGTGGTGCCATTCTTAGTCAGGCTGCAGTTTCTTTGGTGCTGGGTGGCTCTCCTTATGGGATGCACTCCTTGAGCATGGGGCTCCCCTATGTGGAGCCCTTGGATGTAATGTTTTGCTTCTCCTTGGGACTTTGAGAATTTTCTCCTTATCTTTGGAATTTGACAATCTGAATAGTATATGTCTTGGAGTAGGTCCATTTGGACTTATTCTCATTGGAGTCCACAGTGCTTCTTAGACATGCGTATGTCTTTCATGAGAGTTGGGAAATTTTTGGCCATTATTTCCTCAAATATTCTTTCTGCCCCTTTCCCCTTTTCTTCTCCTTCTGGAACTCCCATGACATGTATGTTGTTGGACTTCAGGCTATCATTCAACTCCCTGAGCCCCTGCTCAATTTTCCCCATTCTTTTCTCTCTCTCTTCTTCTGTCTTTCCAATTTCAGTTGTTCTGTCTTTTATGTCACTGATCCTTCTATTATTTCAAATCTGCTGTTTGTATACCACTAATGTGTGTGTGTGCATGCAAATGTGTGTGTGTATATATTTTTTTGTGGTGCTGGGGCTGGAGATTGAATCCAGGACTTCATATGCGGGAAGCTGGTGCTCAACCACTGAGTTACATTAGATCCTCTGAGTTGGTTATTTTGTTTGTTTGCTTATTGTTCATTTTCATTTTTAGGAGGCATTGGGACTGAAACTCGGATCTCCCACATGGGAAGCAGGTGCTCAACTGCTTGAGCCACATCCACTCCCCCCAATATATTTTAAATCTCACCTATTATGTCTTTCATTTCCATAAACTCTGTTATTATTCTATTCATGCTTCAAATTCTTCTTCATGTTCACCCAGTGTCTTCTTTTTTTTTTTTTTAAGATTTATTTATTTCCAACTCCCTCCCCCCGTTGTCTGCTCTCTGTGTCTGTTTGCTGTGCATTCTTCTATGTCTGCTTGTCTTCCCTTTAGGCAGCACAGGGAATCCATCCTGGAACCTTCTGGAGTGGGAGAGAGATGCTCGATCTCTTGTGTCACCTCATCTCCCTGGTCTGCTGTGTCTCCTATTGTCTCTCCTCTGTGTCTCTTTTTGTTGCATCCTCTTGCTGCACCAGCTCTCTGTTTGGTCCAGCTTTGCCACATGGGCCAGCACTCCTGCATGGGCCAGCACTCCTGCATGTGCCAGCACTCCTGTGCAGGCCAGCACTCTGCTCAGGCCAGCTTGCCTTAACCAAGAGGTCACAGGAATTGAACACTGGACCTCCCATATGGTAGATGGGAGTCCAATCGTTTGAGCCACATCCACTTTCTCCCAGTCTTCTTAATGTCATCTATCTCTTTAGCTGTGTTGTCCTTCATCTCCCTGATTTGATTTAGGAAATTTGTATGAATGTTTTTGGTTAGTTATTTCAAATCCTGTGTCTCATCTGGAGCTTTGATTTGTTCCTTTGTCTGAGCCATATCTTCCATTTTCTTAATATGGCTTGTAATTTTTTGCTGATGTCTAGGCATCTAACTATGACAGTGAGTTTACTCTGATGGTCAGTTTCTCTCTTATCTAGGTATTTAATGTTGCATGGATGTGTGTTACTACTGTTCTTTGATTTTTGGTTCAACGTGTTCTAGATCTTTAGATCTAGATCTAGATCTCTAGATCTTTAGGTTTGCTCCTGTTTAACAGCTCATACTGGAGCCATGGGCCCAGTAATGCATGAAAACCAGTTTCCAGGGGCTTTAGGGATAGGGGCACTAAAGATACCAGAAAGCCTCTTTTATTTAGTTTTTCTTTCCTTGCATGCACTCTCCTGGCCTTCCAGCAGATGGCACTCTTCAGCAGAGGTCTCTACTCAATCTAGAGGGAATGTGTTCACTGGAACCCCATCTGGGTGAGCAGTGTAGATCAATGTCCTGGAGAATTCTACCTTAAGGCAGACTATTCATAGTTTATGTCTCCTTACCCATAATATTTTCCCAGCAGCATTGCCACTCTCAGAGTTTTCCTACTCTCAACTTACATGTGCTTTTATTACTACTTTTTGTTTTCTAGTTTTAGGTATGTTTTCTCATGAGGAAAATGAGAATTCAGCTTTCTTTCACCCTTCTAAACCCACCACCCATGTGTACACACTCTCTGAATCACATCCATCCAATATAGATTTGTTATACATTTTTATATTGGTGTGACTATATATACACTATTCCTAACTAAGCCATGAAATATAATGTGTGATATATTTCATACATTAGATTTTTCTTTCCTTTTTTTTCTGGTGGGGAAAGTTAATTACTACCTTGTTCTTGTTTTTTGTACCCCAAATTCTTCCCAAATTATCTCAGCATGTTTAAACAATCACTTTAGATATTATATCAATTTTATCTTCTTAAAGAAATCTCTCCTGGAGGCTTTTGGTGGTTTTGCTCTGGACCCACTGCACAACTGTTGCCCTAGGGCTTCGCTCCACCATCATCTATGCCCTTTGCATTTCTCTTATTTGGGATGGGATCCCATGTTTCTTAGATACCATGTCCTCCTCCTTGGTTCAATTTCTTGTAGTGGTAGAGCACATAATCTAGTAGTTTCCTGACAGAAGTTACATAGAATGTAAAGTTTGTTGTTGTGGCTGTTGTTTTAAAAATACCTTTTCTCTCTGAAGGGCTTTATTCTACTGTCATATTTGACAGTTTGGGCACAGAATTCCAAGTTCAAAAGCATTCCTCTTTAATGGAAAGCATTGTTCCATTGTCTTCTGGCTTCCCACGTAGCTCCTCCCTTCTCTAGGAGTGTATTACATAGCTCCACCTGTTGCAGTGTGACTTTCAGTGCTTTTCTATGAGAAGCACATTCTGCCCTGCCCTAGCAATGGCAGATGTGGCTATGGGCCTGGCTTTCGCTAATGGGATTTGAAAGTACAGCAGATGCTAAGATACACCACCTAGATAAACCTCCAGAAATAACTTCTTTTTTCCCAGCTGCTGGGAGATCTGCCAGAAAATGTCCCTCTGCTGTCAGCCCTCTTTGGGAATTACTCCAAATGAAGAAAATCACCTTTTCCAAATGGGGAAAATCACGTTTCCTTCCATGAGCAGCCAACCTCTAACGACTGATCAACGCAGGGATCAAGTGGTGACAAGCTGCCGAGCCATCCCAGCTCCAGGGCTCCCCATGGCATTAGCTGAGGCCTGTGTTGAGACTGCATCATTGCCCAAATCCACTTTTTTTTCTCTCCCTTCTACAGTATTGATATCAAGAATACTTCCTAAGAAATATCCTGCACACTTATCTCTACCTCAAAATTTGTTCTCTGGGGGACCCAACTGCTCAGAGTTAGTGCCAGGAGTGGTTCAAGGAAGCAGATGCTTTTAATGGGATTTGGGGCTCCATAATCACCACCCTCCTGGTAATGAGGACCCCTGGCAGTAAGTGGAGCACTGATAGCCCCTGGCACAAGTGAAACTGTTAGAAATGTTACCAGTGATGAACTGGGCTGGTATAACAGTGGAAAGGTATGTATTAGCTGGCAGAGAAAACAGGCAGTTGAGATATATGTGGGAAATAGTAGCTCTAAGGACTTGAATTTGTGTAGCTATTTTTAAATGTAATTGACACTCTGAAAAGGGGTAACAAAAGACTGAGAGTGATCGAGCAACAATTAAAAGCTAAGTGTGACAGACAGAGCACCTCCTTCCTGTCTGCAGCAGGAGGGCAAAGAAAACTCAACACCAGGGTCAGGACCAGGACTTAGTCATAAAAGTAGCTATGCTCCAAAGAAGACCAAACTCCCCAAGACAGGTCTCTAGGATGGGGCCAAGGCCCTTCTTGGGAAAGAATGGGTCGCTGACACTGAGATTGATGTGCCAGACTCCACTGAACCCTCTGAGCCTGCAGGAGTGGTATGTTTCTCCGTGTTAAAAAACAAACCTCTCTATCCAACTTGCTTGAATACGATGCGGAGGCCTCTCCCCTGCAGGACAACCTGCGCTATTTTCAGGATCTGCTCCCACCTCCTTTCCTGGCCACTAGGATGATATCTAGGGTTAAGTCCCAAAATAACTCTGCTGAGGGATGTGCTAGGCCTTCTAAAGGCAAATTGGGATCACACCGTTAATAAACTGCAGGACACAGACCACGTGTGCTGGCAGGAGCTGGAAGAATACACATGGGCCTCAATTCTAAGGGTGCTGAATTAACACGGCACAGAAAAGAAATTAGATTAAAAGAGAGTTCATTGATATGACAGTGCTCTCCTGGAATAGTGGCTTTCATTCCCTGCAGGGCCCCTGAGAGATGCTGTGAACACATTCCTAGGATGGCTCCGAGAAGCATGAGAGATCAGAGAAGTTAGGAAGAAGTAACCCGGATTGCTGTGGCAGACAGTGGAAAGTTGGGATTAAAATGGTCAGAAAGTGGGCATGATACTGTGGATTTACTACGTAAGGTCAGAAGGCCCAGCAGATGATGACGTTCTATGGGGGCCCTGAAGGACACATCATTTACCAAGACAATAAAGAAAGCCCTGGTGAGAGGGTCCCAGCGCCTCTAAGAAGTTCAGTCGGTAAGCACCAGTCCTGACTTCACACCAGCTTGTAAAGTGTGTATGCCCACGTGTGTGTGTATGTGTGTGTTGAGAGTGGGGTGGGGTGATCCACTAGTAGGATCTGAATGTGAATGCGTGCTTTCAAAACTGCAAAGTTTTATGCAAAGGCAATGCATGTATTCTTATATTTCATCACCATTGGCATCCTCACAATTGACCCTTCATCTTTTCTTCTTTCCCCCACTTCTGGCACAATGGCAGCCTCCTGGGGCCCTGTTCAGCAGGCAGGTCCGGCCTTAAGTGCTTTATTTGTATGAACTACTTTGGTCTTATGAGATAAGCTCAGTACTAACTTCCACTTGTAGCTGAGGAACTGAGGCAGAGAAAGATTAAGTGGCTTGCTAAAGGTTATAGCTAGGATTTAAACCCAGGCAATTGTGGTGTGGCCATTCCTGGGAACACCTGCTAGAATATATCACAAAGTGCTTTGCATCTTCTAAGCACCGTGGAAACAATGGAGCCCAGCCTTGGTTTTGCTAAGGTGCATGAAGGCTGGGGCACCTGGATACCATCTGCCCTCAAGGGGTTTGTTTTCTGAGCCTCCAGCTTCCTAGTGCCAAGAAGACCCAAAGTCTGCTCTGCCATGGTGCTGAGATTTCCTCTCTATCTTCTGAGACTGAGGAGGTGCTAACCACTTAGTTCCTCTGTCCCTAGGCCTCTCTTTGGACTTCCCCTGTTTTTTCCCAGGCTTGGGTACATACTCACTGGTGTTACAGTTACAGGCAGGGAGAAGGGAGAGAGGGAAAAGGAAAGAATGGGAGATTTCTCTAGCTTTGTTCAAATGCAAAATGGTAACGGTCTCTTTTCCTTTTATAATAAGATTATAGAAATAAACCTTTAAGATTCAAACAAATACCATAAGAGCAACACTTTTGTGATTCTAGCAGAGGAAGAACTTATATCATTGATGTGGAGGCAGTGGCCACTGGAGGTTCTGAGGTCAGGAAAAGGAAAGACAGGTGTAATATACGGGCATTTTTGAGACTTGGGGATTGTCCTGAATGACATTGCAACGACAGATACAAGCCTTTATATATCTTGTCATAACCTACGGAATGTGTGTGGGAGAGAGTATAAACTACATTGTAAACTCTAATCCATGCTTAGTGGCAATGCTCCAAAATGTGTTCATCAATTGCAATGAATGTAACACACTAATGAAGGATGTTGTTAATGTGGGTAAACGTGGGCAGTGTGGAGAGCAGGGCATATGGGAATCCCTTATATTTTCTATGTAACATTTATGTAATCTAAATATCTTTTTAAAAAATTAAAAATTAAAAAAAAGCAACATTTAGAGAAAACTATTTCCTTTTGGACCTTACATGGAGGAGTAAATTAACAAATGAACATCAACCCTTTATTCATCAATAATAAGTTCTTTTGTTCAACAAATATTTGAGCCAGACCAGGTGTTAGCTACTGCAGCTTCAGCAGAGAATAAGCCACAATTCTGGCCTGAAGGAACACATCAGCTACTGGAGACCATGTCATGTGCTTCCACACATCTTGGACTCAATGCTTTCAGCAACTCTGTGTGAAAGAACTCCTATTCCCTTTTTTACAGCTGGGGAAATTGAGGCTCAGCCGAGTTAAAAACTTGAGCCAGGTTTCAATCCCACATCTTCTGAAACTACTTCCCTTTTCGACTTCACCGCAGCTGAGATCCGTGTTTTTCTGCTTCATTATGTGGCCTCTCTTTCATCAAGTAAAATTATGTAATCTTGGTGAGTGGCCTTAGGCCTGCACCAGAGCACTGGGGCAAAAGAGGAGGAGAAAGATAAATATTTAGAGGAGGCAAGGGAGGACTTAGCAAAAACTCTAGACATGTCCTCAAAGCAATAAGGGTAGCAAAAGATTTTGTGAAAGTGAAATGAAGATAAATTTATAACATCTTATTCCAATTCCAGTTTTACAGAATCTTTGGGATTACCTAACAGCAGTTTTCAAACTGGCACACACAGAGGGTCCATTGTTAAGATGTGTTTCCTAATATACTTCGTCAAGAGTTATTCCAGTTGATAACTAAAACACTTTTTGGAACTAAAGTACCATTTTTAGTAGCTTAATTATAGGGTTTTGCACAGTGGTAGACGTTATTTTAAAATAATATATAGTATATTTAATTTTCACTCTTTTAAAGAAGTGCTTGGCAGTGACTGAGTCTATGTGTAGGGCAGGCAGGGATGCAGTATTTCATACATTTGGCAGCCTCATTGTCATTAATCAAGGCAGTTGGAGTAGCTAAATGTAAGTCAGGAATGAATCTGACCTTCAATAAATTATTAATACAATTTCTAAAATAAACCTAGAAAAATGGAATGGAGAAAAGTAGAATCATTTTCAGCTTTGTGCTCACTTTTATTGAAATATTTGCTAGACAAACGGCCCCCAATCATCCTTCTGTCAGATTCTCCACTCATTCATGCATGGAAGCATTCATTCAACAACATTTATTGAAGGTCTACTTGGTGCCAGGAACAAAGCTTACTAAAATGATAACTAAGATACAGTCCCTCTCTGCAGGAAACTCATAATTATAGCACAATGTACTGAGTGCACTGATATGGAAAACCACAGGAGAGAGGGAGGACAGGGGTGAGCAAGCAGGGTAGGGTCCCTGCAGGAGGTGACAGTTCAACTGAGTCTTAATGGTTGGATTGATGCATATGTATCTGACTGCATGATCTCATGATCTGAAATAAAATCAAACAACTATACATGGTGAGTATTGGGAACCTTAAACCATTTGACATAGCTGGAGCATCAAGTGTGAGGTGACAGTCAAGCAGTGATCCTAAGCAAGCAGGCAGATCCCAGCTCAAAGAGCCTTGTTGGCTCTGCTAACAACCCCTAATATCTACTGAATGCTCACTACCTACCTGGTGCTCTCCTACACATTTGGTGTCATTTAATCCTTCCACTGCCCTGTCCTATAGGAAAAAAAGTACTTTATCACCCCCATTTTACAGATGAGGAAGGTTATAGTTAAGCAACTTGCCCAAGTTTTCCCAGGAAGTGAGCCAGGCTCTGAACACAGGCCATCTTCTGTCAAAGCCCTGTGCCCTTAAACTCCTACACCATGCCTTGCCGGCAGTGGGGACCTGTGAGAGAGAGGCTGTTTCCAGCAGGCGAGTTAAATGATTAAGTTGCATTCCAATACCCTGGATACAAATGAAACTTTGTAATAACCCTGCAGACTTAAAATATTAAATTAAAAAAAAAAAAAAAAAAAGAGTTAAAACAGACAGCCAGTGCCAAGGGACGGCCTTCTCCAAATGGGATGCACCCTGAATCCAGGACCAAGTCAGGAAGTTTCACTTACTGAGCTAATCAGAATTCCCCTATCTGAGTTTAGTCAACCATAGAAAACCTCACCAAGAAATAGCCTGCCTCTGAAATGATTTTCAAATATGTTACTTACTGATAAGGCTGCTGTCATCTCCGCTGGATGCTGAGGGTGCCTCCCTATTTACCAATTTAATACACCACCCTTCTGCTCTGAAGGCGATCGCTAATCCTGAAGGAGAGCTGAAAAGGTGCCAGGTTCTAGCAGGATGGTGTTGGTGCTTGATAAGCAATATTGATAGCAGAAAGGAGGAGAAGAAAGAATGTGTCTGTTTTTCCACAATAGTCTAGGGCAGAAGAGACCTTGAGCTACTAATTGTTTAACTCACTGAATAAATATTTATTGATATTAACCCACACAAGCACTATGGTGCTAGGTGCTGAGGATATGGTGGTGAGCAAAATCAGACATGGCCCCTCAAGGAGCTTATGGTCTATTGATGGAAAAAGTCACCGGTCACAAATAATATTCAACAACTGTGGTGAATGCTTCGAAAAAGTAGGTGGTACTGAGAGGAAATCCCCCTTTCAGGGAGGCAAACAAACCTTCCCTGAGATGGTGAAGACTGAGCTGAGATCTGAAAGGCAAATAGAAAAAGAGATAACAGTGGGAGCCTTCTAGACAGAGGGGACTCCTGTGCAAAGGCCAGTATTTTAAGTGTATATATTAGGCATGTGACATGATTAAATCAGCATTATTTCAAAACGATCCCTGCTGAGGGGAAATAGGTTTGGAAGGAGGCAAAAGTTTACTCATTCCTTCTTTTCCTTCCTTAAAGGACATTTGTTGTGTGGCTACCGGCATGGTCAAGAAGAAATGTAACATGAGACACATTTCTCATTTTGAATTTTCTAGTAATCACATTTTTAAAAAGTAAAAAAAAGTGAAAATAATATATTTTATTACCCAACACCTCCAAAATAATATTATTTCAAGACGTGATCATATAAAAACTATTAACGAGAGATTTTGCATTATTTTTTCATACTGTCTTTGAAATCTGTTTATTTCACATATCTCAGATATTAAATTTTCATCAGAAATACTTGACATGTATTTAAATTTCATAAAACTTACAGTTGAAAAATAGATTTACATATTCAAGTTGTTCCAAACATACTTAAATGTTTTCCAATAATTGAATCACCTATCAGCGATTAAAAGTAAAATTAAAAGTTCTGTTCCTTAATTGCTATAACCACATTCCAAGAACTTAATAGCCAAATATGGTTAGTGCTACCGTTTTTGGAGAGGACAGAAGGAATGTTTCCATCAGTGCAGAAGGTTCTATAGGACAGCGCAGCTCGATCTGCTGGTGAGGTCCTCTACATTCATTGGCATCCTTTTGGAGGACATAAACCTTCAGAGGTGATGGGCACACTCATCTACAACACTCACTCTTTCCCTTTAATAATGCTAAACCCATTCAGCAACCTTTGACACTCTTTTCCTTTCCCAGGAAGACTTTCCTACTGGGAAGAAAATGAGCTAGCCTGCTGAGATAAATATTCAGTCTGCTTGGTTGTTACATTTCTCTCTGTAAATGAATAAAGATGAGTTTTGAATCTTCGCAGGATTCCCCTGAGTAAACTGCCAACATCAGAGTACTATCACTTTGTCAGACCTTGGGGAACCTACCAGCTCCTCACAGCCTGCTGACTGGCAGCACCTATCTGTGAAGAGCAAACAATGAATTTCAGGCCTAAGAATGACAATTAAGGGCCAGTGAGCCTCCTGTCGGTTCCTCTTCCTCAGGGCCTTGAGAGCTGGCATGTAACTGGGAGGTCTGGCCCAGCAAGCCCAGGTACTGGCCCCAGCTGTGGGTCCACCTAGGCCCTCCCACCTCCCCCTAATTCTCTGCTCCCCTTTTGGCACCAAAGGGAAGCAGGATTTTTTTTCCCCCCTAACAATCTGTATATTTTTATGAAAACTAGTATTTGTCCCTCATCTTTATTCTTGGCAATGGATGGCAATGAATAATGTTCACACACTGACCTATCTTTTGCCCCAACTTCTTCCTCCCATCCCAATCTGATTTTTTAACACAACAGATATGAAGGAGACCAAATCTGTGTACTTATCTAGAAATGTGAGCTCCTTGGAAGTAGACCAAGGATTATTTCCCTTTACATTTCAGCATTTGGCAAAATACTGGCACCTGATGGCTGCCCTGAGAAAGTTTGATTTTTATCACATTTGTTAGTGGGGAAAAATGCTTGCGTCAAAAAAATAATAAGTTAAAAAAAGATTCTTTTACATTCCCTACAGGGTTTCTCATCTGTTTCATTCAGTAACCTAAAGGTTTGTTGTCTTTAACATAATAATGGCTAACAATTGGACATTTACTAAATACCAAGCACTTTACATAGATTCTCACTTAATCTTCATAACAACCGATAAGGCAAATATTTACCTCATTTTACAGAAGAGAAAATAGAGCCTCAGCAAGGTTAAACAATTTATTCAAGGTCACACACTCAGGAGTTAAACTCAGTCTTAATCTAGAGTTTAACCCTTACACAACACTGCCCTCCTAGGAAGTTTCGTTGTATCCCTTTATCTATTGTTTTAGATCTCTGGTGAGTTTATGCCTGGTCTGAAAATGGCAGGCCCTGTCAAACACTTTCTCTCCCTCTTAGTCTCAGCGTCAGAGAAAGCGCTCAAGGCTGGGTACCTTAGAACCCCATTAGATCAACAGACTTGAGGCCTGAGGCCAGCAATCTGGAGCTAGCGCCTGCCAACTTCAGAGTTCATAATCTCAGCTTTCAACCTGGGTGCCCATCAGTTCTCCCACCGGTTATATTCCCATATATCCACCCCTGCCTTTTGGCAAGAAAAAGGCTTACTTAGCCCAAGGAGAAGACAAGGGAGGTGTGCTCCAGTTCTCTCGGGCATGGAGGGGCTCCCATTTTATACATGGAGAAACTGGTAGGTGAATAATGCCCAAGGTCACAGAAGAGTTAGTCCTAACCCAGCGTCACAGAACAGTAACTTGCTCCATCCCCA
The DNA here is from genome assembly GCF_030445035.2 of Dasypus novemcinctus. NCBI lineage: Eukaryota > Metazoa > Chordata > Mammalia > Cingulata > Dasypodidae > Dasypus > Dasypus novemcinctus. Next base: position 49,890,645 of record NC_080678.1, read on the forward strand.
AAACATCCCCTTATAAAGAAATGCTAAACTCAAATAGTCTGAAGCGTCAGAGAAACCCAGCGACAGCCCCGGAATTGGGTAGCGGACTCAGAGCAAGGCCTTCCCGCCCTCGGACCCGCCTCCGCCCTACATCCCCGCCCGCCCTCTGCCCCAGGCCCCGCCCCCTGAAGGCTGCAGCCAATCGGGGAGCCGCGATCCCGGAGCGCGTGGCGCTCACCTTCCCAGCGCGGCCTCCTGGCCGGCAGTGACGTGCACACCCCGTAGCCGCGGGATTCAAACTCCCGGAAGCGGCGCCCGCGCCGGAGGGTGTGGCTGGGCAGACGGGAGCGCTGCGCTGCGCCGCGCCTCAGGTGCGGGTGGTCACTCGCGGGAGGGCGAAGTGTAGCCTGGGCCCGCAGTCCTGGGGCCGGACTGTACCGCGAGAGAGGCGGGATCGGTGGGCAGATCTCCTTCGCTTGGACTCAATCTCCGCCCGCCGTGATTTATGCCCCCTTTCCCGGGCGCTCATCCGTGCTGGCACCGGGCTGGGCACTTCACGACTGTCGTCATTTTGATTTCTCCTTTCAGGTCTGCGGTGGGTATCGCTATCCCCTTACAGATAGGCGCGGAGAGGTCAAGTGACTTGGCCAGGGTCTGTTATTACCTTTCAGTTGTACAGCTTGTTGCTGATCACCAAGAGCTTTCCTATCCATCCTACAAACTTCTTCATTTTACAAGTGAGAATACAAGTGCTGAAAAGCACGGGTACTTTATCGTGCCACTTTTTGCAGTTTTTCCCCCTTATCTATCTCTGTAAGTGAGATCTTACGTGAGAACTTTTGTAAGATTTGCTTCTCCCTGTAGACCACATGGCCTGTGATAGATGCTTGTATAGTTTACTGGATGGACTTGTTTGGTCAGCTCTTGTCCAACATGACTTAGGTCAGGACAGCCAATCAGCAAATATTTTCTGAGCACCTGCAGTTATGCTCTGTGGGTAACAACAACAACAACAACAACAATTCAAGATCCAGCCTCTGAAACAATTGTTGAACATTTTTTAAGAAGGAAGGAATATAAATCTGAATACCTCATGGGTCATATGGACTATGCCAGTTAATTAGAGTTCACAGAGGGAAAGCTTCCTGAAGAAGGTACAGCCGGGCCAGGTAAGGTTTGAACCTTGTGAATCCTGGGGCTATTGGTCAGACTGGAATGCTGGAATGGAATATATAGGGAAAGGAGGTTGGTACAATTAGATGGAGGGAGGCTTGGAGATCCTGGCAGAGTCTAGGCAAGAGGCTAGATATAATAGTCATTCACTGCGGGAGTTCTGTCCAAAGGTCAGGAAGCAGATGTCGGGGAGTTCCTTCCAGTTCTACCGATCTATAATTCCACCATTTTGTCTGTGTCTTGATGACATGGTTCAGAACCCAGTATGCCAGATCAATACTGTGATACCAAAGCAGCATATAGGAAAGAACTTCCTGTGACAGCAAGTTCATTAGATACTGTAAACTTGTATTTGCCTGAATTGATTCACTAGCTGTTTTAATCTTTTTTTACCTTAGAATAGGCAAAAATCGAGAACTAACCTTTTGATGGATGGTTTGTTCAACACAGTCTAGACAGTTCTAATATTTTCAGGCTTTCTGATTCTATACAGGATGACTGTATACAAGTCCTTTCCTCAGAGAGGATTTTTTCCCCACCACCCTAAACAGGTCTCCCCTATTTTTATTGGTATCATTTATGGCCACACTCTTTGTTTCTTCTATAACATTTATTGCAACTTGAGAATCTGTGTTTCTTATTATTGCCAGCCTCCTTTACTAGACTGAAAGTTCCATGACTTCAGGGAACATGTCTTCCCCCACATCCTCTCCCCCACCCTGAGTTTATACCCAGCACCAATTATAGTGCCTGATAATAGTAGGTGCTTCAGTATTTTTTGAATGCATAAATGACCGCATACTTTTATAGATTTCTTAATCACACCATCAGTATTTTATCTCAGGATCCATAATGAGGAAAAATGCTTTTTAATTTCCCTAAATAGAGCTACTTTTATTATATGTGTAGTATGTTTCTCTCTCTCTCTCTCTATATATATATATATTTTTTAAAGGTTTATTTATTTATTTAATTTCCCCCCCTCCCCTGGTTGTCTGTTCTTGGTGTCCATTTGCTGCGTCTTGTTTCTTTGTCTGCGTCTGTTGTCGTCAGCGGTATGGGAAGTGTGGGCGGCACCATTCCTGGGCAGGCTGCACTTTCTTTTCACGCTGGGCGGCATTCCTCACGGGCGCACTCCTTGCGCGTGGGGCTCCCCCACGCGGGGGACACCCTTGCGTGGCACGGCACTCCTTGCGCGCATCAGCACTGCGCATGGCCAGCTCCACACGGGTCAAGGAGGCCCGGGGTTTGAACCGCGGACCTCCCATATGGTAGACGGACGCCCTAACCACTGGGCCAAAGTCCGTTTCCCTCTCTATATATTTACCTGCTAGAAGTTAGATTATATACTTGCTCCTAAACTAATACCAGATACCATTAATAGATACTAAGCTTCTCTTAATTTATCTCTTATTCTTAATTCCTTTTATTCCTAAATTCCTTAAATATCGTGCCTCTCTTCCTATAAAATGTCTTTCTTGGATTCTCACTTCTGCCTACTGGGCTCTCTCAAGTCACTATTAAGATAGATCTGAAGTATGCATAACTTCAAAATAAGATATGCCATTTTGCTGAGCAATGACATTTCAAAGCCTGTATACTCAGAATTATATTATTTGCCACCAGCTTTTTCTTCCTGGGTAAAATATATCCTTGCTTATAACTGATTTCTTTCAGGCTTCATTTAATAGTCTAATCCTTGATTACCCTCTATTTCCTTTCTTTTTTTTTTTAGTAGTAGCAATAGTTTCTTTTTATAAAATTTAATGTAATTTAGGAAACAATATACAAAGCTGAGCTCTTCCAGCATTTCCAGGTGAGAACAGGAAGCTCCAATTACACAAATTTTGTGTTTTGTGCTGGCTAAGTACAGCAGTCAGCACCAGTCTTGAAAAGTTAGCTACAACACAAACATCCTTCAAAATGAAATGTCATAATAGCAAGACAGGTAAACTAGGGCTTAACAAATGATGACGACTTGGGAAGTGACTTAATTCCTCTTGTTCAATTTCATATTTCATTAAATATCTTATATACAATTTCCTTTTAATATGCTTTAAAGAAAACCTTCCTTAAGGAATGATTTAGCTTAAGTATAAATATTCAACAAGAATAGTTGTGATAAAGAATCCTCAGGTAGTTAAAATTCTGATATGCACTGACTGAGGGAAAAGGAAAGTAACAATATTTATTTATTTTCACATGTTTATTACAACAGATACAATTCAAATCTGACTAGCTTTGTTTCCTCTTTGCACTCCCACAACCATGTTCACTGGGCTATTTCCTTATATTTGAGCAATCAGTGTACATGCCCAGGAGTACTTTTAAGTCCATTCTTACAGGGTGCAAATGGATTTCAATGATTTATATGAACAAGTGAATTATGCTCAATCACTGCAACTTTTTTTTTTAATCACTGCACTTTTAAGCTACTGTACGCAGGAATGAAAAGGTTATAGAGAAGTGCCACAGCAACAGTGCCTTGAAAAAGAGGAGCCTAAAAATGGATAAAATCAGATTGAGGATTTCAGAGGGAAATGGAACACATGGGAAACGTAAAACATTTTTATACAAAATAAATGGAGAAACACTGCTCTTGATTAGGTGTAAGCATGAGACAGTTGTTTCATGTTTTGTACACTGCCCATATGGTTCAAAATCATATCCTTAAGAACAGATCCCCTGGCATTTACAATGAATTTTTTAAAATGCAAGGTTTCTGAATGATAAATTAACCCCCCAAATATTTCTTTTTTAAAAAAGCTAATTTTGCAGGCAGGTTTACATGTAAACCTCAGCGTTGATTAGTTTTGGATGTTTTAGCTCTGTTACACATGGCTTCACTCTACAAAACATTTACAAGGTGAGGAATACACCTATAAGAAACTGACATTTCAAGGGTTTTACAAATCAATCTTGCAGCTTTCCCCTGAATTGACTCTTATAGACTCCAGCCCCTTATCATTTCCTTTGCCCAGCTTAATGGTCCAAACATGTTAAGATTGGGAAATAGATTTATAGTTCATATACTCAGACCATGAAGGAATTCTGATTTTTTAGTTTTTCAAGTTCCTTAATATGTTGTCTCAAAAATAGTATCCTTTGCTCTTGCAAAGTTGCTTGAATTTCACATACTCTAACTAAAGATCTTAAACTTTTTAATTCAGAACAAATTTCTGACATGTGAGCACTTCTCATGTTAGGGGCTTCTTTAGGCAACCATGATGCTTGCTTCTCTGCGTGATCTGCAGGCCGTCCTTGAATGTGTTTTATGAGATTTTCACTCAAGTGTGCTGCTTGTGCCGGTGTTAAGGAAACCCACAGGGAGGGCAGATGAATTCTGTGGTTGCATTGATGCAACACTACTAGAAGTAAGTTTTGGTCCTGGTAATGGACTTCGGCTGCTTGAGCACTGAAGACTTCTAGGAGAGAGAGAGTCATGATCTTGCTGCTTGTCAGCAGTTCCAAGCTGCTGAGCCGCTGATTGTAAAACTGGTCCCTGCCTAACTACTGGAGTACTTACTTTTGGCTGTGATGAAACAGGAGTACTAATCAAAGGTTTGAGGTGTGCTTATTCTTGGAGATGCATAAGATCTTGGTGATGATATATTAGATGTTAAAGACATTGGAAACATTAGATGGCTGGCTTGTGTTGAAAGCTGAGTAGCTTGTGAAATCAAAGAAGTTATGTTTAAAGCAGAGGGTCCAGTAGTCAGAAACTTATGAATTATAGACTGCAGTGAGGCTTGTATCACAGCTGGTTTAAGAACTTCATTTATTTCGTATATATCCACATTAGAATTACTAAGCGGAAGTGTGGCTTGCAAAGCAAGAAGCAACTGTCTTAAGATCTGGGTCCTGATGTAAGGGGGGTATTAGTGACTGTGGGACAGGTGAAACGAGGAGTGTGGGAACAGATGTTAGAGGCGCAGATGTAGGATTCAGTCCAGAGGCAGAAGACATGGAAGGAGTTGTGCAAAAATGTGGTACCTGGTTTGTCTCCTATGTAGATTTTCCACTGGCAAACCCAATGGTGTTTGTTGCTTGCACCCCTCTCTTCTGTAATCCCTATCTTTTGGGAAGCTATTAACTGCCATCTTGTCGCTGTTTCAAGTCACTCTTTAGTTTTTCCCATTGCGAGACTTCTGTTGGACAATTGTAGTAGTATTTTCCTCGGCAGTGCATGTATGCTCAGATGAGTCATCAGCAGAATTGTAAAGTGCATCTGAAGTTTTGCTTGGATTATAAGAACGTGTATTTGACCTGTGAAGAGAACTGTGGTTGTGTGAATTTTCTAGTGGAGAGTAACTGGTCCCACCATCCCTCTCTCTCAATTTTGTCAGTATGCACGTTTTGGCATTGCTGTGACCTGTGTTTTCACTGTATTTGTTTTCAGGACTATCAGATCTCCACAACATTTTATTTGGTGCTGAAGGATCTGCAGCATCTGGCATCTTTTCATGTCTGATCACCACTACTGAGGTGACTCTTCAATGAATACTTGAGTGCCTGTGAAACATCTCCCCAGGTAAGGCTGTGAATGCCCCCTCCGGTGGTGACAGCTGTCACTGAGTCTGTGCTGTCTCCTCACATACATGACCACCAATGCCTGTGCTTGTGAGTGTGTGTCTGGGAGGGGGAGAGAGAACCTGAGAGGCAGGTGGGCAGGCGGGGGCTGGGACGGGGGGGCGCTGGCACCAGGGAGGTCTCCGCACCCTCACGTTACCCTGGACTGCGCTCCCAGGCCTTTTCCCTCTGAGGGGGACACCCAGACGCAGCCGGCTAAGCCCACAGAGAGTGAGGCGAGCACCTACTTGCTCCTGCGTCCCTGACCTCTTTCTCCTCCTCCTCCTCCTCCCACCTGCTTCTCCACCAACTACATTCGGGCAACTCCTCCATTCCTTTTTTTTTTAAAGATTTATTTATTTATTTCTCTCCCCTTCCCTGCCTCCCCCACCCCGCCCCGCTCCAGTTCTCTGTGTCTATTTGCTGCGTGTTCTTCTTTGTTCGCTTCTGTTATTGTCAGCAGCACGGGAATCTGTGTTTCTTTTTGTTGTGTCATCTTGTTGTGTCAGCTCTCTGTGTGTGCGGCACCATTCCTGGGCAGGCTGCACTTTCTTCTGCGCTGGGTGACTCTCCTTAAGAAGTGCACTCCTTGCATGTGGGGCTCCCCTACACGGAGGACACCCCTGCATGGCACGGCACTCCTTGCGCGCATTAGCACTGTGCATGGGCCAGCTCCACACGGGTCAAGGAGGCCCAGGGTTTGAACTGCGGACCTCCCATGTGGTAGACAGATGCCCTAACCACTGGGCCAAGTCCGCTTCCCCTCTGTTGCTTTTTAAACCCAACTTTTCTATTGACGTGTGGCACACAGCACTGTTCAAAACATACATGTACAGGATGACATTTTTAAAAAGGTGACTATTCCCTATGATTCTACCACCAAGATGAAAAAAAAAATGTTACTCAGACCCCGGGAGCCTTTTCCGGTCTTTTCCCCATACCCCACTCGTTTGGATATATCTCTTTTGTTTAGAGCAGATAGGTTATTAGACCTGTTGCAAACATGAGATTTGAACTTTTGAACTCAGACTTATAAAATATCATTGTATTTTTATGTTTCCAGACAATTTCAGAGATGTCTTCCAGAAGTCCAAAAGATTTAATTAAAAGTAAATGGGGATCAAAGTCTAGTAACTCCAAATCCGAAACTGCCTTAGAGAAATTTAAGGGAGAAATTGCAGCCTTAAAAACATCAGTGGATGAAATCACAAGTGGAAAAGGAAAGCTGACTGATAAAGACAGACAGAGACTCATAGAGGTAAAGGGTCTTATACTCCTTTAGTTTGTAGTAAATTTTTTTAGAAAACAATTTATGATTTTCTGATGCCACCATTATTTTCTTGTCATTCGTTTTGGAAGGTTGACCTTGGTTTTGGAGCCTTAAGTTCTTACCTTGACTTCTCTTTACTTTTAGATGTAATCTAGTTATTACTAACTTCTTTCACTTTTTAAACGTAACTGAATATGTGTTCCGAGTCATCAGGTCCTAAATTTGTTTCAGAAGTAAAGACATCTTGATTAGTAGTTTTGCACTTTCAGTACAGCATTAGGGCCTGTTTTTCAATTATTTAAAACAAAATAATAACTTAATCCATCATTCATCCTATAGCTTTTTGGTAATTTAGCTTAATTACATGATATTCTTGATAATTTTTATTATGCTATATTTAAAATTGTAAAACATTGTTTTACTATTTTCACTATCTTTTCACTGGCAGCATAACTTAGAAATATTCAATTTCCATGCTGTTTTGGGATTCTACATTATTCATTGATGTGTACTATAAGGATACATGTCATTGTTACATATTCTCTTGTTTTACTGTAGGAAATGAAAAATATCTTCTCAATAATTGTATAATCTGGTTTTTCTGTTCACCAAGTGTAAAAAGTCAAAGGCATTTCAGAGTGTGAAATAGTATTCAGATTTCCATGTGAAAGTTTAAAACCCATCTATGATACATATTAGCTGTTTTCCAAATAATCTTTGTTTTCAAGCTTTTGAGGTAAAATTTTGGCATTTTGCACTCTGTTAAACTATATTGCAGATTCCCTAATTTACAATTTGTTGTGGCATAGTCAGTTAAGAAATTAGAAATTTATTAGAACTAAAGGGATTTAAGAATTTAATCACAGTTTGGTTTTAATTTATTCTGCAAATGTGATTTTATTGTTCATGTTCATATTTAGAAAATAGATGACCTATACTAAAAAGTGTCATTTGAGTTTATTTAAATTCTATTTTGTAGGCATATCATAAAACTGATTTTTTTAAATGACATGAATTGAGGTAAATACTTTTGAAATGAACCATCACCAATTTTAGACAGAAAGATTAATTTTGTGATCCGGCAAATGAATCTTATAGCGTCCCTGAGAAATATCTTTCTAGATCATTCCACTTTCAACTAGTGCTGGTTGTCTGGATACTACTCTGTTAAAGCCTAAAACTGTATTGGCTTTTTAGTAATTGTATCATACTCCTGGCTTATCTTAAGCTTGTGGCCAGCTAAAAACCCACATCATTTTCACATAAACAATTATCCACCTAGCTTTCCCCATTTTATATTTGAACAACTGCTTCTTTTAGCTTTACATGATTTTTACCATTAGCCTATGTAGTCATTTTTATCATTGTTTCTGTCATCTGTGTATTGGCTTTTTCTCCCTCATGCCAGCTGCAGTGTAATAAGCATGACTTCTTTATCTTGCCAATCTTTGAAAACGTTGAGCACTCCTTTGAAGATCACCTTCTAGATTTGATACAAAGTCATTTGTTGACAGTAAGCAGGTTAATGAATGCATCTTTATCTACCTGTAACATTCTGTAATTTTAAATTCTGCTGGTTAAATTGATTAATGAGCATGTATCTCTGATATTATTCACTTTAGCCATTATGTTGATTAGATCCATTAGGTCCAGTATGATGGAGTGATGATTATCAGATGCTCATGTGAGAGCTAGATTTTCTTGAGTTTTCCCTTACTACCCAAGACAGAGTTCTTTTCTGCTTTCTTTGTAATTATGAGCCATTCATTTTATATATATCTTAACGACAGCATTTACACATTAATTTATTGGTTTCTATCTCTCAGAACTCTCTTAACATAGGACCTTGGCTTCATTTTCTTTTTGGTCCAGATATCTAGTATAATGCTGACTTGATTTATGTAATAAACACTTCATAAATGCTCATTGAAGCATATTGTTTAGCCTGGCTTTGTTCTAAGATGCTTCTTAGTTTATATCTAGAGAATTCGAGTCCTCGAAGCTGAGAGGGAGAAGAATGCTTATCACCTCACAGAGAAGGACAGAGAAATACAGCGACTTAGAGAGCAGCTGAAGGCCAGATATAGTACGACTGCTTTGCTTGAACAGCTAGAAGAGAAAACAAAGGAAGGTGAAAGGAGGGAACAACTGTTGAAATCCTTATCTGAAGAGACAGATGTATTGAAACAACAGTTGTCTGCTACAACTGCACGACTTACTGAACTTGAAAGCAAAGCCAGTACCCTTCGTTTATCACAGGTACTACTAAGTTACCTTTCTTTAAACCCTGATTTTTTTTCCTTTCTGATGCATTTGTAATTCTTATGAGCATTGAGTTTGTGAAAACACAAACAGGTCACTTAACTTTTTATATCCTGGTCCGTTCCCCATAAGCCAAAATATTTAATGTGGCTTCCTCTATTCCCCCACCCTTTCTTTGCCCAGAGGACTATTCTGAATACAGAGTCCACTATGTATCCAGAACAACATCCAGGAAGAATTTTTTTGAGCTCTTATTTTTATAGTTTGTATAAGGAACACAATAGGTTTCATTTTTTGGTATTTTTCGTATTTGAGATACACAGTTAGAATATCAAGTATGCTCTTCTTAACTACATGTCCTTTTTCTCTCCTCTTTTGCTTGAGAGACCCTAGTGTAGTGGAAAGAGCCGGTATTTGGAGTTAGGAAGATCAGGGTTCATATCTTGCTTCTGCCACTTGCTAGCCGTGTGACTCTGAATGAATTCCTTAACTTTTCTAGCCTTTGAGACAATGCTAGAGTTCACCAAAGCCCTCTCCTCAATCTCAGTTTCCATATTAGTAAAATGAGGATAGTAACACTGATGGGTTAAATGTAATAATGTATATAAATTGCCAAGCATAGTACCTGGCTTTTGTAAGTACTCATCAAATACTTTCCTACTGATCAGATGTTTGATTCATTTGGACATTTGAACGTTTAAATAATGCTAACACTATAATAATACAAGATATAGACGAAATCTATAGCTTTCAGCTATAGTATCTCAATGATGTTAAGAGTCTGTCTCTGTACTTTATTTTTCCTTTTGGGTAGACACAGTGATCAGACCTATATATTTATTTATTTATTAATATATATATATTTGTTTGTTAATACATTTTGTTTTCTTTTTTGTCTTTTTTATTATACTTTTTAAATTGAAGTTAATAGATCACAAAGAATATTACATTAAAAAACATAAGAGGTTCCCATATAACCCACTTCCCACTGCCTTACTCCCATCATTTTTGTCAATTGTATTTTTTTGAAGATATATACATCACAAAAAATGTTACATTAAAAAACATAAAAGCCAAAGTAGATACAAGCCCAGGTACTGGTTCTCCTGAGGGCTACAGAGACCCACAGGTTCTATGGTCATGGCAGATGGCTCTGGAGGTCAGTGCCATGTCCTTGGCCCTACTTTGGAGTTTGTGTTCCTGAGCGTGATGGAGTTGGACTCAGATGTGACCTTTCTATACATGCCTCTTCTGTTACTTTTACAAGACCTGTGGTTGGCACTGGGGTTGGTGTATACTCAGGAGACCCGAATCTCTGGACTGTCCATGTGACAGTCAGGCCCTGAGCCTCAGCAGACTTGCAACTCCTACCCTCTGGTTTATTGGACTTACCCCGGCCAGCTAACAGGGAGGTGAAGAAGGTTAAGTACCACGTCAGGGAGCCACGAGTGCCTACAACTGCAAGCAGGAGAATTGCATTCATCATCCATGTGGAATCTAAGCCTCCTCTCAATATAGAGGTGGAGTGGACATAACCATCCCAGGGTCCACAGGATGCAGAAATAGAGTATGGAGTAGAGTGGACTTTCTGATATTCTACTATGGAATCATTGTGATTAGTAATGGAAGAAATTGAGGTATTGATGTGGAGAGAGTGGCCACAGTAGCTGCTGAGGGTAGGGAGAGGGTAGAAGAAATATGATGTGGGGGCATTTTCAGGACTTGGAGTTGTCCTGGGTGGTACTGCACAGACAGATGCTGGACATTGTATGTCCTGCCATGGCCCACTGGGTGGACTGGGAAGAGTGTAAACTACAATGTAAACCATTATCCATGTGGTGTAGCAGTGCTCCAAAATGTATTCACCAAATGCCATGAATGTCCCATGATGATAAAAGAGGTTGTTCATGTGGGAGGAGTGGGGTATGGGGGGTGGGTGGTATATGGGGACCTCATATTTTTAATGTAACATTTTTTTAAAAAATAGAGGAAAAAAAACCAAAAACATAAGAGGTTCCTGTATACTCCCACCCCCCACTCCAGACCTGTACATTTATATGCACTTACATATATAGGCAATTGAATGTATCTACAGAATGTAAAGAGATTAAGGTTTCCTACAGAATTTCCACAAAGCTGAAACTCATGAAACATTAGTGTCAGACTGAAAATAATGGACTAAAAATTTTTTTTGATGTTCAAGAATTAGTTTCTCTACTTTTGAATATGATATGCAAATCTTTCTGGGAACTAAAATTTTTAAAAATGTAATCTTTCAGTAATTTTGTAGGATATGTGCTATTGATTTCTGTTTTAGTCATCATGTCTAACTGCTATAACAAACAACCTCCAAATCTCAGACATAATAAGTACTTATTTTTCCCTGTGTTACAGTCTAGTACAGGTTGGAGTTGAGGAGTGTAATAGTCTGCCAAAGGGGTACTGATGCAAAGTACCAGCAATCTGGCGGCTTTTATAAAGGGTATTTATTTGAGGTAAAAGCTTATAATTATGGGGCCCTGAAGAGTCCAACTCAAGATTGCTTTCTCACCAAAGTCAGTTGTCACATGTTGAAGCAAAGTAATCACTTTTCTCTGCCTGGTCTCCTACTTGGGCTTTGTCTTCCTCTTAATCAGGGGTTCTTAACAGGGTTCCATGGACCCCTTAATATGTCCGCACTATACCGTGTATTATTTAATAAATACATCACATCCACACCAACACGTCCTCACAAGAATAAAATGTTGTTTTGTTTTTTTAAATTTAGATTTAGTGCTAATGGGCCCGTTGTTAAGAACCCTTGCTCTTAAGGCTCCGTGAGCCCAGCTTCTTCCCAATCTCAGCTGTAGCCTGGTATAGGGCTTGTCTCTCGGGGCTTCCTCCCTCTCTGCTGCAAACTATTTAGGCAAATGGCTCATCTCTCCCTGGGCCCCAGAACCAAAAATGAGAGTGTTCTCTCTTCCTGGTGTGTCTTCTTGGATGAGAGTTGGTTTATATAGGCCCACCAAAGGCATGGGGACTCAACCTGAGTCATGCCCTTTTGACATAGTCAGTTAAAGCCCTAATCTTAATAGGTAATTCAATCAAACCATCTCAGCTGAATCTAATGCAAAGGGTATCACACGCAGACGAATAGATTAGTTTACAAATGTAATCTTTCTCTTTTTGGGATTCACAAATAATCTCAAACTGATACCAGGGGGCTTTGTTCCAGAATCATTCAGAGATCCAGGTTGGTTCCTTCTAGTGGCTCTACCATCACTTAGGGTAGAATCCTCCATCAGACCTTCTGTGTCTAGCTGTGAGAGAGTAGAGGGCATTTGGAGAACTGCTTAGGAGGATTTGGGGCCAGGCCTGGTACTGGCATGTTTCACTTCTGCTCACATTCCATTGATAGGATTCAGTTATATGGCCTCATTAACCACAGGGAAGGCTGAGAAATATACTTCACTGTGTGCTCAGAAAAAAGGGAAAGGGGTTTGGCAAATGATCTCTGCCATAGATTCCTCCTAGAGGACTAAATTGAAAGGGAGAAAGGGCTACTTATTAGGATGAGTGACTAGAGCACCTTTGGAGAAAACAAATATTTTGAGCTTCCTTGCCAATATTCACACCAGTTTCTTTCTTTATAGCTGTTAAAAGACTGAACTAAAGTTCTCTATGAGAAAATAAGGAATAAAGGAGGAAAGAAAGTATTTCAAATCCTATGAAATCTTATGAACTTATACTAATTAATGTATTACTAACACTAATATTAATTCAACTCTATTAATACAAACTACTTTCATCTTTTGCATGACAATTTAGTATTTCCCTGATTTCACTTAAATAGCCCACTGTTTTGTGTTTTATTGCCTTTTGGTGAAAACCACTGGGCTAGTCATATGCACAGATGGCTATTCCAGTGGTCTGAGGTCTAGAGGACCTCTCAAGATCTGAAGTTTCAGGATTTTCCAGTCTGCTTAGAAAGTTTCCAGGAGAATTTAGTTCTGACTCTAGGCCTGTCATACCCATTGCCTGGCATGATGCTTCACCAGCATATTGGATTTTGGATGTCCCTGTTAAGTATACTGTAATATTATAGAACTAAATAGAAGAGAAAATGTCTGTTGTTCAATTTATGATGTTAACTAATATTGGTTTATTCATAGACTGTGGCTGCAAGCTGCTTTAACTCATCAATGAGCAATATTCATGAAATGGAAATACAGCTGAAAGATGTAAGTTCATTTTCCTTTTGATAAATTATGGATTAAGAGGACTAATTCATTCATTCCCAAATTTCTTGGAAATTGTGGCATTTGTGCTATGACTTGAAAAAATTTGTTGATGAAACAGGGAATTGAGTGGATTTTTTTCGGTCATCCCTCTAGGTTACTAAAGACTCCTCCCAGGCATTCAAGGAGACTGTTCCTCTAGGTGTGCTTCCTTTGGGCTAGCGAGCACTAAAAGTCACCCATTGCTGCAAATCCCAGTAATGCTTCTCCACTAAAATCTAATTTCCTTAACTTTATTATTACAATGTAATGTATTTATAGTTTCTTCTCAAAGTTTCTTCTTTTTGTTTATCCATGCAAGGTATACGCTCTAGTTTATGTCTTTCTCTTGGAACTAAGATTGCTTTATTAGTTTGAAGAAAAACACGTTCTTTTATACTCTTCTTTTCTCTAGAATTTGACATGAGGTTATTTTAAATATATGGAAACCTGTATTATTCCAAACCATTATGTCTTAAATAAATGGATTATGAGTCCCACTGGGCATTGAATAAATGGAGGATGCAGGATTACTATTCACAGTTTTAATATTAGATAAAGGAAGTATAAAGTTCTTGATTTAATTAGGCCAGTAGGTAGGTATTTTGATTGCAGGAATATTACTGCCATGTCTACTGTGATTCAAGTATACTCTTAAGATTTCTGTTGTATTCCATCTAGCAAGTGTACTTCAAGGTCTGTTTGGTCTCAAAAAAAGAATTTGAATCTGTTGAAGGTATAGTGGGGTACTACAATACCCTTGTCAAAATGATTTACCTAGAGGCAAACAATATACAAAAAATGGAATTAAAAAATATCAAAACAAATTCCTTGTGTTGTATATTACACTGCCAGTGTAATAGCTCCTGACGTCGTCATTCTTTATATTTATTACCACATACCCATTAGATGCATAAACCTATAAATAACTTACCCTGTAACTGCCTGTTTCCCTAATTTACTCTGCCTCAGCCATGCTGAGTTCTGTTCCCTCTGCCTGACACACTCTTTCCCCAGATATCTTCATGACTCACTCCTTCACTTCATTTAGGCCTTTACTCAGATGCCATTTTATGGGGCATGGGGCATGGGGAGCTTTCCTAGCTACCTTGTCTAAAATTATAGCTCCTAGACAATTCCTATTCCCTTTTCTTGCATTATTCTTCTCCTTAACACCTATTGCGATTAAAGTTACAATTTATTTTACTAATTTATTTATTTTCTGATTTAAATAAGAATATAAATTTCATGAGAGATGGATTTTTGCTATATTCTCAGTATCTAGAACATTGCAAGAATGTGTGAATGGAATCACATGAAGTTTCTTTGAATTTCACTAGTATCTCTGAGCAAAGTACCTAAAAAATATGCTATTGACTTAAACTTATATGTAATTTTTAGATTTTTCAGCACTAACTGCTTTAAATATCAGCTAAAGTTATTTTTAGATGAGGATTCTTTGTATGAATTTATCTTTGAAATGTTACACAATTGTAACCTATCTTTTTGTTCTGTTTCATCTTTCCAATTTATTTAAAGAACAAGTCGTACTTCTCTATCTTTACCTTAGAAAGACTTTTAGATAAATGTAGTAAAATTCAACCTAGCTCACCTTCAAATGGTGATCTAGACTAAACCGTGCTTCTTGGATTCTAATGTGCATATACATATAAGGAATCTTCTTAAAATGACGATTCCGATTTAGTAGTTCCAGGGTGGGGCTCAAGATTCTGAGTTTCCAGCAAGTTCCCAGGTGATCCTGCTGCTGCTGTTCCACATACTTTGAGAACCACTAACTTTACATTCCAGGAGCAAGAGATGATAAAGCTCTGTTTTCCCTTTGGAAACTCCGCATTCTTTTAGACCAAGAGGAAAATGTTAATTAGAAGGCTTAGGGAGCAGAGAAAGAGGCATCTCAGTCCTTACAGCCCACACAGTTCTTTTGTTGTCATTTATTTGGCTTTTGAGAGCTCAGCCAATCTAGTCCCACATCCCCCTCTAAGCTGCCGCAAAATTCCCTGTAAAAGTTTATCTACCTATTATAAGAATCAGTATTTGTTATGCTAAAGTAAGCCCTAAAATCCTATATTTACCTTTCTTAAGGCTTAGCTGTATCATTCCTCAGCTGCCATTTAAGGCCTGGCTGACATTTTGAGAAAAATGCATGGAATTGATGCTCTGTTTACAGTCAAAGGTCAACAACTTTTCAAAATAAATCAAACCCAATAGCTAAAAAAGCAATTTTAATTGGCATTTCTTGCTCTTAATTTAAAAAGTGTGATTTTTAGACTTAGGAAAGGATGATAAAATTTTAAAAAAATTATTTGGAAAAAATTCAAATTTACAGAAAAGTGACAGGAATGAGAAAAGTTACCTAGAACAGCCATATAACCTTTATCTAATTCACCTGTTAACATTTTCCTCATTTGCTCTATCATTTGCGCTTGCTCTTGTGTGCATACACTCTCTCCCTCCTCTGCCCCTTCCATATATGCATATAATCTTTTTTTCTGAACCATTTCAGAGTAAGCTGTATATATCCAAGGCTCTCTATGCCTATACATTCTGATATGCATTTCCTAAGAATGAGAATATTCTCTTATATAGCCAGAGTACAGACAGCAACTTGAATAAATTTAACATCAACACAATACTCTAATCTCATCCATAATCCGTTTTTCTCATTTGACCCACATTTTATTCCTTCAACACAGGCTAACGTTTTAATCTATGTTGGAAGTTTTGCCCAGTGAATGTTTAATGGATCCCTGTCAAACTTGGAGGAAGTGCTCTAGTAGCATTCCACAGGGGCTTCACTTTTGCCTGCTCTTAATTCCTTTTTTTTTTTTTTAAGATATATTTATTCCCCACACCCATTGTTTTGGGCTTGCTGTCTGCTCTCTGCACTCTTCTTTGTTTGCTGGTCTTTTTAGGCAGCACTGGGAACCTATTCCAGGACCTTCCAGAATGGGAGAGAGGTCAATCTCTCGTGCCACCCCAGCTCCCTGGTCAGCTGTGTCTCTTATTGTCTCTCCTGTGTCTCTTTGTTGTGTCATCTTGCTGTGCCAGCTCTCCATGTAGGCCAGCACGCCTACACAGGCCAGCACTAGGCATGGGCCAGCTCTCCACTCAGGCAAGCTCACCATGTGGGCCAGCTTGCCTTCACCAGGAGGTCCCAGGAATCAAACCCTGGATCTCCTTTATGAGAGATGGGCACTCAGTTGCTTGAGCCACATCTGCTTCCCCTTATTTGTTTTTGATAACTTGGACAAAAACGTTAAATGTGTGCCTAACAAATGTGTAGATGACACAAAACTGGAAGGAATAACTAATACAGTGATGACAATAAAGATTCAAACCTAATAATATCAATATTTATTGATAGCTAGCAAATCCACTTATTGATAATGTTAGAACGGAAAGAGCACATGGATAGATTCAGTGTGAGGGAGGAGGAGTTTGGGAGATGTTCACTACTTTATTGAAGTAACGTCGCCATCATGTGGCCCTTTGGAATATTGCCTCTCAAATTTTAAACCACATAATTTTCTTTCTCATACTTATGTATGGACTGGGTTAAAGGATTAAAAGAAAATCTTCATTACCATCAAATGTTGATTTAAATTAATTTTATTAAAATATTTCTTAAATATAGGACTACATAAAAGTCAGTATATAACTAGGTATCTTTAGCATCAAATGCACTATGGTTTACATAGGTATTCAATATGTATTTGGATGTATGTGTGCTCTTTGAGTTATGCTAAGCCTCCCCCTTTATCAACTAAATGTGAGTATGAGAAATAGGTTTGCATGAATCCTTTCTTTTGAAAGATGCAGAGAGTATGAATAAGAACCTTGTTAGGATTGGACATGGATTCAAATAAGAGAATGACTACACTGTAGCCTATTTTGAGATAGGCCATGAATAAATCCTAACAATCTTCTCAGTTGTACAAGGTTCATTATGAACTCCAGACATTAACACTCGCAGTCATTTGAGACAGATTCTTTTTTTCCCAATTTTTATTATGAAAAATTTTGAACATACAGAAAGGTGGAAAGAATAGTAAAGCAAACACTTGTCTATCTACCACCAAAATTCAGCAATGAGACAGACTCTTTAAGTCTAATTATTTACTTAAAGGAGGCTATGAGAAAGGAGGGGCAGTAGGAAAAGCAGATTTATTATTTGAAGCTTCCTACAATGAAAACAGATACCCACAGAGCTTAACATTATTGAGTCTATAAAATAGAATGGATATATAATATCTCCACTTGATAAATTAACTAAGCCATACAAGGGGAACTAGTGTTATAATAGTCTGACAAGTGCAGAGGGAAAAGCATCTGGTCAAGTGGCTAGAGGGCCCTGGGCTAAGTCTCTAATTCCTAGTCCATTTCCTAATTCTATAGAAAATAGATACTGAAAATCCTTTAAGCCCCACCGCTAAAGCTTTGCACTTGAGTTTATAAGATGTTCATGGAAGGAGCCTAGGAAAGCTGGGGAAACTCTGTTGACTTAGAATTTCTGTATGTACAGATCTTTCTGGACATGGGGTCCTACTGCCTATTTCTCTCAAGGACAGAAGTGCTCACCTATCTAAGAATTTACTGCATTCACAACTAAAAACTTCAAGTTTTTTTAATCTATACTTCATTGTGGAATTAGACGTCTGGAAAGAGTTGTTAATATAAAAGGAAACACTATATTGTATTTTCAGATTGAAATTAAAATAGAAGACTCCTATCTAGGCGTAATAGATCCTGTTAAGGTCGATAGGGTTATCTGCGCAGTTCTCCCTGGAGTTATTAATCTGAAATCCATATCGTTTCTTGGAAAAATGAGATTTGTTGACACAGGTTTTTTAAAGTCCAAATTACTATACTTTATAGCAGCTCCTATTGGATATAAAAGAATGGGATATACGCCTTGCCATACAAAACTAATATTCTTTGAGGGAAAACCTGTTACACATATTTGGGGAATGCTAAAAACCAGTACTGTTCTTTACCACTTATCTCATCTCAGCCCTCTAGAGACACTTCCAAAAATGCAGGGTGAATTCAAAGAGAATTGAGTGTTTCTTTCAGTATAATTATACCATGCAACTTTTCTTGTCAAGAATCTTGTGTTTATACCTTCTCTTTCTTGCAGTCCTGATGGATGTGAGATTATACATGCTGGCCGCCACTTCAACCACAGACAATAATAAACTGCAACAGGTCTGCGATGAATTATGACATGAGGCATACATGTTAAACACTTGTAAAATTGTAGAAACAACTATGATAGTTCCATTATAGAGGGGTTTTGATTAAATTTTCATATATTATTTAGTTCATAAGTAATAGATTTTTAAAAGTATTAGATTGTTTTTTGAATCATTCCAAATTTATTGTTCTGCCATGTATAAGGAACTGCTAGATTCTTTCATATCCTGTCCTTCCATCCCTGCATGCTCGCAAATCAGTTCTGGGCTAAAGGGCTTGCTGGGTGCTTGCTGGTTCTTGCAGCCATTTTTTCCCCATCATCATTCAGAAACGTTTCTCAGATAGCCACTTGCAATGGAAGCAATGAACTCATTCATGAAATTATTTTTAAAAATGATTAAACAGCTCCCCAGGGGACTCGTGATCTAGTTAAGATAAGAAGTATCATTAGGAAGCAATCAAGGTCACAAGTATAAGGTGCTAAATTAAATGGGTTGGAGCAACAGCAAAAGTACTGTTGGCTTGCAAGGAGAGAGAGTTTGGTGAGGGAAATCATGGTCAAGAGTCTTCAGAAAGAAGCCTGAACTCTTTGGAACTTGATGAAAAGATGGAATTTAAGTGGGCTAGGTGATAGGAGAGGTTCTAGGGCATTCTGAGCAGAGAGAAGAATTTAGGCAATGCACAGAGGGTGTGGATACTCATGTAGGGAACAAGGCTGCAGTGGAGGAAAGAAACGACCAGATTATAGCTTAAAGAGGTAGAAGAGACAGATTGTGGAAGATTTTAATGTCAGCCTAAGGGAACATCGCTTCAGTTTTAACAAATGGTGTTATGAAACTTTCAAAAATTCTTATTAATATGTTTAGCTTTAAAATGATTTAGTACTTTGGGGAACTGTGGAAGAGTTTCGACTGAACTACATAGGAGTAACAATTTTGCTCTAAAATAGTGATCATTGTATTAATTAACTGAAAACTCTTGTAATGGACTGCATCTCATCTCACTCTGTCAGTGGGGAAATTACCATCCAACTGAGGATTTCTACTGTTGAACAAAAAATAAATGGACACATCATTTTTCTCTTAATCCAGAAACAGTTCAAGATCCAATGACGTGTCATTGCTCAAGTAGGCATTACCGTGAGGGTAGAGAGGTCACTGCATGGTTGGCAGGGCAAAGGGCTCCGTACAAATGAACTGGGCCATTGTGAAGAGGCATTAGGCCCAGGACCCACCACCATGTGCACTCTCCTTCTGGGACCCTTCATCCATAACATTTAATGTGTGTGCTATCATGTCCTCTTTGCTCAAATAGCCATTGAGACTTATTTCCCTAGCCTCTCAGGAACATAGAAGAGGGGGACAGTTCCAACTTCTTGAATAAACACCTAGACTGGAAAGGAGAAGAGAGTTATAATCTGATTGCATGTTGGTGCTATGTAACAATTTCTCAAGTTTTTTTCTCTAGCACCAGCAGATGAGTTGTCTTCTTGGCTAACTTTCAACTTGAATCTGTGCCCTCCTTCCTATAGCAAAACTGCCGCCTCCCCTGTCAAAACTGGGGGTGCGAGGCAAGGGGAAGGGGTAGTATGCAATTCTTAGGGATGGCTGGCCTGACAGACTCCTTTTGCTTTGCCTTCTACTGACTTTCCAAGGATTGAGTGATTAAGAACAGTGAGAGAAGCAGAGGATATATGAATTTGTCCTAGTTAACAACAGTATCAATAAAACTTTTTGTTTTTTAAAAAATGCCATAAATCTATTCACCTTTGTCCACGTATTCCACCTTGTTTTAGTGACTGAAGTTAGTTAATGTTGCTTCTGACCTGAGTATTTGCTGATGTTTTGTCACAGATAAAGTGTTACGATCCACAGATAATGTAGATGTGATTTTGTAAGATTTGGAACTGTGTGCTTAGGTGGCCTTAGTAAGGCCATCAGAAAGTAAACAAGTTTCTTGAGGGAAAGATGTGATTGAAATGAAAAATGATTATTAGTAGTAATAGTAAAGTGAATCACCTTCCTTCTTACCATCTAACTTAAGTGGATATAGCCTATTTTATTTTATCCCCACACCCCCATGGCTTCCTCATCTGTTTCATTATTTTGCTCGTCTCCTCATTTCTTCTTTAGGAGATACTGGGAACCAAACCTGGCCCCCCCCATGTGGGAAATGGCTGCCCAGTTGCTTGAGCCACATCTGCTCCCTGCTCATTTGTTTTTGTTCATTGTCTGCTTGTTGTTTGTTCACTGTCTTTACTTGTTGTCTGCTAATTGTTTTTGCTCATTGCTCCTTGTTTGCTGTCTTCATTAGGAGGCACCTGGGAATTTTTTTCTCTCTCCCCCCTTCCCCCCGCCCCGTTGTCTGCTCTCTGTGTCTATTTGATCTGTGTCTCTTTTTGTTGCATCAGCTCTCCATGTGTGCGGCACCACTCCTGGGCAGGCTGCACTTCTTTCATGCAGGGTGGCTCTCCTTATGGGGTGCATTCCTTGCACCGGGGCTTCCCTTTGTGGGGGACACTCCTGCGTGGCACGACACTCTTTGCGCACATCAGCACTGCGTGTGGGCCAGCTTACCACATGGGCCAGGAGGCCCTGGGTTTGAACCCTGGACTTCCTCTGTGGTATGCAGATGCTCTTTATCAGTTGAGCCAAGTCTGCTTCCTGGCACCCAGGAATTGAACCCAGGACCTCCCATGTGGGAGGTGGTTGCACACCCTCCTGAGCCACATCCATTCCCCTATTTTATTAATATTATCTCATCATCTAAATAATTTTTTTGGGTATATATTGTGTGCAAAAACTGGGAATCCTCTCAGAAAAGCATGGTCTGCCATTTTAAGAAATTTACTGTCTGAGAGAAATAACAAACAGGTAAGTTGAAGATGGTTGATAAAATAATTTTAAAAATAAATAGGTATTTATATAACTGAATTCAGTGCCATAGTACAAGCAGGTGAGTGATCCCAGTTTGGGATTTTTAATTGGATTCTAAAGATGTAAAGGATAAAAATTGGTGAAAAAGAGAAATGGCAGCTATTTAAGTTTGATTCTCAGGGAAGCAGACAGATGGAACTAGGAGTGCAGATGGTTTATTGGGGAGTAATATCTGTGAAAGGAAAAGGGAGGAAGCAAGATTGGGCAGGGGGCTATCAGACCCTGAAGCAAGCCCCACAAAACCTTGGTAATTTCTGGGAGCTCCACAGCAAAGATTGCTCCAGAGCAGACAGTCCCACGTTGGTTGGAAATGGCTGGTTTCTTCCTCAGTTGTTGACTGGGGCCACACAGCGCAGCTCAAAAACTGAGACAGACTTGAAGGCGTTAACACCTGGGGGCTGTCCGCTAACCTTACTCCTCACAGCTGGAAGTGGCGCTTTCCTGAAGGTGGTATCTGAGCAGCACCTCTCCGTGACTGCCACCAAGGCATTCTTGCTTACACAGAAAGATGTGTGGATAGACACAGAGAAGCTGTGGAAAAGAGACAGCAGAAAAACTTAACCCGTGTACGAGACTCTGCTGTGGTATTTATTCTGAAGGTGTGTGGTGTTAGAATGTATTTCTTTACCACAGACCATACAATAGTTGCTCATAATTATGCTGTGAGCCTTAAGAGTTTTTGTGTGTTGGAAAACTACATCACTTGGGCTTTCTTGTCCGCTTTTAAGATATGTGGATTTTTATTTTTTATGGTTCATTTTCTTTCATCTTTACATTGAGGCTCTGGAGAAAAATCAGCAGTGGCTTGTATATGATCAGCAGCGAGAGGTCTATGTAAAAGGACTTTTAGCAAAGATCTTTGAGTTGGAACAGCATTCGGAAACAGCTGCTCATTCACTCCCACAGCAAACAAAAAAGACTGAATCAGAAGGTACTGGTTAAAAATGTTTTTCGGGGATGGGCCTGACATTTTCCAAAAGGAGTGACTCATCAAATTTAGATTTTTATAGATATGTGTTAGAAAGTAAAATAGGAACAAATCTAGCCCTGAAGTAAGAAGTGCCATTTTAGCAAGTCTGTTTTATTTCCTAATGTTTTCCAATAAAAGGAGGGCACAAGGCACATGGTAAAGAGCAACTCTGGCAGCTTTGAAGTCACATTAGTTATCTCTACCTCTCCATGTCCTCCTCCTCCTTCAGCACTTACTCGTATCAACCCTAGGAGAAAGAATATGTTTTATAGACGATTCTTCAGTCATTTGACTCTCTCGTTTCTTACTAATGATGCTAGGTGCTTTGCAGTTTTCCTAACAATGATCTCAATAGAGTTTTACAAGAACTCTGAGAGGTAGGGAAGGATTTACAGAGGAGGAAGTAGGTTCAGCAAGTCCAGCTGATAAGCTTGGAAAAGAAGAGGCGTGCCCATGCTTCTCACTTGTGAAAAGGTTGATAGTCTTTTTCAATCCAGGACTGAAGCCTGGAATTACATAAAGAAAGGCTGGAGTTTTACATTTGAATATTTAAAATAACTCTGATACTAAAAGGAAAATAAAAAGGGAATGCCTGTAAAGAGGTAACTCAAAGCTGTTTGACCCAAAGGGAACAAAGTTACTACTGTAGTGACTGTAAGTTTACTACATAGGAAAGTAGGATTTGGTTTTATTTTAAAATCCTAAATTTTATGATTTGGAGGCTGGGTCTAATATTTGTCTTTGGTAGTATAGTTTCCTTTCTCTCATCAAAGTAATATAAGCACTTATTAAGTAATAGCATAGAAGGGCCCTGCGCTACCTTTCTCTATCCCCAAAGCAGCAGGGGCAGCTGCTTTTAACATTTCTGTTTTTAATTTGGACAATTATCTTCATATCTATACATTAAGCTTATATTCCTTTCTTGATTTATCTTCTTTAGTCGTTAGTTACTTTTCCTCCCCACAGAATCATTTTATTTCTGTTTTTAGTTCCTTTATTTGTTTGTCTCACAACTTCAAGTAATATACCTGAACTTGTTTCCTATTCGAAATATTAATATTAACCATTGTCTGTATCTTTTTACGCATTATTTTGTAAGCTGAGGAAATGATCTTGTGTATAGAAATATGTTTGATGTTTAACTATTCAGGAATTTGATCTCTTTTATAAAATAACATGTGCCATAATGTTGTTTGTCATAGGTTATCTTCAAGAAGAAAAGCAAAAATATTACAATAATCTCTTGGCAAATGCAAAGAAAGATCTTGAGGTTGAACGAAAAACCATAACTCAGTTGAGTTTTGAACTTAGTGAATTTAGAAGAAAATATGAAGAAACCCAAAAAGAAGTTCAAGATTTAAATCAACTGTTGTGTTCACAAAGAAAGGCAGATGTACAACATCTGGAAGATGAGAGGCACAAAACTGAAAAAATACAAAGGCTCAAGGAAGAGAATGATCTTGCTAGAGAAAAACTTGAAAAAGAGAAGAAGAGGTCTGAAGAGCTCTTATCTCAGGTAAACCAAACTAATAACTTTTCCATGGTTCTATAATTCATAGTTTTCCCTTGAGCACCTACTGCATGTCAGGGTCTATTTTAACCACTATGGATACAGCAAGGAACAAAACAAGTTCCTTCCCTATGGGAGTTTACATTCTAAAATGGAATCCCACAAGTAAACTAAAGAAAATAAAACAGGGTTATATGAAAGAGAGAAGTACAGGCCAGTGGAGGCCTCTCTGAAGAGATACTCTTTGGGCTAAGACCTGATGACAAGAAGGAACCAGCCAGGCTAGTGGTTCTCTGTGGGAGTTTCTTACAGGCAGAGGGAATTGCCTACAGAAAGGCTCTGAGGAAGGAGCGAGGTAGGTATGCTTGAGAAACCATAAACAAAAGTGGGAGGTGAAGAGCGGAATCAAGGCCAATTGCTAGGCTGGCATCTTGATCATGGTGAAAACTATGATCAAGTTAATTCCCAATATACCCTTCATGTTCTCACTATACTCCCACCTTTATGCCAAGAAGGCTTACTAACGTTAGAGTTACTAAGTTAGAATTATTAGAACTGTATACTACTTTGACAGAAACTCATTTAAGTTTGTGTGGAATAATAGAAAGAATATGATTTCAGAATCAGTACCTATACCTGAACCCAGTCCAAGATGTGTAGGCAAATCATTGCCTCATAGGTGATTCATCTGTCAATTACAAATAACTGGGAAGCGGATGTGGCTTAAGCAACTGGGCTCCTGTCTGTCATATAGAAGGTCCAGGGTTCGATGCCCAGGGCCTGTTTGTGAAGGCAAGCTGGCCTGTGTGGCGAGCTGGCCCACACAGTGCTGGCCTACATGGAGTACACGCAGGAGTGCTGCCCTGCATGGGAGTGCTGGCCCAGGTGGAGAGCTGGTGCAGCAAGATGATGCAACAAAATGGGACACAGAGGAGAGATAATAAGAGATGCGGCAAACCAGGAAGCTGACATGGTGCAAGAGAATAATTGCCTCTCTCCCACTCCGGAAAGTCACAGGATCGGTTCCCGGAGCCACCTAATGAGAATACAGGCAGACACAGAAGAACATACAGTGGATGGACACAGAGAGCCGACAATGGAAGGGAGGGGGGAGAAATAAATAAATTAAACAAATCTTTAAAAAAAAATTAATAACAACCTCTCCTTGCCTCATAGGACTTTTGTGGAAGTCAATTAAGAGAATGTAAATGTGCTTTGTAAACTAAAGGACTAGGCCAATGTCAGTTATTGCTATTAGAACAGTAATTTTGAAAATTCTCCATAAGTTGAGAGAAGGAAAATGTTAATAGTCTAAAACATTTGCCTTCTTAGCCTTTACCATACTCACTTCCACCTGCAGGTGAAAGTAGTGATATTTGGAAAAGTTTAAGCAGAAATCATTAAGGATTTTATTCCAACTCTTCTGCCCAGGAGCCAAGGCAGTATTAGTAGATGTCAAAACCTCCAGGAAAGTGGGTGGGGCCCCTGCAGAGTTCTGTGCCCTTTACCAACTGTCAGTCTATGTGCCTTGGGGAACGCTCAGTCAAGGTGGTATACGCTCAGCTGCTTGCGTAGATGACAAGCAAATAGCCAGCTGGAATGACTCACCCCGGCCTAACAGGTGTTGTCCTTGTTAGAGACGTGAGGCTGTGATGTGAGCGCCTCATGAATTCCAGGTCAAGTGATAAAAGGTCAGATGTGATAACACTGGTTCTCTTTACATCCCACAGGTTCAGTTTCTTTACACATCTCTTTTAAAGCAGCAAGAGGAACAAACAAGGGTAGCTCTACTGGAACAACAGGTACATACTGGGGTTTCTTCTAAATTCACTTCAACCTGTTAGAAAATGGCATTTTTCTTCATATTTACACTATTCTATAGATAACCATTTGAAAGTTGTGAAGAATGTTATTAAGAGACTTTAACCAAAAATACTTGAAAAGATTATCTGTGCTAGCCATATATATCTGTTACTGCTAAACCACATTCTTTGAGGGTGAGGGGCAGTTTTCTTGGCAGGTAGTTGTTGGTCTTGGCAAATTTTGCTTTTCTGCAGCAGCATCTGCAGTTCTTATTCTAGTTTAGCAGTATCTTCTAACAGGGGGCTACCTTATAACTTCAAACAGAATTCAGAGAGGCACCATTTGTTCTTAGAATTTAGAGTAGAGATTCTCAGTAAATTCCAAACCAGTTAATAGCTATCTCGTCCCTGTTTTTCTCTCCCAACAAAAAGAAGATGGAGAGGGGGACGGTGCAGATTTCCATCCAGCAATTTCTTAAGCTGCCTTCACTCATTTATACTTCAAGCATTGGCTTTGCTACTTGTCTAAACAAATCCTCAACCAAAAACATCTTCATTTATTAATATAACACTTTGTTCAGATGAATTCTATAATGGCACAACAAATGCTTGTGTCTTGTACTAATAAACAAGCTTCCAGTCAAGAAAGCTAGACAGTATGTATATCCTGTCTTATCCTGTGCATTTTCCAGATGCAGGCATGTACTTTAGACTTTGAAAATGAAAAACTTGACCGTCAAAATATGCAACATCAATTGCATGTAATTCTCAAGGAGCTCCGAAAAGCGAGAAGTCAAATAACACAGTTGGAATCCTTGGTGAGTCTGGAATCATTAAAATTAGAACTTATTTTCTTCTGTCTCTTTCTGTCATCTTGCTAATTACATATCAAGTTAGTTCCCAAACTATGACAGTACATTTTAGTGAACAGCTGTATCTCAAATCAATAAGCAAAGCCCCAGCCTCATTTGAAGCAACTGCTCTTGGAGTATTGAATCAGAGCACTAGAAAGAGGGACAATTTTGTACCTCTTGGTAATGATTATGATACTGCTGCCTCCCCTTCAATCCCCCTCACCTCCCCTCCCCACTCAGCTGCTGTGACCTAGAGGCATTAAAAAATATGTGGCCTAGGGGAGGGAAGGAGTAAGGGAGGGGAATCTTAGAATCTTGAGCTGAAATTATTTTTTTCTGTTAAAAAAGAAAGCAATGCCATTGTTAGGTATAATGAACATTTACTGTTAGTATACTTTTTTATGAATTAGGCACATTGTGTGGGTTACCCTGAAAACATAATCACCTTTTATTTTTATTTATTTATTTTTTTAAAGATTTATTTTTTATTTCTCTCCCCTTCCCCTGCCCCGCCCCAGTTGTCTATTCTCTGTGTCCATTTTGCTGCATATTCTTCTTTTTGTCCGCTTCTGTTGTTGTCAGTGGCATGAGAATCTGCGTTTCTTTTTGTTGCGTCATCTTGCTGTGTCCACTCTCCGTGTGTGCAGTGCCATTCCTGGGCAGGCTGCACTTTCTTTCGTGCTGGGCAGCTCTCCTTACGGGATGCACTCCTTGTGTGTGGGGTCCCCTATGCGGGGGGCACCCCTGCGTGGCACAGCACTCCTTGCGCGCATCAGCACTGGGCGTGGGCGAGCTCCACATGGGTTAAGGAGGCCAAGGGTTTGAACCGCGGACCCCCCATGTGGTAGGCGGACACCCTATCCACTGGGCCAAGTCCGCTCCCCTAATCATCTTTTAAATAACATTGTTTCTAAGAGGGAATGTTTTTTGATTTATTTATTTTCATCTTACTAATAAGTTTTCAGACCAAACTGGTTGTGGTCTGTGTTTGAGAATATGTCCCATTAGTACATATTTTATATATCATCCTAGTACTTACTGCATGATATTTGCAAATGATGAAATGCTACAAATATTATTCCTCAGTTTTCAAATGGGAAAAAAGCAACTGTTTTTTAAAAAATCTTTTGTAACTTCTGTCTGAATAAAATTACAGAAAATATGTTTTTGGCTCTATTCTTTAGTATGTCATTGATTTTAACCATTTATAATATTTGAAATTGAAATTTATAACTCATTTTCTGTAATGACTGTTTTTCATAGCCAGATGGTATGTAAAATGAGTCATAATGTCTCTGTACCTTTCTTTGTGTTCCTTCTGTCCATAGTCTACAGCAGGTGGCAAGATAGTCATTTTTAAGCCTTATTGATTATTCTTAGTTCTTCAGGAAAAAAAAAAACATGAAAAAGAAAGTCTTAAATGTATTAAAGAATATCTTCACCATTTTTATGTATATACTGATCTTCTAAAATTCTCTCTTGCTCTTAATTCCTCAACTGCTGAAGTTGTTCCTCTTTTACAAAACTAGCCAATTTAGTCAGCCTTGCACACAGGCCTATACCTTTACATTTGGCTCTAAATGTTTTAATAAAACGTATCCATATAAACACCTAATCCCGGTATTTCCTGAATAGTTTCTATTCATAACTACCTACTACGTTACCACTCTAATACTGGTGAGCAGAGACTCAACAAGAAAATCTTTCTGCAGGGCTGAAGCAGCTAGAGCATTTGGGAAGCAGTTAAACTGTTGAATTATGAGCCTTATATACAAATGGCATTCGTTTGAAATTTGTTTTTCAGAAGCAGCCTCATGAATTGGCCTTCGCAGAGCCCTTAGTCACTTTCCAAGGAGAGACTGA
This sequence comes from Dasypus novemcinctus, assembly GCF_030445035.2. Taxonomy (NCBI): domain Eukaryota; kingdom Metazoa; phylum Chordata; class Mammalia; order Cingulata; family Dasypodidae; genus Dasypus; species Dasypus novemcinctus. The sequence continues at coordinate 49,919,303 of NC_080678.1, forward strand.
AAACAGAGTAAAAGTTGCCTCACCAAAGAGCCCGGCTGCACTAAATGAAAGCCTCGTGGAATGTCCCAAGTGCAATATTCAGTACCCAGCCACTGAGCATCGAGATCTCCTTGTTCATGTTGAATATTGTTCAAAATAGCAAAAAAATTACCCTGTGTTTTTGTGTCAAAAGATTTAATATACTGTATCTTGTGTTAGCTTATGGACATTTTGAATTCCATATTTCACCTCTTGCTTAAGAAATCGCCTATCCTCCTTTAAAATGCTGGCAGATCAGTGAATTATTTATTTCTTGGCTGCTTTGCATTTTCCTTGGCAGTGATACCTCCCTGAGATGGTTCATCATCAGGCTTCAATGAAACTGACAGATGTGGTTAGCAGTGTAAACTGAGACTAACATTTTGCGCTGTTTATGTACTTGATGGAGAAAAGATAATTCTGGTTACTGCTTGTGCAATATTTGCATCTGTAAGCAAAATTTTTTTGTTTTGTTTTGTGGCTTATTTAATAACTTTGATATTTTAAAAAATCAAAACTAATTAACCAACAATCTTACTGTTTAGTATTATATCTTATCCAACAACTTAGGAAATCTAGAATTCAGATTTTATGTCCTGTGTTAAAAGTTGGTAAAAAATCCCCAAAAAGATACTTTTCTCATTTTTTCCCTCACTATCATAGAGCGGTTATTGGAAAAGTTGGGAAGTTTCTGGATCTTTATTGCTGCTTACTGTTGAAACTGTAAAACCAGCTATGTGCCTAGCACAAAGCAGATTCTGTTTAAGGCACACTCTTAAGTGGCCACACACAATGGTTCCTTTCCTGTTAATTGGCAATAGCTTTAATTTGAATTTCATTCGCACTTGTAGTCAGCTGAAACTGTTAACATGAATTTTAACAAAACCAGCTAGCCCTGATTTGATTTGAGGTTATTTTATTTATTTTTAGTACTTCTTAAAGCTGGGCAATGTAATTTTCAGATATTTGCTTATCTGTATAGATATTTTTATATATAGTTTGTATAAACCAAAATTTTTTTATTTCACATTTTCTAAAATGCTTAACACTGGACTACTGTTAGTAACAAAGGAAAAAATATAAAAGTATTTAATAAGTTTTAATATTTCTAGCATATATGTATATAGCCACTGGTATTCTAAGATTTCTAAACTAAAAGGAGTATCAAGGGATTGTAGATTAGCACACAGGGTAAGATGAGAAGGTAAAGATATATCTGAACCAAAAGTAGGTGATTTCAGGCATCACCGTTGATCAGATAACACCTCTTGATCAATAAATATTATTTGTACAAAGGCAAAAAATAAATATCTAAATTATATAGTTTGGTGTTGTTTTCTTTTAATCACCCCTCCCCCAGATGGCTCTTGTCTCTTTGCTCATTGTTTGTTCACCTTCTGCAGGAGGCACTGGGAACTGAACCTGGGACCTCCCACATGGGAGGCGAGTGCCCAACAGTCTGATCCACATTACTGCCTGTGGGCTGCAGCGTCTGCTGGATTGTGGTGTCTGCTCGTGGTAGGTGCAGCGCCTGCTCATCTTCTTTAGGAGGCATCAGGACCTGAACCTGGGATCTCCCATGTGGTAGGCAGGCGCCCAACTGGTCGAGCCACATCTGCTTCCCTATAGTTTGGTTTTTGACCATAGAAATTATACAATAATCCCAAGAACACAATTCTTCAACCACAGTTGGTCAAAAGACATAGAAATGCCCTCCCACCAGATCTTGTCTGCCTCACAGTATTATGGCAAAGACCATGGTATTCTATCATAACTGTATGCCATAAGGAAGTTGTTTCTCCTACAACTTTTAAGCAAGTCAGGTATCATCTCTAGTTTATAGATGTGGAAAATGCCTTGGTCACTCTGTCAGTAGTGGAGTCAGAACCACAACCCAGACCTTTGGTCCATGCCCTATGATAGGCCATGTGGCCTCACAGGATAACTGGGTAGAATGTAAAGCATAATAGAAGCCTGATAGCCATTGATATTAGGCTCCTAGTGATACAGCATGATCTGGAGTTTTTGTTTCCAAACCCGTACTAAACTTTCTATGTTTTTCTGGAGGGCTTGAAGTTAGGGGCTTTCTTTGCCTATTTTAGCTGTCAACATCTGGATACCAATATAAAAAATATGCATGGAAAACTAAAAAAAAAATTCGGTATTTCTCTGTTGCGTTCTACTGTGTGGGTTTTAAAAAAATGTATATATATACATTTCTGATTCATATAGATGTTTTAGAGCAGGAAAAATTATTCTTTCCTGGATCATATTAATGAGCAGAGGTCAATAAAAGGCATTTTTGGGAAGGAGACGTGGCTCAACTGATAGAGCATCTGTCTACCATATGGAGGGTCCAGGGTTCAATCCCCAGGGCCTCCTTGACCCATGTGGTAAGCTGGCTCACGTGCAGTGCTGCTGCACACAAGGAGTGCCCTGCCACACAGTGGTGCCCCGTTTAGGGGTGTCCCATGCGCAAGGTGTGTGCCCCGCAAGGAGAGCTACCCTGCATGAAAAAAGCTCAGCCCACTCAGGAGTGGCACCGCACACATGGAGAGCTGACGCAGCAAGATGATGCAACAAAAAAGAGATGCAGTTTCCCAGTGCCGCCTGATAATGCAAGCGGATGTAGAAGAACACAGAGTGAATGGACAGAGAGAGCAGACAAGGGGAGGGGAGGAGGAGAGGAGAGAAATAAATCTTAAAAAAAAATAAAAGGCATCTTTAACACCTGAAAGTCTTCAAGGTTCTCATAATTAAAGACAGGTCCCTTTCCCCCCTTACCATCTACCTTCTTTCATGGCAAGTAATCACACCTTGGTTTGGTTTGGGTGATTATAATCTATGTACCAGGAACGGTGCTAGATGCTTGTTCTACTTAATCTCATTTGCTCTTCATTGTAACTCAATGAAGTGCTAGTACTCGCACCATTTTGCAGATGAGACAACTAAGGCTTACAGAAATAAAACGCTTTGCCAAGTTACCACTAGTAAATGAAAAGAAAGATATAAACTCAGCTCAGTGTGTCCCAAAGTTCATCCTCTTTCTACTTCATTATATTGCTTCTGACATCCCCTGCAAACACGTTCTTGGGCTGCCATGCCAAGATTCCTTTCAGTTGCTTTTTTTTTTTTTAAGGAATATTTTATGTACAGTAAATGTACAGATAAATGAGTTTTGCCAAATGTATACATCCAGGTAATTTCCAGCCAAATAAAGGTAAAGAGTCTTCCCATTACAACCTGAAAGTTCGTTCAATCCCTTTTCCAGTCCAGAACACCCCAGAGGCAATTGTTATTCTGATTTCTATTACCATAGACTACTTTTACTTGCTCTTGAACTTCATATAAATGGAATCGTACACTTGTTTCTGGCTTCTTTGGCTCAACAGTGTTTTTAGACTCTTCCATGTTGCTGCATATATCAGTAATTTGTTCTTTTTTATTTCTTAGTATTCCAATGAAAAATAACACCATAATTTGATTTTCTATTCTCTTGTTGATGGGCATTTGCATTGTGTCTTGCGCAACTATTTTTTCATTTCTGTGTTGTCATTTTTATTAGGAAAATATAAGTGGAGTTGCTGTGTCACAGATATATGATGTTTGTCTTTACTGGAAACTTACTACTTTTTCAAAGTGGTTATACCATTTTACATCCCCACCAGCAATGGATGGAGTTCCAATTTCTCCACATCCTCACTGACAGTTGTTACTGTCAGTCTTTTAAATTTAACCTTTCTAGTGGGTATATAGTGATATTTTATTATGATTTTAATTTGCATTTGTCTGATGACTAATGATGTTGAGTACCTTTTCCTAATGTACTTATTGGTCATTTGCATATTTTTAAAGTGTCTTTTCAAGTCTTCTGGGATGAGTGAGTCCTTTGTCAGGTACTTGAATTGGGAATAGTTTCAGTTTGTGTCTTGCCTTTTCATTTTCTTAACTATCTTCTGATGAGCCAAATTTTAAAATTTTGATGAAGTCCAGTATGTATGTGTCTGTATGTGTATTACATATATACATATATTTATATATATATATTTTTTTTCTTTTATGGTTAGTGTCCTGTCTAGGAAATCTTTTCCTAATTCAAGGTTGTAAAAATATTTTAAAACTTCTACCAGGAGCTTCATCATTTTAGCTTTCACATTTAGGTCTACACTAATCTTTATATAAGGTGAGAAATAGGGGTCAAGTTTTGTTTTTGGGGTAAGTTTTCCATTTGGATATCCAGTGGTTCCACTTTCCTTCCCCAATGAACTATATCAGAGGCTTTGTTGTAAATAAATCATGTTTTTCAGGATTCTCAATTATTTTCCATTAATCTACTTGTCTTCACACAAATACCACACTATCTTGTTTTTTTAATCTTTTTTTTGTCTTTATTTATTTTTTAATATTACAGTAAAAAAATATGAGGTCCCCATATACCCCTCACCTGCCTCACACCACTCCTCCCCCCATAACAACAATCTCCTCCATCATCATGAGACATCCATTGCATTTGGTGAATACATCTCAGAGCACCGCTGTACCTCATGGTCAATGGTCCACATCATAGTCCGCACTCTACCACGTTCCACCCACTGGGCCATGGGAGGACATACAATGTTTGGTAACTGTCCCTACAGCATCACCCAGGACAACTCCAAGTCCCGAAAATGCCTCCACATCTCATTGCTTCTTCCCATTCCCTACCCCCAGCAGCCACCATGGCCACTTTCTCCACACCAATGCCACATTTTCTTTGATTACTAATCAAAATAGTTCATAAATAGATTATCAGTAAGTCCACTCTAATCCATACTCTATTCCTCCATCCTGTGGACCTTGAAATGGTTGTCCACTCCACATCTGTAACAAGAGGGGGCTTAGATTCTACATGGATGCTGGATGCAATTCTCTTGCTTTCACTTGTAGGCATTCTTGGCTCCATGTTGTGGTGGTTGACCTTCTTCAACTCCATGTTAGCTGAGTGGGGAAAGTCCAATAAACCAGAGTATAGGAGCTGAAGTCTGTTGAGGCTCAGGGCCTGGCTATCACATGGTCAGTCCAGAGATTCAGGTTCCTTGGGTATATATTGAACCCCAGCACCAACTACAGTTCTGGTAAAAGTAACAGGAGAGGCTTGTGAACAAAGATCACATCTGAGTCCAGCTCCATCACACAGAAACACGACCTCCAAAGTAGGGCCAACTGACATGGCACTGAACTCCATCTGCCATGACCACAGAACCTGTGGGTCTCTGTAGCCCTCAGAAGAACCAATACCCTGGGTTGTATCTATTTTATCTGTCTCTAGGACTCTGCTCAGGTGTGCATAAGGGCAACCCCTCTGATAACCTCCTGGCTCTTTTTGGAGACTCATAGCCATATAAACTCATTTGTCCTTTCCATTTCCCCCTTGGTTCAGGTCAAAAAGCATTTTTAACTCTTGGTATTATATAAAGATTGAGATATTCTGCTGGTCCAATTGACCCTTTTATTCAAGGACATTTTCTAGTTATATCATCAGCTGGTACTAGGTAGTAATCCCTCAGCGCCAGGGAGGCTCATCCCCAGGAGTCATGTCCCATGTGGGGGGGGGGGGGGAGAGGCAACACATTTACATGCTGAGTTTGGCTTCGAGACTGGCCACATTTCAGCAACACGGAGGCTCTCAGGAGGGAACTCTTAGGTACCCTACAGCTCTAGGCCTTGTTCTTATTTCAGGTGCACAGGCTCACAAGCATAGTCATTAGTATCAAGGGCTCATTGTTGGACTTTCCTTCTTTTTTGAACTTTGCTGTTGCACTTGGGGGATTGTTGCTGTTCCTTTAGGGACTGTGATAGAGCTCCCTTGGCTAGGAACTCAGCACTCCCTCAGTTGTTGTTTTTAATTGTATCTACTATGAAAATATCCAAACATTTTTATGTACCCTGGATATATGCCCTGTAGAACTCCCTGCCAACCATGTGTCCCCTGTCAATAACATTCCACACCAGTATTCCTCCCCTGCCATTGTTGAACCTCTCTGTGATCCAAAACTTCCTGGAAAGTGAAGCCCAATATATTCCTAGGTGACATTAATAGTAAAATGGAATATAACGATGAGTTTAAAGGTTAGATATAGAATACATATTAATTTGGAAAAATTAAGGTAAAAATAAATTGGGGTATCAAAAAATTTTAAAATGCAAAAGCTTTGTTTTTGATGTTTTGCCTTCCATCACTGCAATGAGTGTTGTCCTGTATGCAAATTGGCAAGGCAACTACTTACATCTTTTCCTCAGTGTCTATGTCCTATCTTTTTCTTTTCTTTTTTCTAATTATTAAGCTTATCTGCACAAGAGTTTTAGATCACAGTAGTTCATATATACAATATACAGTACTCCCACATATCCAACATAAAACCTTTTCCCTTCCACAGCAATAATCTTTTTACATATTCATACTATATTTACTGAAACTGATGTACAGATATTGAGACAATAACTTTCAAACAAGGTATCATTTGTGTTTACATTTTGGTTTATATTTTAGATTATATGATTTTCTAAATTTTTAGTTATCTTATGTTTTACATTATGATTTACATTTTAGCCTATCAGCCCCTATATATTTTTGGTGTAATTTTACATGTCTTATATCCATCCTTGTATACTCTTGTGGAACACTTCTATTGCCCACAGAGTTACATTGGTTCCATCTATTCAATACCTCTTTCCCCCTCCCCTTAGGGCTCACAGTGACAGTCAATCTTCATTGCTTGAAGGGCCATGTTCAGAGATACTTGCAACAATGTTGAGGGCTTCACATGCTCGACTGCCCTAATGCACTTGGAGCCACCATTTCTCTTGAGAGATACAGTTCCCTCTATTTGAGGGCATCAGTCCTCCCCAGAATGTGGGTCTACCTTCACTTTCATTATATGGGTCTCTATCCAATGATATAACCCACTTTGGCAAAAGGAGCATTCACATATTCCCTAGGAGCCTGTCCTGTGTCAGATAACCCCCTTTAGGCATCTTAAACAAGCATCCTTATTTTATTTTTGAAAAAGTTTTCTCAGCATTATACTCTCAACCAAATACTTGACAATCTCCTATGTTCGTATGTTGCCCTACCCTCCCCCTATTTTCTTGGGCAATATTAACCATCCTTCCATCCCTAGCTCCCCTCAAGCCCACAAAGCCCCACCCAAAGGTAACCCTATGCCCCCATTTTATCCCTTCCTTGTACAAATACTTACCTCCAGCTTATCATAGATTTCACCTATGTAGGTGTCATCTTACATCCTTCCTCTACCCCCCAATTTCCTGTAAGACTATCATCCAGTCTCTGGCTCTCTGAGGCAGCTTAGTTTGCTTATTTCATATCATTGAGGTCATGTAGTATTTGTCCTTCGATGCCTGGGTTGCTTCGCTCAACATAAGGTTCTCAAGATTCATCCATGTTATCACGTGTGTTTGTAGTGTATTTGTTCTTAAAGCCGAGTATATTCCATTGTATGTATATACCACATTTTATTTATCCATTCATCTGTTGATGGGCATTTGGGTTGATTCCAACTTTTGGCAATAGTGAACAATGCTGCTATGAACATTGGTGTGCATATATCGGTTTATGTCTTTGTTTTCAGTTCTACTGGGTATACCCAGCAGTGGAATTGCTGGGTAAAATGGCAAATCTATGGCTAGTTTTTTGAGAAACCACCAAACTGTCCTCCAGAATGGCTGGATCCTTCTGCATTCCCACCAGCAGTGGACGAGTGTTCCCATTCCTCCACATCCTCTCCAGCATTTGTAGTCTTCTGTTTTTTTCATAGCTGCCAATCTTATGGGAGTAAGATGTTATCTCTTTGTAGTTTTGATTTGCATTTCCCTGATAGTTAGAGATTTGGAGCATTTTTTCATGTGTTTTTTAGCCATTTGTATTTCTTCTTTGGAGAAGAGTCTGTTTAAATCTTTTTCCCATTTTTAAATGGGTTGTTTATCTTTTTATTTTCAAGATATAGGAGTTCTTTATATATGCAGATATATAGTTACCAAATATTTTCTCCCATTGTGTAGGCTCTCTTTTCACTTTCTTGACAAATTCCTTTGAGGTGCAGAAGGCTTTAATTTTGAGGAAGTCCCATTTATCTATTTGTTCTTTTGCTGCTCGTGCTTTTGGTGTGAAGTTCATGAAGCCATTTCCTATTACAAGGTCTTGTATATGTTTCCCTACATTGCTTTCCAAAGTCTGTATGGTCTTGGCTCTTATATTTAGGTCTTTGATCCATCTTGAGTTGATTTTTATATAAGGTGTGAGATGGTAATCCTCTTTCATTCTTTTACATATGGATATCCAGATTTCCAGGCACCATTTGTTGAATAGGCCATTCTCTCCCAGTTGAGAGAGTTTGGTGGCTTTATCGAATATTATATGACTATATATATGAGGATCTATATCAGAACTCTCAATTCGGTTCCATTGGTCTGTGTGTCTCTCCTTGTGCCAGTATCATGCTGTTTTCACTACTGTAGCTTTGTAGTATGTTTTGAAGTCAGATAGTGTGATTCCTCCAATTTTGTTTTTCTTTTTCAATATGTCTTTGGCTATTCGGGACCTCTTTCCTTTCCAAATAAATTTCATAGCTAGTTTTTCTAGTTCCTTAAAGAATACTGTGTTGATTTTTATTGGGATTGCATTGAATGTGTAGATCAGTTTTGGAAGGATAGACATCTTAATGATATTTAGTCTTCCTATCAATGAACAGGGAATGTTCTTCCATTTATTTAGGTCTTCTTTGATTTCCTTGAACAGTGTTGTGTAGTTCTCTGTGTAGAAGTTTTTTACATCTTTAGTTAAATTTATTCCTAGGTATTTGATTTTTTTTATTGACTATTGTAAATGGTATTTATTTCTTGATTTCCTCCTGAGCTTGCTCATTATTGGTGTACAGAAATGCTACTGATTTTTGTGCATTGATCTTATAACCTGCGCCTTTACTAACCTCATTTATGAGTTCTAGAAGCTTTGTTGTAGACCTCTCAGGGTTTTCTATGTATAGGATCATGTCATCTGCAAATAATGAAATTTTGACTTCTTCCTTTCCAATTTAAATGCCTTTTATATTTGGTTCTTGCCTCAGTGCTCGAGCAAGTAATTCTAAGACAATGTTAAATAGAAGAGGTGAGAGTGGGCATCCTTGTCTTGTTCCTGATCTTAGAGGGAAGGTTTTAGGATTTCACCATTGTAAATGATGTTGGCTGTGGGTTTTTCATATATACTCTTTATCATGTTCAGAAAATTTCCTTGTATTCTGATCTTTTGCAGTGTTTTTATCAAGAAAGTGTGCTGTATTTTGTCAAATGCTTTTTCTGCATCTATAGATATAATCATGTGATTTTTTCCCCTTCAATCTGTTTATATGGTGTATTACATTGATTGATTTTCTTATGTTGAACCATCCTTGCATACCCAGAATGAATCCCACTTGGTCATGGTGTATAATTTGCTTAATGTGTTGTTGGATATGGTTAGCAAGTATTTTGTTGAGGATTTTTCATCTAGGTTCATTAGAGAAATTGGTCTGTAATTTTCCTTTCTTGTGGTGTCTTTGTTTGGCTTTGGTACTAGGGTAACACTGGCATCATAGAATGAGTTAGGTAATGTTCCTTCTGTTTTGATTTTTTGGAAGAGTTTCAGCAGGATTGGTGTTAGTTCTTTCCAGAATATTTTGTAGAATTCACCTGTGAAACTGACCCTGGGCTCTTCTTAGTTGGGAGGTTTTTAATGACTGATTCAATCTCTTTACTTGTGATTGGTTTGTTGAGATCATCAATTTCTTCTTTCATCAATATAGGCTGCTTATGCAATTTTAGGAATTTGTCCATTTCCTCTGAATTGTCATTGTTGTTGAAATATAGTTTTTCAAAGTATCCTCTTATGATAGTCTTTATTTCTGTGTGGTCAGTGGTGATATCTCCTTTCTCATTTCTTATTTTGTGTATTTGCATCTTCTCTCTTTTTTTCTTTGTTAGTCTCGCTAAGGGTTTGTCAATTTTATTGATCTTCTCAAAGAACCAGCTGTTGGTTTTGTTTATCTTTTCAAGGGCTTTCTTATTTTCTATTTCATTTAGTTCTGCTCTTATCTTTGTTCTTTTTTTCTTTCTTCTTCCTGTGGGGTTACTTTGTTGTTTTTTTACTAATTCCTCCAAATGTGCAATTAGTTCTTCAATTTTTGCTCTTTCTTCTTTTTTGATGTATGAATTTATGGCTATAAATTTCCCTCTCAGTACTGCTTTAGCTGCATCCCATAAGTTTTGGTATGTTGTGTTATCATTTTCATTACTTTCAAGGTAGTTATTAATTTCTTTTGAAATTTCCTCTTTGACGCACTGTTTTTCTAAGAGTGTGCTGTTTAATCTACATATCTTGGTGTGAAATCTGGCCTTCTGTTCCTTGCAGATTTCCAGCTTCACTCCACTGTGGTCAGAGATATTATTTTGTATGGTTTCTATCTTTTTGAATTCATTGAGCCTTTCTTTGTGACCTAACATATTGTCTATCTGGGAGAATGATCCATGTGCACTTGAGAAAAATGTATATCCTGCTGTTTTCAGGTATAATGATCTGTATATGTCTATTAGATCCAGCTCCTCTAATACACTGTTCAAAGTTTTTGTTTCTTTATTGATTCTCTTTTGAGATGTTCTGTCCAAAGTTGATAGTGGTGTATTAAAGTCTCCTAATATAATTGTAGAGGCATCTATTCTTTCACTTAGTTTTTCCGGGGTTTGCCTCACTATTTGGAGGTGCCCTTGTTAGGAGCATAAATATTTATGATTGTTTGTTCTTCTTGAAAGATTGTCCCTTTCACTAATATATAGTATCCTTTTTTGTCTCTCACAATTGTTTTGCATTTAAAGTCTATTTTGTCTGATATTAATATAGCTACTCCTGCCTTTTTTTTTCGTTATTGTTTGCTTGTAAGATTGCTTTCTAGCCATTCACTTTCAACCTCCATGAATCCCTGGGTCTAAGACGTGTTTCTTGTAGACAGCATATAGATGGGTCATATTTCCTTATCCAATCTCCCAGTCTGAATCTTTTGACAGGTGAGTTTAAATCGTTGGCATTCAGTGTTATTAATTTCAAGGAATTATTTATGTTAGCCATATTTTGTTTGGACTTGTGTTTGTCATATTTTGTTCTTGTTGTTTTTCTTCTCCTTTGTCTTTTTTGTTGCTCTTACACTCTCCTCCAACTCTGCCTCTCCTGTTTTTTTCTTTCTTCCTGCAGAACTCCCTTTAGTATTTCTTGAAGGGCAGGGTTCTTATGGCATACTCTTTCAATTTCTGTTTATCTGTGAATATTTTGAACTCTCCATCATTTCTGAGTGCTAGCTTAGCTGGGTAGAGTATTCTTGGTTGGGAATTTTTTTCTTTTAGTACCTTAACTATATCATACCACTGCCTTCTTAACTCCGTGGTTTCAGATGAGAAATCAGCACTTAATCTGATGGAGCTTCCCTTGTATGTGATGGTTTTCTTTTCTCTTGCTGCTTTTAGAATTTTCTCTTTGTCTTGAGCGTTGGATAATTTGACAAGTATATGTCTTGGGGTGGGCCTGTTGGGATTTATGGTGTTTGGGGTTTGTTGTGCTTCCTGGACATGTACTTCCATCTCTCTCAGTAGATTTGGGAAGTTTTCAGCCATTATTTCCTCCAACACCCCTTCTGCCCCCTTTCCCTTCTCTTTTCCTTCTGGGATGCCTATAATATGTATGTTTGTGCATTTTGCATTGTCATTCAGGTCCCTAAGTCCTAGCTGGATTTTTTCTATCTTTTTATCGACCAGTTCTACTATCTGTTTGATTTCAGATGTACTGTCTTCCATGTCGCTAATTCTCTCCTCTGCCTCTTCTAATTTGTTGCTATTTGCTGAGAGTGTATTTTTGATTTCTTGAACTGTGGTGTGCATCCCCATGATATTTGTTATCTTTTTGCATATGTCTGCAATTTCCTCTCCAAGTGTTTTCTTCATATTGTTAATCTCTTCCTTTACTTCATCAACTTGGTCTCTAATATATGTTTTGAAATCTTTAATTACTTGTCCCATGTTCTGCTCCCCTTCCTGGTTTTTAGTTTGTTCATTGGATTCAGCCGTGTTTTCCTGATTATTGGTTTGGTTTGTAGTTTTTTGTTGCTGTCTGGTCATCATTTTATCCTGAGGGGTTTCATCAGTTCCTTAGCTTCTTTGTCTAGTTTTGGGGATTAATTAGTTGTTATTCCTGAGTAAGTGTTATGTCTTCTTTTTGTCACTTAGTTCTTTTTACTCTATTTTCTTGTTGCTGGGTAAGTTCACTTTGAAGGAAAATATTAGGGCCAGGGAAAGCAAAATGAGTAAGAAAAGAAAATGTGTAAAGTAGTATTGGTAATAAATGTTAACAGAGCAACAATGTGAGATCTGGGAGAATGGGTATTAGACTCATGTAAGTTGTGTAGGGTTATAGCAATAAGTAGAGTACCTATAATGAGACAGTCAACTGAATATGGGGAGGAATATAGTATGAATTAAATAGCCAGTGTTTTCATGAGAGAGAGAAAGAGAAAAGAATGATAATAATATCAAGAGTGGATAAAAGACAGAAAACAGAACAAAGGTATTAGAAATTAAAAGTCAGACAATTTGGGGGCCAAAGAAAGGGTGGTGGAATATAAGAGAAACAGTAGATGATGGATGATGGCAAGATGTGGGGGAAAGGGGATAGTGTAGGTGGCCAAAATCAATTCACACAGAAAAGAGGAAATGGAGGATGAGGAAACCACAGCAAGTGTGAAGTGCTCCCTGCAGCACCTATTATATAAAGAAAATAAAATACGAAGAAAAAGAGAGAAAAGAAAAAAAAAGAGAAGTGAAAAAGGGAATGGGCAAAGAATAGGGGAGGAAACAAGCAAGAAAAAGAAAAGGAGAAAAAAAAACTAAATAAATGAAGGACCTTGGGGGATAAAATGGGAGAAAAGACCAGGAGACAATGCAATATTAGCAACCAAGACAAGAAAAAAAGAAAAAAGATAAAAGAACCCACAAATGCCGAGGGCTAGGGTAATCAAGGACCTCAGATGGGCTCAGGGCACAGTGGATTCAGGGATGGGAAGTCTGTGACACTGCAGACTCAAGGTGTGTGAGTCTCTGGAGTGTGGGCCACCAGGGTTTAGGGGACTCAGACCTGGGAACCACACATCCAGTTAACAGGGGGCCTGGGAGCACCTCAGAACAACACAGCCTTCAGGGTTCCCCACAGCTGGGTGCCAGCCCTAGGGGGAGGGGTCTTGCCCACACCCTCTGACCTTCATGTCAGAAACCCAAAATTCCACCTCTCACAAGAGTCTTTTCTGTCACTATGTCACCAAATCGACATCCAGATACCTCCTGCCATGCAAGCCCCCAAAACAACTCGGTGGGGGCACCACTGCACTACAAAGATTTCAGGGACCACCGCGGATCAGCCACCAGCCCTAGGGGGAGGGGTTCCACCTAGAACTTCTGACCTCCATGTCAGAAACCAAATGTTCCACCTCTTGCAAGAATCTCTTCTGTCACTGTCTCACCAAACCAACATCCAGACACTTCCTGCCCTGCAAGCCCCCGAAACAGCCCGCTCAGGGTTTAGGAGCACCCCACATAACAAAGATCCCTGGGATCGTGGCAGCCTGGCTGCCAGCACTGGGGGGGAGGGGGGGCAGCCAGAACCTCTGACCTCCATGTCAGAAACCCAAAAATCCACCTCTCGCAAGAATCTCCTCCATCACTGTCTCACCAAATCGACTTCCAGACACCTCCTGCCCTGCAAGTCCCCTGAAATAGCCCACTCGGGTTTGGGAACTCTCCACACAACAAAGATCCCAGGGATCACTGTGGCCCAGCCACCAGCCCTAGGGGGAGGGGCTCCAGCCAGAACCTCTGACCTCCATGTCAGAAACCCAAAATTCCACCTCTCGCAAGAATCTCCTCTGTCACTGTCTCATCAAATAGACTTCCAGACACCTCCCACCCTGCAGGCCCCCAAAACAACCCGCTCAGGGCTTGGGAACTCCCCAAAGCAGGAAAGCCTTCAGGAATCGCTGCTGCTGGGCTGCCAGCCCCAGGAGGAAGGGTCCCGCTCACAACCCTGACCTCTGTGAAAGAGACCCAAAGTTCTACCTCTTGCAAGAATCTCCTCTGTCACCGTCCCACTAAATCAATGTCCAGACACCTCCTGCCCTGCAAGCACCTGAAAAAGCCCGGTCCAGCAGGACTCCAACCCTATTCAGCTGCTTCTTTGCAGGAGAGATTATGAGGTGCAATCACTCAGACGTCATCTTGCCCCGCCTCCGAAATTCACTTCATTTTTTCTTACAGCTGCATAATATTCCATTATGTGTATACACCACATTTTGTTTAACCATTCATTGTATAATGGACACCTGGCTTGTTTCCATCTTTTGGCAATTGTGAGTAATGCTACTATGAACATCAGTGTACAGATGTCTTTTCTTGTCAGTGCTCTTAGTTTTGGGTATATACCTAGTAGTAGTATTTCCAGGTCACATGGCAAATCTATAATCAACTTCCTTAGGAACTGCTAAACAGTTCTCCTCAGTGGTTGTATCATTCTACATTTCCATTAACAGTGAATTGAAGAGTTCCTTTCTCTCCATAGCCTCTCCAACACTTTGTAGTTTTCCAACTTTTTAATAATACTTGCCGTTCTAATAGGTGTGAAGGGATACCTTGTAGTTTTGGTATTTTTAAATAAGGTACCAAGTATTAAACCTGGGTCCTTGTACATGTGAAACAGGTGCTCAACCACTGAGTTACACCTGCTGCCCTCTCATTGTCGTTTTGGTTTGCATTTTCCTAATCGCTGGTGATGTTGAACATTTTTCATGTGTTTTTTTCACTGTTTGTATTTCTTCTTTTTTTTTTAAAGATTTATTTTTTTTCATTTATTTCTCTCCCTTTCCCCCACTTCTGCCCCAAGTTGTCTGCTCTCTGTGTCCATTTGCTGTGTGTTCTTCTGTGTTTCTTTTTGTTGTGTCATATTGTTGTGTCAGCTCTCCTGTGTGTGCGGTGCCATTCTTGGGCAGGCTGCACTTTCTTTCGTGCTGGGTGGCTCTCCTTATGGGGCACACTCCTTGCGCTTGGGGCTCCCCCACGTGGGGGACACCCCTGCGTGGCATGGTACTCCTTGCATGCATCAGCACTGAGCATGGGCCAGCTCCACATGGGTCAAGGAGGCCCAGGGTTTGAACTGTGGACCTCCCATGTGGTAGGCAGATGCTCTATCCATTGGGCCAAGTCTGCCTCCCTACCATAAGATCTTGAAGATGTTTCCCTACATTTTCTTCTAGGAGTTTTATGGTTGTTGCTTTTATATTTAGGTCCTTGCTCCATTTTTAATTAATTTTTGTATAAGGTGTGAGATAGGGGTCCTCTTTCTTTCTTTTGGATATGGCTATCCAGTTCATCCAGTACCATTTGTTGAATATACTGTTCTGGCCCATCTTGGGGGGCTTGATGGCCTTGTCAAAAATCACTTGACTGTAGATGAGAGGGTCTATTTCTGAGTTCTCAGTTTGGTACCATTGGTCAATCTATCTGTCTTTATGCCAGTATCATGCTGTTTTTACCACTGTAGCTACGTAATAGGCTTTAAAGTCAGGAAGTGAGAGTCCTCTAACTTCATTCTTTTTAAAGATATTTTTAGTTATTCAGGCCCCTTACCTTTTCAAACAAATCTGATTATTTTTTTCCATTTCTGCAAAAAAGGATGTTGGGGTTTTTATTGTGATTGCATTGAGTCTGTAAATCAGTTTGGGTAGAATTGACATCTTAACGATATTTAGTCTTCTCCAGTTCCTGAACACAGAATGTCCTTCCATTTATTTGCCATCTTCTGTTTCCTTTAGCAATGTTTTCTAGTTTTCTGAATACATCCTTTATATCCTTGGTTAAATTTATTTCTAATATTTGATTCTTTTTGTCTCTATTATAAATGGATTTTCCCCCCTGATTTCTTCCTCAGATTGCTCATCAGTAGTGTATAGAAACACTATTGATATATTTGCATACCTGGGATTAAGCCCACTTGATCATGATGTATAATTCTTTTAATGTGCTTTTGGATTTGGCTTGCAAGTATTTTGTTCAGGATTTTTACATCTATATTCGTTAGAGATATTGGTCTGTAATTGTCTTTTTTTGTAGTATTTTGATCTGGTTTTGGTATTAGGGTGATGTTAACTTCATAGAATGAGTTTGGTAATATTCTTTCCTGTTCAATTTTTTGGAAGAGCTTGAATAAAATTGATATTTGTCTGAATTCACTTGTGAAGCCATCTGTTCCTGGACTTTTCATCTTTGGGAGGTTTTTGATGACTGTTTCAATCTCTTTACTTGTGATTGGTTTGTTGAGTTCTTTCATATCTTCTAGGGTCAGTATAGGTTGTTCATGTAATTCTAGGAATTTGTCTATCTTGTCTACATTGTCTAGTTTTTTGGCATGCATTTGTTTATAGTATCCTCTTATGATTGCTCTTATTTATGTGGGATCAGTGGTAATGTCCCCCCTTTCATTTCTGATTTTGTTTATTTGCATCTTTTCTCTCTTTTTCTTTGTCAGTCTAGCTAAGACTTTGTTGATTTTGTGGATCTTCACAAAGAACCAACCTTGGATTTGTTGATTCTCTCTACTGTTTTTTTTTTTTTTCCTCAATTTCATTTATTTCTGTTCTGATCTTTACTGTTTCTTTCCTTTGACTTGGCTTAGTAATGTTTGCTCTTCTTTTTCTAGTTCCTCCAGGTATGCAGTTAGATCTTCAATTTTAGCTCTTCTTTTTTCAAATGTAAGCATTGAGGGATATAAATTTCCTTCTTGGCACTGCCTTTGTGGTGTCCCATAGGTTTTGATATGTTGTGCTCTCATTCTAATTCATCTCAAGATATTTACAGAATTCTTTTGCAATATTTTCTTTGACTCATTGATTATTTTAGAGTGTGTTGTTTAATCTCCATGTATTTATGAATTTTCCCTTTTTCTGTCCATTATTGGTTTCCAGTTTCATTCCATTATGATCAGAGAAAGTGTTTTGTACAATTTCAATCTTTTTAAATTTATTGAGTCTTGTCTTGTGACCCAACATATGGTCTATCCTGGAGAAGGATTCATGAGCACTTGAAAAAAAATGTATACCCTGCTGTTTAAGGGTGCAATGCTCTATAGATATCCATTATGCCTAGTTCATTTATCATATTATTTAAACTCTGTTTCTTTATTTATCCTCTGTCCAGATGTTCTATCCAGTACTGAGAGCGGGGTATCAAAGTCTCCAAATATTGTAGAGATATCTATTTCTCCCTACAGTTTTGCCAGTGTGTGCCTCATGTATCTTGGGGCACTCAAGTTAGTTGCATAAATATTTAGTATGGTTTTTTCTTCTTGGTGAAGTGCCACTTTTATTAATATATAATGGCCTTCTTCAAACCTTATACAGTTTTGCATTTAAAATCTATTTGTCTGATATTAGTATTGTTACTCCAGATCTTCTTTGGTTACCATTTGTATGGGATATCTTTTTCTAACTTGACTTTTAATCTGGTTGTGTCCTTACATCTGAGGTGAGTCTCTTTTAGACAGCATATAGATAGCTCATTTTTTAAAAAATTCATTCTATCAATCTGTGTCTTTTGATTGGGGAGTTCAAGTCATTAGCATTCAATGTTATTACTGTAAAAGCATTACTTAACTTCAACAATTTAGTCCTTTGGCTTTCAGTTGTCATATCTTACTATTGCATGTCTTTTTACCCTTTAATTTACCCTTCTTAATAATCTTCATTTCTTCACTCTTCTCCAAGTCTCTTACCCTTGTTTTTTCCTTTCAGGCTGCAGCACTCCATTTATTCTCTCTTGTAATTCTGGTCTTTTGGTAACATACTCACTTTGTTTGTCTGTGAAGACTTTGAAATTACCCTCATTTTTGAAGGACAGTTTTGCCATATACAGAATTCTTGGCTGGTAATTTTTCTCTTTCAGTACGTTATATATATCATATTGCTTTCTTCTCACCTCCACAGTTTCTAGTGAGAGGTTGACACTTAATCTTATTGAGGTTTCATTGTATGTGATGCTTTGCTTTTCTCTTACTCCTTTCAGAATTCTCTCTTTATCTCTGATATTTGTCATTCTAAATCATAGGTATGTCTGATTAGTTCTATTTGGATTTATTCTCTTTGGGGTGTGTTATCTTTCTTGGATATTGATATTTATGCCTTTCATAATTGTTGGGAAGTTTTTGGTTATTATTCCCTCAAATATTCTTTCACCCCCTTTTCCATTCTCTTCTCCATCTGGGATACTGATAACATGTATGTTTGTGCATTTTGTGCTGTCATTCAGATCCCTGAGACCCTGTTCCATTTTTTCCGTTCTTTTCTCTTTCTGTTCTCCTGTCTTTTCCAGTTCAGATGTTCTGTCTTTGAAATCACTAATTCTGTCTTTGAGCAATTCAAATCTGCTCTTATATGCCACTAATTTCTTTTGCTTTTGTTTTTGTTTTCTAGGTATTAGGGCTGGGAATTGAACCCAGGACCTCATATGTGGGAATCTGGTATTCAACCACTGAGCTACACCAGCTCCTTTAATGTATTTTTAAAAAAGATTTATTTTATTTATTCCTCCCAACTCAGTGTTGTTTGTCCTCACTTTCTGCTCTCTGTGTGCTATTTGTATTTGCATGTCTTTCTTTTTAGGAGGTACTGGGAAACAAACCTGGGACCTCCCATGTGGGAGAGAGGCACCTAATTGCTTGAGCCACATACACTCCCTGCTTGTTGTGTCTCTCATTGTGTCATCTTGCTGCATCAGCTCACCATGCTAGCCCATTGTGTCAGCTCACTGTCTTGCTCATCTTCTTTAGGAGGCCCTGGGAACCAAACCCAGGGCCTCCCATGTGGTAGGTGGTTGCCCAACTGCCTTAGTCACATCTGCTTCCCTCCTTCTAGTGTATTTTTAATCTCATCCATTGTGTCTTTCATTCCCATAAGCTCCTTTTCTTTGTAGGCTTTGAAATTGTTTTTTGTGCCCAACCCAGTCTCTCTTTTTTTTTTTTTATTAAAGATTTATTTTTTATTTATTTCTCTCCCCTTCCTCCAACCCCATTGTCTGCTCTCTGTGTCTATTTGCTGTGTGTGTTCTTCTGTGTCTGCTTGGATTCTTGTCAGCAGCACCAGGAATCTGTGTTTCTTTTTGTTGCGTCATCTTGCTGTGTCAGCTCTCCATGTGTGTGGCACCACTCCTGGGCAGGCTGTGCTTTTGTTGCATGGAGTAGCTCACCTTAAGGGGCACACTCCTTGCATGCAGGACTCCCCTATGTGGGAGACACCCCTGTGTGCATCAGCACTGTGTGTGGGTCAGCTCACTACACAGGTCAGGAGGCCCTGGGTTTGAACCCTGGACCTCCCATGTGGTAGGTGGATGCTCTATCAGTTGAGCCAAATCTGCTTCCCCCAATATCCTTTATCTCTTTAGTCATATTTTCCTTCAATTCTTTGAATTGATTTGGTAGATCGTGTGATTATCTTTGATTACTTGTCTTAAATCCTATATCTTGTCAGGATATTTGGTTTGTTCCTTTGACTAGGCCATCTCTTCTTCTTTCCTAGTACGGCTTGTAATTTTTTGCTGATGTCTAAGCATCTGAATTTGTTGGAGAATTTACTCTGATGGTCAATTTCTCTCTCTTGCCTTGTGTTTTTTTTCCACCCACAGTGTTTTTTTCCACAGCTCCTCTTTTTTTTTTCAACTTATTTTTGAAAAGCAGTTTTAATGAGATAATTCACATACCATACTATCTATCTCAACTTATTCTAAGTCTTTAAAATTGCCCAAATTAACTTATCAATTCTGGGCCAGGGACTCACTAATGGGGTGCAGATTTTCTCCCAGCGGTGGGGTAAAGAGAGACCTAAAAGCAGTTTTTCTCCTTGCAATTTCCTAACTGCCCAGCAGATGGCATTGGTCAGCTAACGGTTCCACCGAGGTGTTTGTTTCAATCCCCACTCTCCTGTGTTTCTTGTCTGGCAAGAGCAGAGATTCAAAGTGGGCTCTGCTGGCTGAACTCACTGAAGAGAAACCCCCTGACTCTGCCCACACTGCTGATTTCTTAATGTCATTCCATATAGGCAAGAAAAAACCCCTCATGCCTGGAGCAACTCCATAATCCTGCAGGGCAAGCAATGCTATACTCTCCAGACACATAGCTCTCTGCTGCTCTGGCTTGTCCCAGGAATAAATTTGAGAGGTAGAGAGAGCCAACTCAAAAGCTCCCTCTGACGGGGGCCAAGTGAGTGAATCGGGCTGGCGAGCTGGGGACTGTGGAGGCTGGGAAGTACGGGCCTTCTCCAAAGCTCCAGCAGATGTCCTACACGGATATGAGTTCAGGGTGTCCGATCTTTCACATTTTCCAAGAGAAATCTGGACATTTTAAATGTGAAATCTCCCAACTGTTTAATGTTGGATTTTAAAACTTAACATGTGGGCCAAAACTTGGTTCCCGTTTGTGACCTCTGCGTTAGAGCATCCAAATTGGGAAAAAAAAAAAAAAAAGATAGAGCAAGAGAAGGAGCGGCCAGCTCAGCCTGCACTGGGGAGGAAGCCAAACCAGGCTCTCAATCTCTGCCTGCTCTTTCAGGACTGAGATCTCCCTGCTGTTCAGTTCCAGTAACAGGTGCAGCCGGAGGACCACAGAGTGAATACAACCCTCCCTGACAGCTCCCTCCCACCGGCCATCTGGCTTTCTTTCCTGGCTATACTTCCCCAACGCAGACCTGGCTGACTGCCAGCGTTTCCTCACTCCCCTCTCCTCCTCTAACTCAACAATGAAAGGACGTCCAGACTGGGAGGGAACTGTAGGATCATCCACTCCAGTGTTTTTTGTCCAGGATATCCACTCATCTTGGAGCTTGTTGAAAATTTTTATTCCTTGTCCTCCTTTTCCCCACCCCAATCTCCTAAGCCAGAATATGTGGAGGTAGAGGGGCATGGGAGTATGCATTTTATGCAAGCTTTCCAGAGCATTCTGGTATATGACTGGTGATGGAGAATCACTAATCTAGTCCAACTTTGACTTATGGATGAGAGGGAAGTGACTTATCCAAGGTCACACAGCAAATTTTCAAAAGAGTGAGGGAGGCCCAGATTCCCTAAGCCAGAGGTTGTTAATCCCCTACCATCTTGGCATGTGTGTTGTGATTCCAGCAACTCACTGTACGATTCCCAATGCTCTGTCTTCCTAAGGCAAATCCAGTGGTTAGTTGGCCACTAGTTAGTTCTCTCTTTATCCTCTGTGCTGACCTTTCTGGTTTTGAATCTTCTGCCAGTTTGGCTTTGGACAGTTGAGGGGGAAATATCAACAAGACATCAAGCAAAGGTGAAAAGTTAGGACCAAGCTAGGGGTCTGCAGAGAGTGACACAGCCTAGAGTCTGAGAGATAGTGAGGAAAGGAGCAGAGGCCTGAGCCCTGGAGAGTGCCCTGCAGTCCAGAAGTAGATAGGTGCACTCAGAGAATCAAAGTAGTGTTGCAAACCAAGCAACTAGAGAAAAAAGCAGTAGTATGCACTAAAGAGAACAGGCTAGCTTCTGATAATAGCCTTTGCCTTTTTGCCTGCCAGGCTCACTGTCTCAAAATAACCCCAGGGCCAGCACATCTTCCACTAAAATGTTTGAACAGGTATTATAAGAAAATTTCCTGAAGACATCTCACCTACATCAGGACATATTACAAACACTGATCTTATCACTTGATTCAGCAAACTTCTAATGAATCCACAGCAGACAAGATGCCGGGCAAAGTGCTAGAGATGGAGAAAAGAGTATAGCAGAACACTCCTGGAATGCTTACATTCTCCAAAGCAAGGAGGATATCAACAGATCAGTGACAGCACAGTGAGGTAAATGCTCCACTAGAAGCATTGAGATGCTTGAGAGATTGAGAGAGGAGAGGCTTTCTAAAGGAAAGCATGGCTGAGGTAGGTTTAAGGAAACCTAATATTCAAATTTTAAGAGTATTTGTCCCTGGACTTAGGTTAAAAGTGAATCACTAAACAGAGCTTAAAGAAAAACATGGCCTGTGTTATATTGCCCACTTTCTGATGATAAAGGATGAGGTTGTAGAGGAAGAGTAAGTAACATTGACCCAGGTTTTAACACGCTGGAATGCGTTACTTCGTGTCTCATTAACTTGATGTTGAGAGTCCCATAGCCATAAAGATGCAGGACTCAAACTGTTTTTGAAAACTAATAAACTAAAAGCTTTAATGAAGAAGGGAAAAAAAACTTAGAAAAAGGGCAGCTTTGATCTTTGACTCACACATTTTGCAGAGTGGCACCGGTGCCCCCATGTATAGATTATGATCTTTATAGGGTGGGAGTAATGGAGGGGAGGAGGGCTGATATTAGAAGATTAAGAGAAAAGCCTCCACAGTATATTATCAGTAAAAATGTAACAATCTCTCACATTTGCACATGTGCTAGAGTAATAATTTCTTCCCCCAAAGAAGTGAACTTTATGGAAATTATTCTGTTTATTGGAGATCAGAAAGTAAGCATTTCATTTTTTTGTCTTACTTTTTTGGCAATTGTAGGGAAGCATGTGAATGTAGAACTAGTCCTGAATGGGAACTGTGAGACCCAGGTTGATATTCTGTTTCTAACCTTGCACAAGTCACTTACTCTTCCCAAGCCTCAGTTTCCTCTACTCTAAAACAGGAATATTAATACTCATCACAGCTATCTACTTAAGATACTAGGAAAATCAAAATCCTATTTTATTTAATTTAATCCCCTCCCCCGCCCCTGTTGTCTGCTGTGTCCACTCGCTGTGTGCTCTTCTGTGTCTGCTTGCACCCTTGGCAGCACCAGGAAACTGTGTCCCTTTTTGTTGTGTCATCTTGCTGCGTCAGCTCTCCATGTGTGTGGCCCCACTCTTGGGCGGGCTGCGCTGTTTTTCGTGCTGGGTGCACTCCTTGCGCATGGGGCACCCTCATGCGGGGGACACACCTGTGTGGCATAGCACTCCTTGCGTGTGGCAGCACTGCACGTGGACCAAGCAGCCCTGGGTATCAAACCCTGGACCCTTTCATATGGTAGGCAGATGCTCTATCAGTTGAGCCATGTCTGCTTCCCCCAATTTATTTTAGAAGCTCGTGTTAATTAAGTATGCTTAGTGGCCCAAGCCATATGGTAGATGCTTCATATGTGTCAAGTCATTCCATCCTCACAGTAACACTATGTGGGAGTTTCTATAATTGCTCCATTATGCAGATGAGGAAATTCCGGTTTAGGAGCTGAAGTTTTTTGTCATGATCACATGACAAAAAAGAAAGGCAGCGCCAGGATTCGGGCCTGCCTCTGTCTGACGTGGAGCCTGAGCTCCTTACCCCTGTATCAGACCGCCAGCCTGCTATTATCCTAAAAGCCAGAAAATGTACGTGAAAATACACTGCAGGTGGGGAAATACCGCTCAGGATTATTTTTATTTTTCAGTGATGACAGTAGCGTGGGTGGGGGTGGAAAGAACATGACAGTAAAGAGAAACCATTCCTGTCCCCAAAGACCTCCATTCAATGTGCTCACCATCATAGCCACACTCACCCTTGCTTGCACCTAGTGTCAGTGCAGGTGGATCCACCTTCAAATAACAGAAAAGGTTTACACCTTCAGAACATTCACTGTTTTTTTTAAGATTTATTTATTTAATCCGCCCCCCTCCTCCCCGTGTCTGTTCTCTGTGTGTATTTGCTGTGTCTTGTTTCTTTGTCCACTTCTGTTGTCGTCAGCGGCACAGGAAGTGTGGGCGGCGCCATTCCTGGGCAGGCTGCATTTTCTTTCGCGCTGGGCGGCTCTCCTTATGGGGTGCACTCCTTGCGCGTGGGGCTCCCCTACTCGGGGGACACCCCTGCGTGGCGCGGCACTCCTTGCGCGCATCAGCACTGCGCATGGGCCAGCTCCACATGGGTGGAGGAGGCTGGGGTTTGAACTGCGGACCTCCCATGTGGTAGACGGATGCCCTAACCACTGGGCCAAGTCCGTTTCCCCATTCACTGTTTTTTAACGAGTCTGGAATCAGATGGTCCCAGTTTAGAGCAACAATTTCACAGTCTTAGGGCTCTGGGCTATCACCCCTACCATTTCATGGTCCCTCCTCATGCTGGTGTGATGAAGCCTGCAGTTCCGTACGTTACAGTCTAATAAGACTTTTTTCAAAAACGAGAAGCAGAGGGATGGCCAGGGTAATGAGTGAGCACTCCGTATCTGCCTCCCTGCTGTCAGTGGAAAGAGCATTATCTGGAAACTCCACAGCACATTTCCCATACATCTCATTGACTATAAGTACATTATGTAGCGTATTAAGACGAGCCAGGCTAGGCTTTGGTAACAATGAAGCCCTGAAATCTCAGGGACTTAACACAATAAAAGTTTATTTCTTCTTCACCGCACAATCCTGTGGGTCTGGCGGCCCTCCTTCACCTTGCAGCTCGGCAGCGTGGGGCATGTGGCCGCCAAGTCGCTGCAGCAGGGAAGAGCGAGATGAAGGAGGCACACCAGCTCTTAACAGCCCCAGACCAAGTGTGATGCATCTCTGTTCATTCCTGTCGCCCAGAACTCCTGCAAAGGAGTCTGGGAAAGATACTCAGCTCAGGAGAGGAAGCAGTGAGGTGAGCGCATAGCATTGTGTGCCTCACGTGGCCACCCCCAGGTGGAGGGGAAGGAGGGGCCTGGGAATGGCTACTGGTAGGAGTCTGCCCCTCCATCTCCTCTCCACCTGGTCCCTCACCAGCCCAGGGAGCCAGGTTAAAGAAGGGAAGTTTCTCCTTCGGCTTCCAGGCCCCTCTGCCTCCCTCTTCTGTAGCCCCGTTCTCGCAGTGTTAGCGTCATCCTTCAGTCGCCTGTCGCTCTCCCCCCCCTCCCGCCCTTCTCATCCCCAACAGACCACAAGCGTCTTAAGGTCAGAGGTGTCTTTCCTTCCCACCTCTCATGCCTGGCACACACTAGGTGCTCAATAAATGGTTCTGGAGTGAGTGAAGAAGGTTCTTCTAGAAACTATTATTTTAACCATTTGATTGTCTTTAGGAAATGCTTGGCTCTTATCTTTAAGATTTCCAGTAGAATCATTGAGGAGCAAAAAGAAGTGTGATTCAACCTTTAAACAAACATGAGTGCAAAAGAGACTACATAAATAAAATAAATATTTGGTCAATGACATCAATGTATATAAAAACACTTCTTTAAGGAAACGCACTTAAAATACCTTAAGTCTGGCTTTGGGACTTTAACCTAAACTACATCTCCAAGATCGGACGTGTAGAGAGTCCCTTGCATACCTAGAGACGTTGTCACAGTGATGGTAGTTGAGGCAGGGGCTAAAAAATTCAGTAGGAGTTCAATATAGACTCTAAGAAATTCAGTTAAGGAAGCCAAGTAATTGAGGCACTTCATCGACTGGGAATGCCACCCCATTACAGTTGAAATGTACTGAGGACTAACTACGTGCCAGATGCTGTGATAAGAACTTTCCGCACAATCCTTAATTTGATCCATTCAACAGTGCTACGAGGCAGATATTATTAGCATGCCTATTTTATTGACTGGTTTAGTAAGGCTCAAAGAGCTTAATAATTTACCCAAGATCACACAGCTGCTAAGGGGATGGTGGCAAAAAATTCAGAAAGAGGCTGTCTGATCCCAAACACAGCTATTCTTAACTATTATTTGTTAGACTTGTTCCCAGATTCCAGCAAATTTTGTTGGTGTTTTGTTTATCTATTCCTGTTTAACAACCTACCCCATAATTTAGTGACTTGAAAGAAAAATGTATTACCCTAGCTGCAAGCTATTAGGCATAAGGCTCGTCTTTCCTTGGGACCCAACTCTTTGAGCCTCTCTTTTCTCTCTTTTTTCCTTTCCTGTGTGTCTCCATTTATATCAGGCCCAGCAAGAGGGCAGAGACTCAACCTGAGTCATGCCTCACTGACATAGTCCAATTTGAATGGGTCTCATACCCACAGGAATGAGTTAGTTCACAAATGTAATCTTTTCTTTTGCGGATTAATAAAAGAATTTCAAACTGGCACACCATATTTACCAGTGGTCAGTAAAACAAATGGAAAGAATGTAATCACTGAAATCTTGAATTTCTGCAATAAAAGATAATGACCTCAAAAAAAAATAGTATTATTCCTCTCAAGTTTGTGGTTGGTCTCAACTGGGTGATTCTCTCTTGCCATTGCTCGTGAATTTCAGCCAGATAGTCTTTTTTTTTTAAGATTTATTTTATTTATTTCTCCCCCCCCCATTGTCTGCTTTCTGCGTCCATTCTCTGTGTGTTCTTCTGCGTCCACTTGCATTATCCCTCGGCACTGGTAAACTCTGTCTCTTTTTTGTTGCGTCATCTTGCTGTATCAGCTCTCTGTGTGTGCAGTGCCACTCCTGTGTGGGCTGCGCTTTTCACGCAGGGCAGGTCTCCTTGCAGGGTGCACTCCTTGCACGTGGGGCTCCCCGTATGGCAGGGCACTCCTTGTGCGCAGCAGCACTGAGCATGGGCCAACTTACCACACGGATCAGGAAGCCCTGGGGATCAAACCCTGGACCCTCCATATGGTGGATGGATGCTCTATCAGTTGAGCCACATCTGCTTCTCCAGATAGTCTTCTGCCTCAGGTTTGGAAGCCCCACGGCATCACTTCTGCTGCATCCTGACAGTTAAAAATGGAATACAGGACCAGCCTAAGGTCAAGGGGAGAGAAGCGTGTACAAGGGAGTGAATACCAGTTAGCGTCCTGCACCAGGGGCCACCTTGGAGACTGGCTGCCACGGTGGGCAAAGCTGAATAAGTAGAATGCTGAGCGGTCCTCTTGTGTGAGGAGGACTTGCACACCCATGTTTCACTTTCCATCTGACCTCCAGGAGCCTGTGAGTTAGACAGGCCAGGATCAGGACTAGTTCTCTCTTTTACAGATATGGGCACTGTGGTTCAGAGAAATTAAGTGACTTCAGGGAAATCATACAGCTTCTAAATGTGGGTGTGGGGTGTGTACTTTGGTTCTGACTGTTAGCCCTGCAATGTTTATAACTGGAAATGTTTTTCAAGCTACCAAGCCTTGGAACGCTTGCCTGGCATTTTAAAGAGGAAGGGGAAGCCACCATGAATCTAAGTTTTTTTTTTAAAAAAAAGGATATGAAATTTTAAGAGTTTTAAAATGTAGTAATGCCTACTATTAAGATGATGCAGGGAAGCGAACTTGGCCCAGTGGTTAGGGCGTCCGCCTACCACATGGGAGGTCCGCGGTTCAAACCCCGGGCCTCCTTGACCCATGTGGAGCTGGTCCATGCGCAGTGCTGATGCGCACGAGGAGTGCCGTGCCACACAGGGGTGTTGCTGCATAGGGGAGCCCCACACACAAAGAGTGCTCCCCATAAGGAGAGCCGCCCAGCGT
Organism: Dasypus novemcinctus; assembly: GCF_030445035.2. NCBI lineage: Eukaryota > Metazoa > Chordata > Mammalia > Cingulata > Dasypodidae > Dasypus > Dasypus novemcinctus. Next base: position 49,946,830 of record NC_080678.1, read on the forward strand.
GAAAGAAAGTGCAGCCTGCCCAGGAATAGCGCCGCACACACAGAGAGCTGACACAGCAAGATGATGCAACAAAAAGAAACACAGATTCCTGATGCCACTGATAAGGATAGAAGTGGTCACAGAAGAACACACAGTGAATGGACACAGAGCAGACAACTTGGGGTGGGGGGGAGGAGAATGGGGGGAAGGGAAGGGGAGGGGAGAGGGAGGGGGAGAGAAATAAATAAAAAATAAATCTTAAAAAAAAAGAAGTCCATTGTTGACCTTTAAAAAAAAAAAGATGTTTCAGGGGGAAGTATATGTGGCTCAAGTGATAGGGCTTCCACCTACCATATGGGAGGATCCAGGTTCAATTCCTGGGGCCTCCTGGCGAAAAAAGAAGAGAAAGCATGCCTGCTCAGCAAGCCAGTGCCCACATGGTGAGCCAGTGCCCATGTGGCAAGCCAGAGACCGTGTTACAAGCTGAGTGCCCGCACGGTGAGCAGTGCCAGCACAAATGAGTCACATGGCAAGATGATGAGCTGAGGTGACACAGCTAACAAGGAACCTGTCTCCATATCAGAGGTCCCAAGGATTGAATCCTAGAGGAGAAAAATGACCAGAGAAAACCAAAAAGAGAAATAGATATAGAAAATCACACAGTGAATGGATATAGACAGCAAAAACAGCAGGGTGGGTTAGGGGGAGAGTGAAGAGGAAGGGGAGGGGGGAAATAAATAAATATTTTAAAAAAAGATGATGTAGGAATGGACATACATCTACTGCTCACAGGAATATAATTAGATGCAACTTTTCTGACTGTGCAATAGATACCAAAGCCTTAGAATTAAAAAAAAAAAAAAAAGCCTTAGAATTTTGCTAAATTTCTGACCCAGATATTCCATACCTAAAAATTTTTGGAAGGAAATAGTCATGAATATGGACAAATATTTATTTAGTAGAATGAGCTCTAGATTTTTGCCAATAGGGAAATATTAGAAACAATCCAATGTCTAACAAGACAGGTATTGTTAAATAAACAATGGAAGACCATACCACCACTAAATTATTGTAGAAAAATATTTAATGCCACAAAATGTTTGCAACATTATTTACAGAGGTAGGTTGTAAAAGACTAGTGTAATATTATCCTGTTTTTATATTTAAAAGAAAAGCCACTAAATCCTGAGAGCCTCCTTGATGCTCAAACTTGGCCTCTTTCTAAGCCAAACTTAGCATATAAATGCATTACCTTCCCCCTAGTGTGGGACATGACTCCTGGGGATGAGCTTCCTTGGCACTGAGGTACTACCAAGCACCAATAAGGGGAAACAGATGTGGCTCAAGCAGTTGAGCTCCTATGTACCATATAGGAGGTCCAGGATTCAATGCCCAGGGCCTCCTGATGAAGGCAAGCTGGCCCAAGTGGTGAACTGGCTGACATAGAGTGCTGGCCCACATGGGAGTGCCAGCCAATGTGGAGAGCTGGTGCAACAAGATGATGTGACAAAAAGAGACACAGAGGAGAGACAGTAAGAGACATAGCAGAACAGGATGTTGAGGTGGTGCAAGAGAATGGTTGCCTTTCTCCCACCTCTGGAAGGTCCCAGGATTGGTTCCTGGAGCTGCCTAATGAGAATACAAGCAGACACAGAAGAACACATAGCAAATGGACACAAAATAAAATCTTAAAAATAAAAAGCACCAATTAGCAATGCAACTGGGAAAAGACCTTGACAGAAAGGGGAGAAAGGTAAAGACAAATGAGTTTTTATGGTTAAGAGACTTTAAAGTGAGTTGGGAGGTCATTCTAGAGGTTACACTTCTGTACGTCTCAGCAGAATCTCATTGACTGCCAAAGTATAGATTGCCTCAAATAGCAGAGCTCCTGAGGGGTCTGGAGACATGCAGACATGATAGTCAGGGCATACAGCTCAGGAGTATAGCGCCCTGCTGATGGGTCTTACTTTGGAATTTATGCCTCCCCAGCGTGAGAGTTGAACTCAGTTGTGTTTTCCCTACGCATGGCTCTTCTGCCCCTTCTGTTTGAACCTATATTATTACTAGAGTTGATTGGTGTATGTCTAAGAGACTTAAATCTTTGGCCTGTTCATCTACCATTTGGGCCCTGAATCTCAACAGATTTGTAACATCTACTCTCCAGTTCTTTGGACTCGCCAGGACAACTAACAAGGAGATGATGATGGGAAATGACTATCTCAAGGAACAGAGTGTTGGCAATTGCAAGCAAGATGGTCCCATCCATCTGCCCTATGGGATTTAAGCCCCCTCTCAGTTAGAGGTAGAGTGGGCATCACCATCCCAGAATCCTCAGGATTGGTGAATGAACGATGGACTAAAGTAGATTTACTGTTATTCTACTACAGATTTTTTGTGATTCTAGCAATGAAAGAACTTTCATCAACGATGAGGAGGCAGTAGCCACTGGAGATTCTGAGGGAAGGGGGAGGGAAAAAAAGGTGTAATTTGGGGGAATTTTTGGGATTTGGGAATTGTCCTAAATGGCATTGCAATGACAGATATAGGCCATTATATATCTTGTAATAACTTACAAAATGTGCAGGTGAGAGTGAAAACTACAGTGTAAACTATAATCCATGCTTAGTGGCAATGCTCCAAAATGTTTTCATCAATTATAACAAATGTGCCACACTAATGAAGGATGTTGTTAAAGTGGAAAAATGTGGGAGGGCTAGGGAGTGGGACATAAGGGAATCCCCTATATTTTTTGCGTAACATTTGTGTAATCTAAGTTTTTTTTTAAAAAGTAAAAGAAAACAAATGTATACACAAAATAAGAAACAAGAAAGGACTAATACTGAATGTTAATAGTAATCATTTAAGAAAGGTGGGTTTATGGGTGATTTTTCTCTTATTTCCCTTACTTTCTTTTTCTTTTCCTTATTTTCAAATTGTCTCTATCATGTATTGCTTTTTAATGAGTCTTTTAAAAGTAAACTAAGAAATGAAATTACAGACGATTTTAAGTTGATTTCAAAAAACAAAATAAAAGGACACATAGGAGTAATACAGTGACTAGTATTTGACTTTTCAAAGGGTTTTTTAAATTTGAGACGTTGTGAGTTTACAAAACAATCATGCATACCATATAGAATTCCCATATATTGCCCCACCACTACCATCTGACATTTTTGTGACATATTTGTTATGATTGATGAAGGAACATTGTCACAATGTTACTGTATCTACAGCCCATAGCTTATGTTTGGTGCATTTTTCCCACAAATCATCCTAATATTCACACCACATAATAGTACTGTATATTTGTTATAGTTCATGAGAGAATGTTCTTATATAATGTTCTTATATTTGTACTGTTAACCATCATTCACCACAGGGTTCGCTGTTACATGTTCCTTTGCCTTGTACAATCCATCCAAAGTGGATCATCAATGGCTCTTGGTTTCATCACAGAGATGTGCTGTCAACAGCTCAGTCCATTTCAGAATGTTTTCATTAATCCAAAAGGGAAAGTCCCATACTCCCTTATATACCCCCATAATTGACCCTTAGCATTGACATAGCATAGTAATATTTTGCCATTGCTATAAAAATATCATATTACTGTTAACATAATCTATGTTACATTAATTGTATTTTTCCATATATCTCCATTATTCTTAACACTTTTTAGTAGAGAAACATTCTTATGTTTGTACTATTAACCACAATCATCACCCACCACCAAAATCACAGTTATGCAGTCCCTAGATTATCCTCTAGCTTTCTTTCAATTGACATCAACTTCCCTAGACTACCCCATTATATTTGCTATAATGGGTTACCATTTGCTTATCCATTTTTCCACATTTAAAATCCCCCTTATTAAACATTCTACATACATTCAGCATCAGCTCCCCTCTTCCCACATTCTATTTCCTTGTAACCTATACTCTGAAGTTCAACTCCATGAGTTTACTCATTGTGTTTAGTTCATATTAGTGAGACCATATAGTATTTATGCCTGGCTTATTTCACTCAAGATAATGTCCTCAAGGTTTATCCATGTGTCATATGCATCCCAACTTCATTTCTTCTTACAACTGAATATTATTAATATTCCATTGTGTGTATATATGACATTTGTTTATCCATTCATAAGTTGATGAACACTTGAGTTGTTTACATCTTTTAGCAATTGTGAATAATGCCACTTTGAACATCAGTGGGAAAATGTCTATTTGTGTCCTTGTTTTCAGTTCTTCTGAGTATATTCCTAGTAACAGGATTGCTGGATCTTATAAGAGTTCTATATTTAGCTTCCTGAGGAATCAGCAAGCTGTCCACAAAGGGGCTGCACCATTTTACACTCCCAACAACAGTGAGGGAGTGTGCCAATTTCTCCACATCCTCTCCAGCACTTAACATTTTCTGCTTAAAAAAAAACAAATCAATTTTATTGATACATATTAATAAAGCATACATTCCATCCAAACAGTTGTACACTCAGTGATATTTAGTATAATCACATAGTTGTACATTCATCACTTCAATCATTATTAGAGCATTTCCACTATTTCAACAATAATAATAAAACCCAAAACCAGACAAACAAGAAAATTCTTCACCTCTCAATCTCTCTGTGCCTCCCCTGCTGTACATAGCTGCTATTTCTGCCTATTCTGGCACATTTATTTATTTATTTATTTATTTATTTATTTATTTATTTATTTATTTTTATTTCTCTCCCCTTCCTCCCCCCTCCCGCCCCCGTTCTATGGTCTCTGTGTCCATTCTCTGTGTGTTCTTCTGTGCCCACTTCCATTCTTGTCAGTGGTACTGTGAACCTGTGTCTCTTTTTTTTCTGTCATCTTGCTGTGTTAGCTCTCCATGTGTGTGGCACCACTCCTGGGTGGGCTGCGCTTTTTCTCGTGTGGGGCAGCTCTCCTTGTGGGGCGCACTACTTGCATGTGGGGCTCCCCTATGCAGGGGACACCCCTGTTGGCATGACACTCCTTGCACGCGGCAGCACTGTGCATGGGCCAGCTCACCACATGGGTCAGGGGGCCCTGGGTACCGAACCCTGGACTTCCTATATGGTAGGCAGATGCTCTATCAGTTGAGTCATATCTGCTTCCCATTATTTATTTATTTTTAAGCAGTTTTATTGAGATATGTTCACAAACCATATGATCTATTCAAAGTGTATAATCAATGGCTTTTAGTATAATAACCATGTTGTGTGTGCATCAAGACAAAAAATTTCATTACGCCAATAGAAAAACTCCACACCCCATAGCAGTCACCTCTCAATCTCTCTATCCTTCCCCAGGCCGACACAACCACTAATCTAATTTCATCTTTATTAATTGATATATATTTACATTTTATATAAATGGAATCACACAATATGAAATACTGTCTGGTTTCTTTCACTTAGCATAATGTGTTTTTTCTTGTCTGATAGTAATATCTTGTATGTTAATATATATTTGTTCAGTTTCAAAGAAAAACTATCATATATATGCAATTGTACCTGTAGCAGTTTGATATAATTGATGAATTCCAAAAAGAAATATTGGATTATGCTTGTAATCTGATCAGCAACTGGGCATGATTGAGTTATAATTAGGGCGTGGAGTCCCCACCCAGTCACCACGCCTTAGTGGGTGGGGACTCACAGATAAAAGGCATGGGCAAAGAACAGAGTTGAGGGCTTTTAATGTTGGAGTTTTGATTTTGGAGTTTGATGCTGAAGGCTTATACTGGAACCCTGGGATGTGAGCACACAGAGGAAGGAGAAGCCCAGGAAGGAAGGAAACTTGAAGCCAGAGTAAAGAAAGCCCAGGAACCCAGGAAGCCTGAACCCTTGTAGATGTCCGCAGCCATCTTGCTCCAAATAGAGTTTGGTGAGGGAAGTAACTTATTCTTTATGGCCTGGTAATTGTAAGCGCCTACCCCAAATAAATTACCCTTAATAAAACCAACCAATTTCTGGTATTTTGCATCAGCACCCCTTTGACCGAGTAATACAGTGCCCATATTCATATTTTACCTGTGGTTTTACTATGCTATATAGTCACATGTTACACTTTTTAGCTTTCCTTCTAGTAATATACATGACCTTAGACTTTCCCTTTAAACCACTGTCATACTCACATAATAGTACTGCTAGTTACAGTGTGTTGTGCTTTCACCTTTTCTATTCATTTCCAAATATCAACACACATCCTTTTACCAACTCTGCAGAAGTTGACCCTCAGTTTTCCATTCTCTAACCTCTTCCTATTTTATGTTGACCCATATTCAAGTTATTAACTCCTTGCAATTATACAATATATTTATTTCATAGTAGCACAATCATACAGTATTTGTCCTTTTGTGTCTGGCTTGCTAGACTCAAAGTAATGTCCTCCAGTTTCATCCATGTTGTCATATACTTCATGACTTCATTTTTTCTTACAGCTGCATAATATTCCATCCTGTGAATACACCATAGTTTGTTTATCCATTCATCTGTTGATGGACACCTAGGTTGTTTCCATCTTTTGGCAATCATGAACAATGTTGCTATGAACACCAGTGTGCAGATATCTGTTCGTGTTACTGCTCTCAGTTCTTCTGGGTATATACCAGAATAAGTGGTATTGCTAGGTCATGTGGCAAATCTATATTCAGCTTCTTTAGGAACTGTCAAACAGTCGACCACAGTGACTGTACCATTCTACATTCATAACAACCGTGAGTAAGTGTTCCTGTAAATGGAATTTTTTACTGGTTTCCTACTCAGATTGTTAAATATTAGTGTACAGAAACATTACTGACTTTTGTGTGTTGATCTTGTATCCTGCTACTTTACTGAACCCATTTATTAGTTCAAGTACCTTTGTTGAAGACGTTTCAGAATTTTCTAAATATAGGTCACGTCATCAGCCACTAGTGAGAGTTTTACTTCCTACTCTCCTATTCAGATGCCTTTTATTTTATTTCATTTTTTGTCTAATTGCTCTAGCTAGCACCTCTGGCACAATGTTGAATAACAGTGTACAGGGGACATCCTTGTCTTGCTCTGATCTTAGAAGGAAAGCTCTCAACCTTTCCCCATTGTGTACAACATTGGCTGTGGAATTTTCATACATGCCCTTTATCATATTGAGGAATTTTCCTTCTATTCCTATCTTTCAGGGTGATTTTATCAAGAAAGGATGCTGGAATTTGTTGAATGCCTTTTCACCATCTCAAGATGATTGTGTGTTTTTTCCCCCTTCAGTTTGTTAACGTGGTATATACGTAGATTTATTTCTTATGTTGAACCACCCTTGCATACCAGGAATAAATCCTACTTGGTTGTGGTCTATAATTCTTTTGATATTCTATTGGATTTGCAAGTACTTTGTGAGAATTTTTGCATCCATGATCATTAGAGAGGTTGTGCTGTGATTTTCTTTAAGTGTCTTTATCTGGCTTTGGAATTAAGGTGATTTTGACTTCATAAAATGTGTTGGGTAATTTATCCCTCCTCTTCAATTTTTTGGAAGAGTTTAAATAGAATTGGTGTTAACTCTTCTCAAAATGCTTGGTAGAATTCACCAGTGAAGACTTCTGGTCCTGTATTTTCTTTGTTGGGAGGGTTTTGGTGACTAATTCAATCTTTTAAAATGTGATTGGTTTGTTAAGTTCTTGTATTTCTTGTAGTATCAGTGTAGGTTGTTTGTGCATTTCTAGTAATTTGTCCATTTCGTCTAGGTTGTCTAGTTTGTTGGCATACACTTTTTAAAAATATCCTCTTATGATCATTTTTATTTCTGTGGGGTCAGTCAAAACCATCCCCCTTCATTTCTGATTGTATTTATTTGAATCTTTACTCTTTATTTCTTTGTTAGTCTAGCTAAGGGTTTGTCGATTTTATTGATCTTCTCAAAGAACCAGCTTTTGATTTTGTTGATTTTCTCCTTTGTTTTGTTTTGTTTTTCCTCGCTCAATTTCATTTATTTCTGCTCTGCTATTTATTCTTTCTTTCCTTCTGCTTGCTTTGGGAATGATTTGCTCTTCTTTTTTCTGTTTTCCCAGTTGTTTAGTTAGATCGTTGATTTTAGCTTTTCTTTTTAAATATAGACATTTAGGGCTATAAATTTCCATCTCAGCATTGCCTTCATTGTAACCCATAAATTTTGATAAGTTGTGTCCTCATTTTCATTTGTCTCAATATATTTTCTAATTTCACTTACAATTTCTTCTTTGACCCATGGTTGTTTAGGATTGTGTTGCTTAGCCTCCACACATTTGCAAATTTCTGTCTTTCCTATCTATTACTGATTTCCAGTTTCATTCCATTATTATCTGAGAAGGTGCTTTGTATATAATTTCAATCTTTTCATATTTACTGAGACCTGCCTTGTGACTTAACATGTGGTCTCTCCTGGAGAAGGGTCCATGAGAACTTGAGAAGAACGTGAAACATACTGATTTGGAATGTAGCATTCTGTATATGTCTGTTAGGTCAGGCTTGTTTATCTTATTGTTCAAGTTGTCTGTTTCCTTGTTGATCTTCTCTCTAGTCGTTCTATCTAATGATGTGACTGGTGTGTTGAAGTCTCCAGCTATTATTGCAGAGATGTCTATTTCTCCCTTCAGTTTTGCCAGAGTTTGCCTCATGTATTTTGGGGCACCCTGGTTAGGTGTATAGATATTTATGACATTTCTTCCTGGTGTATTGTCTCTTTTATTAATATATAATGGCCTTCTATATCTCTTATATAGAAGACATTTTGCAATTAAACTCTGTTTTGCCCAATAGTAGTATACTTACTCTTTGGGTAGAGTATCTTTTTCCAACCTTTCACTTGCGGCCAGTTTGTAATCCTGGGTCTAAGGTTAGTCTCTTGTAGGCAGCATATAGATGGCTCATGTGTTTTTTTTTATCCATTCTGTCAGCCTATATCTTTTGAATGGGCAGTTTAGTCCATTCATATTCAAAGATATTACTATAAATACATTATTTACATCCACCATTTTATTCTTTGGTTTTTATATGTCATATCTTATTTTTGTCTGTCTTTTTACTCTTTTGGTTATCTTTTCTGCTATTCTTTCATTTTGTTTGTTTGGTTTTTGCAAGCTAATTCTTTAAATTTTATCAGTCCTTGGAAAAATTCACAATTAATTAGTAAAAGGGTTAAACATTTTCTCTATTTAAATGAGACATTTAAAAAAAATGCAATCACATAATATTTCATAGAAATTTTACAAGTGAATGTTACACATTTAGATACGGATGTAGAAATCACTTTTACAATGTTTCACCAATACACAGATACACAAAATTCAAGTCACAAAATAGTTTGCTTTACAAAAATAATATTGCAAAAATGTTATTTTTAGTTCTAAAACGTGAATATAGGCGGCAGACTTGGCCCAATGGTTAGGGTGTTCATCTACCACATGGGAGGCCCACAGTTCAAACCCCTGGCCTCCTTGACCCGTGTGGAGCTGGCCCATGCACAGTGCTGATGCGCGCAAGGAGTGCCCTGCCATACAGGGGTGTCCCCCGCATAGGGAAGCCCCACAGGCAAGGAGTGCGCCCTGTAAGGAGAGCGTGAAAGAAAGTGCAGCCTGCCCAGGAATGGCGCCACACACACGGAGAGCTGACACAACAAGATGATGCAACAAAAGAAACACAGATTCCCGGTGCCACTGATGACAACAGAAGCGGACAAAGAAGACGCAGCAAATAGACACAGAGAACAGACAACCGGGGTGGGGGGGGAGGGGAGATAAACAAATCTTAAAAATAAAACAAAACATGAATATAACTTTTTAAAACCTTTTTAAAAAAGATACATAGATCACACAAAATGTTACATTAAAAAATATAAGAGGTTCCCACATGCTCCCACTCCCCCCCCCCCACTCCTCCCACATCAACAACCTCTTTCATCAGTGTGGCACATTCATTGTATTTGATAAATACACTTTGGAACACTGCTACACAGCATGGATCATAGTTTACATTGTGGTTTACACTTTCCCCCAGTCCATTCAGTGGGTTATGGCAGGATATATAATGTCCTGCATCTGTCCCTGTAATATTCAGGACAACTCCAAGTTCTAAAAATGCCCCCATATCACACCTCTTCTTCCCTCTCCCTGCCCTCAGCAACTCTCCACATCAATGATACAGTTTCTTCCATTGCTAGAGTCACAATAATTCTATAGTAGAATACCAGTAAATCCACTCTAATCCGTATTTTATTCTTCCAGCCTGAGGACCCTGGGATGGCAATGACCACTCCACTTCTAAATCAAGAGGGGACTTAGATTCCACATGACTGTTGGATGCGATTCTCCTGCTTACAGTTACAGACTCTCTTGGTTCCCTGGTGTGGTGGTTGATGATCCTCAACTCCCTGTTAGCTGACCTGGTTAAGTCCAATGAACTGGAGAGTATGCGTTGCAACTCTACTGAGGTTCAGGGCCTAGCTGGCACATGGACAGTCCAGAGATTCAAGTCTCCTGAGCATACACCAACTCCAGCACCAACCAATGGTTTAGTAAAAGTGACAGAAGAGGCATGTGTAGAGAGGTCACATCTGAATCCAACTCCATCACACTCAGGAGCACAAATTCCAAAGTAGGTCCACTGGCTGGGCACTGAACTCCAGAGCCAACTGTCATGACTGTAGGACCTGGGTGTCTCCATAGCCCTAAGGAGCACCACTACTTCAGCTATATCTACTTTGGCTGTCTCTGAGATCCTGCTGAAATGTGCATAAGTGTGACTCCTCTGATGACTTCCCGACTCATTTTTAAATGTCTTAGCCATATAAACTCACTTGTCTTTACAATTTCCCCCTTTTATTCAAGATATTTTTCTAGTTGCATCACCAGCTTGTGCTTGGTAGTAATCCCTTGGTGCCAGGTAGGCTCATCCTTGGAAGTTATGTTCCATGCTGGGAGGATATTCTTTCTTCTATATTCTCCTCCAAGCCTCTCTCTCCTGTCTTTTTCTTTAAGGCCATCTTTAATATTTCCTGCAAAGGTGGATTCTATTTTATTTTTTCCACCAAATTTTCTATATAGCACCAGAGGATACAATTATGGCCAATACATAGTTACAGGGAGTTCGATTTTGGCTCAATACAAGTTAATTCCATAACAATCCCAACTGGAATGAGATTAAGAACACTGAATGTTCAAGCAAAACAGCAAGGGCCCTTGGTCAGGGGACCCCCAAGAGATTCCTGCCCCAGGAAGGGAGCTGGTGGGAACCTGACTCCTCTTGTCTCTTCTCTCAGGACCTTATGACTGCAGGAACAGGTGGGAATCTGTACCTATTCTGAGCACTGACAAGAACATGCAGTCATGTACAAACCACATTATTTTTATAAAAAGGATCAAATAGTGTGGTTAAGCCCAAACCTTCCAACCTGAGCTTTTGCTCACACATTTCTTGTCCATTTGCTCATACATTTCTTGTCAAGGCCCAAGAGCTTTAAGTGGAGGACTGGAACCCTGAACCCACCCTCCCATCAATCACCTTGGCACTGGCCTCAGGTCACCTCCTCCATGTTCCTCCAGGTCCTCCCTTAGTGAGCTCCTCCAGTCCTGCAGCTTCTCCATTTGTCAGAACACTGACCCCTCAATTTCAGATGCATACAACAGCCTGCTCAACAGCCCTCCCCTCAGATACTGACTGCACATCTTAAATTGAGCACATCCCAAAGCGAATTTGTCTCTGTTCTACTCACAGCCTTCTAAGTATTAACCGATGACACTTCTGGTCATCCAGGTCCAAAACATGGAATAAAAGAATGACAACAATATCAGCTACCTAAAACAGAGGTAGTCCTGGGTACTGAATAAAAGATATCCTATAATCATTAAAATGTTTCTGAAATATGTTTCAAGTTAATTCATTTTCATTCCTTTTGCATACAGGTCACTTTTTCAAGCTAGGACACAGAATCCCGCTAAGTCAGTCTGGTCCTCTGGTAGTCTCGGCCTGGCTCTCCATCTTCAGCAGAATGCTGTAACAGCACAGGGTGCGAACAAGGGGTATAAAAAACATCTTGACCCAGGCCTTTCTGGATCAGAAGGACCCGCATCACATGCTGGCCACCCTATTGGTGAACCTACCAGAGCTGCCCAAGGATGGGTGAAGGGAAAATGTTTACACTGTGAAAACCTACTGTGAGGTTTTAAAATTCCCCAATTTCTGTCGATAAGCAAGCTAGTAAATATACTGCAGGTGCACCCACGTTAATATTTGATTTTACCTAGGTCTTCCCTAGAATACAAAGTTAGAGAAAAGTGTGTAAGATCCTTAGATATTTTCAAAATAAATTCCTTAGTAATAAGAAATGATACACACTGCATTTTCCCACTGGACATGAGGACCACTTAAATGAGACAGTCAGCTCTAAGGAGGCTGGGGGCAGCCTTTCCAACCAGGGTTGCCTCCTCTTCCCTGCCAACGCACATTGCTATTCCTGCAGGCTCCACTCGAGGGAAATGCGCCGGGACCCTGCCAGCCAGGAGGGGGGCCAAGGCATGTGTGCTCAGCTAGCAGGCTCCCAAGCAGCTTGGCCTGGACAGACTGTGCAGCCCACCCTGGCACTCAGCCCTGGCTCGCCCAGGCTCAGGGTGGTCTCGGGGCTGGAATGCTAGTCATCGAAGTCAGGGATGTCATTGTAGGAGTAGCCCCAGTAGCCCTGGGAGGCATAGTAGGTGATGCGCAGGTGCTAGAAGCCAGGCAGGAACACCAGGATGCTGATGATGAGCATGGGCATGGCCCAGTCTGCCCGCCCCCCGCCCCCCCCCCCCCACTGATGTAGCTGGCCAGCAGGAGGGAGCCTATGATAAGAAAGGCACCAATCAAAAACAGCATGGTGGCAAGTGCAATGGACTTACAAGGAATCTTAGGAGGGCTCGTCTTAAACTGAAGGTCAATGTAGCCATTGTCTGTGCTGGAGAGCCTGGAGTACTTCACTTTACTACTGGGGATTCCAGTAGCCAAGTTGGTACAAAATGGCATCATAACAAGTTGACACAGGTACCGTCTGTGCACAGCTTGCCACGGCCGGCTGCATCTCGGTCTGTGCCTGCTTGGCATGCCCCGCCAACCACCAGCTGCCCACCACTGCCCCCCCAGCAAGGTGCCGGCAGTGACACACCGCAGATTCTTTTTTATGAACTCTCTTAGTTTCTGTTTATTTGTGAATATTTAAAACTCAACTCCATATTTGAAAGGCAATTTTGCTGGATAAAGAATTCTTGGTGGGTAGTTTTTACTTTTAATATCCTAATTGTATGCTATCACTGTCTCCTCTCCTCCATGGTTCCTAATGAGAAATCCACACTTAGTCTTAGGGGGTGCCCTTTGTATGGGAGGTTTGCTTCTTCCTTGTTTGTCTCAGAATTTTCTCTTTACCTTGGTTGAGTAGTATTTGCCTTGGACTAGGTCTATTCACATTAATTCTGATTGGGGTATACAGTGCTTCTTGGACATGTAAGTTCATTTCTTTTATGAGAGTTGGGAAATTTTCAGTCATTATTTCCTCAAATACCCTTTCTGCCTTTTTCCCTTATCATCTACTTCTGGCTCTCCCATGGCATGTGTGTTGTTGCATTTCATGTTATCATTCAAAACCCTGAGGCCCTGCTCAATTTTTTCCATTCTTTTCTCTGTCTTCTGCACCACTTATTCTTTCTTCTATCATTCGAGCCTGCTGTCATATACCTCTGATGTGTTTTTTATCTCACCTATTATGTCTTTCATTCCCACAACCTCTTTTAGTTTTCTCTTCATGTTTTCAAATTCTTCTTTGTGGTCTCTCTGTGTCTTCTTGATGTCCCCTATCTCTTTAGCTATGTTGTCTTTCAACTCATTAATTTGATTTTGTAAATTTTTTTTGTGAATCTCATTTATCAGTTGTCTCAAAACCTGTGTCTCATCTGGGGTTTTGTTATATTCCTTTTCTTGGGCCATTTCTCATTTTCTTAGTATGGCCTATAATTTTTTTGCTGATGTCTAGGTATCTGATTATGATGATGAGGTTACTCAGATGCTCAATTTCTTTCTCTTTCATGGGGATTTAGTGGCAGGAGGCTTTGTGTTACTGCTGTTCAATGATTCTTAGTTCAACCTGCTCTGGGTCTTTAGGATTGTCTCTGTTAATTGCTCAGAGCTGGGACCTGGACCCATTAATGGTTGCAGACCCACTACTAATGCTTTGGGGAGGAGACTGTAAAGGCTGGAAAAGCCTTTATTTTACTTATTTCCTTTTTTTAAAAAAGATTCATTTATTTATTTATCCCCCCTCCTTCCCATCTGCTCTCTATGTCCATTCACCATGCGTTCTTTTTCTGCTTGTCTTCTCTTTAGGTGGCATGGAAACTGATCCTGGAACCTTCTGGAGTGGGAGAGAGGTACTCCATCTCTTGTGCCACCTCAGCTCCCTGGTCTGCTGCATCTCTCATTGTCTTTCCTCTGTCTCTTTTTTGTTGCATCATCTTGTTGTGCCAGCTCTCCCCTTGAGCCAGCTTGCCATGCAGGCCAGCACTCCTGCATGGGCCAGCACTCTGCTCAGGCCAGCTTGCTGTGTGGGCCAGCACTCCACATGGGCCAGCTCTCCACTCAGGCCAGCTCACTGTGCAGGCCAGCTTCCCTTCACCAGGAAGCCCTGGGAATTGAAACCTGGATCTCTCATCACTTGAGCCACATCCACTTCTCCTTATTTACTTTCAATTTTTTCACATGTACTTCCTCAGTCTGCCAGAAGATGGTGCTCTTTGGCAGTCTTTTCAGTTCAAAGTCTGCTCAGAGTGTGTACACTGCAACACAGAATGGATCAATATGTTAAGAGGATCCTGCCTGGAGGATAAGAAACTCATAATTCAAACTTTCTCAGAGGCATTCTCCAAACTTTGCTAGCACCTTCCTCCCTTTTCCCAGGTAAGAAATAATTTCATTCACCTCTGTGTCCTCAACAACCAGTCCCAGTCAGTAGACAGGGAGATTGAGAGGGCTGGATCCCTTTAGTCCCTTGCAGTCCCCCAAGGCAAACAATGATGTAGTCCCACCTGTCCTAGAAG
This sequence comes from Dasypus novemcinctus, assembly GCF_030445035.2. NCBI lineage: Eukaryota > Metazoa > Chordata > Mammalia > Cingulata > Dasypodidae > Dasypus > Dasypus novemcinctus. The sequence goes on from NC_080678.1 coordinate 49,961,884, forward strand.
GGCTTGTGGAACACAGCAGATTAAATTTGTGGGTCAAAAGCTGAGTCAGCCTTAGGCTGTATCCCTCTCTCTCCCATTTCCTGGGGAGGTGGATCCCAGATCCTTTTGTCTGTAGTCACAGACCTCTGAGTACTGAGATTCAAAAGTGTCTATAGGGTGGGGGAGGATGTTGGCAGTTGCAGCTGCAGCTTTTAACTCACAGTTTTGCTGTCACAAATATTTTCCTTTGTCCCTCACTCTTCTGGGTGGTGTCCAGCCTTCCCCTGGTGTCCTAAACCCTAGAACATTTTTTTCCAGGTGGTTTCTGCCTGTCCTAGCTATTTTTCTGGGAAAGAAGAGAGTCCCATGTTTTTCTAGTCTGCCATCTGCCCAGAAGTGCTTTTTTTTTTTTTTTTTTTTTTTTTTAATTTATGACCACTCTGTAAGATGTGAAGAGATATCTCATTGTAGTTTTGTTCTACATTTCCCTAATAGCTAGTGCTGTTGAGCATCTTTTCATTTGTATTTCTTTTTTGAAAAAATGTCTCTTCAAATCCTTTGCACATTTTTTACTTGGATTTCTTCTTATCATTGAGTAGTATGATCTCTTTATAAAACATGAAGATCAAACTCTTAGTGAATATGCGGTTTCCAAAAATTTTCTTCCATTGAGTAGGCTGCCTTTTCACCTTCTTAACTAAGTCATTTGAAGTACAAAAGTGTTTAATTTTGAGGAGGTTCCATTTATCTATTTTCTTTTTGTTGCTTGTATTTTATGTGTAAGGTTTAAGAAGCTACCACCTACCACAACATATTGAAGATGTTTCCCTACATTTTCCTCTAGGATTTTTGTGGTTCTAGCTTTTATATTTATGTCCTTATCCATTTTGAGTTAATTTTTGTATAAGGTGTGAGGTAGGGTACTCTTTCTTTCTTTTAGATATGGATATCTAGTTTTCCCAGCACCATTTGTTGAATAAACTGTTCTGACCCAGCTGGGTGGGTTTGACAGCCTTGGTGAAAATCACTTGACCATAGATGTGAGGGTCTATTTCTGAGTCCTCAGTTCAGTTCCATAGGTCAATCTGTCTTTATGCCTGTACCATGTTCTCTTTACCACTGTAGCTAGATAATAAGTTATAAAGTCAGGAAGTGAGAGTCCTTCAACTTCATTCTTCTTTTTAAAGAAATTTTTGGCTATTCAGAACCCCTTACCCTTTCAAATAAATTTGATTATTGGCTTTTCCATTTCTGCAAAAAAAGGCTGTTGGAATTTTTATCATGATTGCATTGAATCTGTAAATCAGTTTGGGTAGAATTGACATTTTAATAATATTTAGTCTTCAAGTCCAGGAACATAGACTCTTGTGGCAATTTGATAGGGTTATGAATTCTAAAAATAGATGTTGGATTATGTTTGTAATCTGGTCTGTACCTGGGCATGATTAAGTTATGATTAGAGCTTGGATTGGGCTATGTCATTATGGCATTGAGTCCCCACCCCTTGGTGGGAGGGAACTCACAGATAAAAGGCAAGGCAAAAGACAGAGTTGAGGGTTTTGATGTTGGAGTTTTGATGTTGGAGTTTGATGCCAAAGTCTTGAGCTGGAGCCCTGTGAAGTAAACTCACAGAGGAAAGAGAAGCCAGCCCCAGGAAGAGAGGAACCCTGAATCCAGGAAGAATCAAGCTCTGGGAAGGAAGGAACCTTGAACCCAGAGAGAAGCAAGGCCTTGGGAGGGAGGAACCCAGGAAGCCTGAACTCTTGCAGCCATTGGCAGCCATCTTGTTCCAACATATGGAAATTTGTTGAGGGAAGTAACTTATGCTTTATGGCCTGGTATCTGTAAGCTCCTACCCCAACTAAATACCCTTTATAAAAACCAACTAATTTTTGGTATTTTGCATCAGCACCCCTTTGGCTGATTAATACAACTGTCATTCCTTTTAAGACTTCTTTAGATCCTTTCAGCAATATTTTGTAGTTTTCTGAATACAGGTTCTTTATGTCTTTGGTTAAGTTCATTCCAAATATTTGATTCTTTCAGTTGCTATTATAAATGGATTTTTTCCTAATTTCCTCCTCAGATTGCTCATTAGTTATAGAAACACTACTAATGTTTGCTTGTTGATTTTGTATTCTGCCACTGCTGAAATTGTCTACTAGTTCTTGTAGCTTTGTTGTAGATTTTTTGGGATTTTCTACATATAGGATCATATATCAGTGAATAGTGAAAGTTTTACTTTTTCCTTTCCTATTTGGGTGACTTTTATTTCTTTTTCTTACCTAATTGCTATAGCTAGAACTTCTAGCACAGTATTGAATAACAGTGGTGGAAGTGGGCATCTTTGTCTTGTTCCTGATCTCAGTGGGAGAGCTTTCAGTCTTTCACCACTGAGTACAATGCTAGCTGTGGGTTTTTCATGTATGCACTTAACCATATTGAGAAAGCTTCCTTCCATTCTTATCTTTTGGAGTGTTTTTATCAAGAAAGGATGCTATAATTTTCAAATGCCTTTTCTGTGTCAGTCAAGAGGATCATGTGATTTTTCTTCTTCAATTTATTAATGTGGTTTATTACACTAATTGATTTTCTTGTGTTGAACCACCTTGGGCTAAAACCCAGTTGATCATAGTGTGTAATTCTTTTAATGTGCTTTAGGATTTGGTTTGTAAGTATTAATATTTTGTTGAGGATTTTTGCATCTATATTCATTAGAGAAATTGATCTGTAAAAGTTCTTTTAAATTCAAGTTCTAATATGATTTCTACAACATCTCAAGGAGAGAGCTTGAACAAGTATTATTATTTACATTTTGCAAATAGCTAAGTCTGTAAGGTCAACCCAGCCAATTAGTGGCAAAGCCAGACCTAGGACCCAAATCTCCTGAGCCATTCGCGGCTTGTCATATTACTTATTCTCCTCTGGTGGGCCCCCTGTTGCTCAGCCTGCTCAAGACCCCTACCTCATCTTTTGGCCTCAGCTTTCTGACTTTCCCTGGGGAACCAGCCATCCCTCAGTCTCAGTCTAGATTCCAGGGATGTGCATGTAATTCCAAACCAAGCAATGAGAACCATCCTTGGGAATTCTGCCAACAGTGTTAGAAAAGAGGTGGTCTCCTTCCTCTCCATTTGCTGAGTTGGTGGGATGCAGGCAAGAACTGCTTGTGGTCTCCTTACTTGTGCTCAGGAATGGCTGCCTGCAATGAAGTCAATTCAGAGAAGAGTCAGGATGTGGAGACAGATGCTGAAATGAGTTATTTGGGTGCCTGGCACCAGGTGTGCCTCAGATTAGACCCTCCTCCTGTATACTTTGCTTACCTGAGCCAATACATGTCTTTTTTCTTTTATTTCTTTTCTTTCTTCTTTTTAATTTTGTTGTTGTTGTTGAAGTTTGAATTGAATTCCTGTTAGTTGTAACCAAAAGACTTCTGACAACTATACTCTGTAAGTTTCAGTTTTGGAAATTATAACAGTACTTGCACCCTCAGAGCTGCTTTGAGACTTACATGACACTGAGTGGATCAAACTCCTGTCACATAGTAGTCAGGAAATGCTACCTGTTGTCTGTAAGGAGTTCCAAAAGGCTGACTTCAGAGAATCTCACATACCCACACCAAAGAAAGAAAGGAAAAAGAAGAGAAAGGAAGGGAGGGAGGGAGGAAAAGATAGAGAGAAAGGGTACTCCATTCATAAAAACATAAGAAGTGGCTTCCTATATTGCACTGTATGAGAAAAGAGAAAGCACGCTGCCAGCAAATGCAGGAACGAGGAGTCACTCTCTCAGAGTTCATGGCTAGGCCGAGGCTCAGCCAGCAGCAGGCCTGCCCCATGTCTCCGTGGTGCGGGATCCCCCACCCCATGCCTTTCTCACACACACATACTCACTCTTCAGAGGCCCACTTAGAATACCAGGTGATGCTGGGCCTGCAGGAAAACTGTTTTGCTGACAATCATTAGAAACAGCAGGAACTGCAAGAGAGGAGGAGAAAGGGGAGGTGAAGGAATTGGCCGAACAGAAATGACTGATTTTGAAACACAGTTTTGGAAAGGGAAGTAAAGTAGGAGAAAGTTAGCCAGGCCTTACAGCCTTGTTCCAGCATTTGGTTGTAGAAAGAAAAGACCTGGAACCTGGCACCCAGAAAACTCTCAGTCAAGGCTTGTTGTTTGTCCTGTGAGTTGGGAGTCTGATGACACCCAGGGGCTCTGGGGCTGAGCAGAATATTAGCACAGGAGGAGCAAAATTTAAACACACACACAAACCCACTTCAGCTGAATTAAACAGAAGAGGACATTATGCTGTTTGCAGGATCTCGGAGTGGGGGATCAGATAATTGGACATAGAGACGTCCCCCCTGGAATTGTGTCCACATGGAGTGCCCACTGCTGCCTCCCTGGGCATGGATGCTGGGTGTGGCTTGCACCGTGGGTGCCGGGCAGTGGGTACCAGACCCCAGGACTGTGCCCTAAACGCTTGCCTGGCAATGGATTCTGTGCAGCCCCAGCATCCTTGTGTCCTCTCCTTCAAAGCCAGGTCTGCTGTATGGAGCTGGCCCATGCGCAGTGCTGATGCGCGCAAGGAGTGCCATGCCACGCAGGGTTGCCCCCCACGTAGGGGAGCCCCACGCGCAAGGAGTGCGTGCGGTAAGGAGAGCCGCCCAGCACGAAAGAAAGTGCAGCCTGCCCAGGAATGGTGCCGCACACACGGAGAGCTGACACAACAAGATGATGCAACAAAAAAAGAAACACAGATTGCTGTGCTGCTGACAACAACAGAAGTGGACAAAGAAGAACATGCAGCAAATGGACACAGAGAACAGACAACTGGGGGGGGGCGGAAAGGAAGAGAAATAAATAAATAAATAAATCTTAAAAAAAAAAAAGCCAGGTCTGTCATGCATGTGTCTGATTGATTGGGCCCAGGGCACATCCTTTGCTGCAGGGAGGGCTGGAAGAGTTTGTGTATGGGATGGACTCTGGGGAGGCAGGACTCATAACATGGGAAATTTCCCAGTGACTAGATGGTGTTTAAAAGGGCAGTCATCCAGTGTATCCCCACAGCAGCATGTCATTGTGTGCGTGTGTATGTGTGTGAACTAGGCATATGATCCATTTCTCCGGTTTCCCTATCCAGGGTCCTCTCATTTTCTAAAATCCAAAGGAGTATCATTCACACCCCACCCCACAGGGCAGCAGGGAGCCCAACTGGCTGTCCCTGATACCTCTAAGTCCTGACCTCAGCTCCAAGCGCCACCTGGTCACCCCTTCAGGTAGGCACTGCCCCTAGGCCCGGATCCCTGCTCCCCACCCTCCATGAGCCCCACCCCCCATGACAGCCCCCACTGGCCTGTGGGAAAGGTACTTTCCTCAAAAGGAACAGAGCGATTTGGCTCTGATTCGTTGCATCCCTTTCTCCTTAGGACCCAAACTTGATTCTCCCTTTGTAGGACTCAAAGGCCCATAAAGCAACCTCAGTGACAAATTCAGCCCCCAAACCTGGCATATCAGGACAAAAGTAATTTTTCAAAGCACTGGGTTTTGGTCTTGTTTCAGGTGAAACCCCTTTCGGGGAAGAGAGTTGAGAATCGCCAGTGGGTTTGTGCCTTAGAAAAGGAAGCAGGTTGAGGGCGATGCCGCGAAGCTCTTCCCACAGGCCTGGAAAAGGGATGTGAAATGACGGGTGGGAAATTAGTCTATTCTTCCTCAGTTTTCCCTGGTGTTTAAGCTTCCACTTCTAGCCATTTCTCAGCATTGCCTGTATCTGCCTTTGCTGCCCCATCCTCACCCCACCTCTGCAGGCCACACTCTTCCCAATTCGTTTCTGTATCTCACTTAGTGCTTGTTTGTTGACTGGCCCACTCCTCTGTGTGTCCTGACCTGAGGTCCCCAGGACAGCTGCTGTCCCTTCTGTCTCCCCCCCAGCACTTTGTCCAAAACGCCCTGGCAGTGTTTACTCTGTGGTCCCATATTTATCTGTGCTTTGTGAGTTTCCTTCTAGGACAGGAAAAATATATCCTTTGCTATGGTGTCCTCAGCACCTGGCAGAGTGTCTGTCAGTATTTGGGGGTGGGTGGAAGGAAGGGTGGACGGATGAGCAGACCAACACGTGGGCTCGGGGGGGGGGGGCAAAGAGCACTGCAGCCGATTGCCACCAGGGGCAGTGTGGAGCAACTCGTCAAGCCAGTGCCCTCCCCCCCTACCCCCCACTCTTCCACCAGACCCCAACTGGCAGGACTTCTAGAGCTCGTTTTGTTCAGCATTTGTGCGGGAAGGAGTTGAGGTCCATAACAGGAAAGGCTGTGCCCAGGGCTCCCAGCTTCTGGGAGACAGATGCGGGTTCCAGACGCGGGTTCTCCGTGGGAGCATAAGCCCACCTCCCTAGGCTCTCCTGGCCCTCCGCTGCCTGCCGGGGAGGCTGCCCATGGCCACAGCTCAGAGGAGGCTCCCCCGGTGCTCCATTCAGAGCCTGGGCCTGGCGCCATCCCTGTGCATCCCTCCTGCCGTCAGCAGGGGCTGGGCTTTGGTGACGAGGGACCTCAGGGGACTTCCCCCACCCCCCGCCATTCTCCTCTCTCCTCTTGGGACCTACATCATCTGGGCTCATATTTGCCAGGAAAGAAAGGATCCTGCACTCGGAACATGTCCCACAGCAAACCATCCCTTTCTTCTCGAGAGGGGCTTGCCTTGGGTACCATTCCCTCCAGCCTGCCTTTCAAGTCCCGCTCTCTTTCTCAGGGCTGGTGGTGGAGGGGGGTCTTAGTGCCGGGGTGCTCATCCCCCCCCCCCCCCACTGCATTTTCAGAGCTGCCTCCTGGGGGCCTTAGATAGCAGAGGGAGATGGCTGGGTACATATAAAACCTCCAGATGTCCATGTAATCCATTCATTCATCTACTTAATTAGCCATGTACTGAAATATTTACTCAGCACCTACTATGTGTTAGTGCTTCCATTTATAAAGCCCTGCCTGTGTGCTGGGCACTGTGCTAAGGGCCTGAGAGTCATCATCTTATATTATCTTTACACAAGCCTGTTAGGGAGGCGCCTTGACTCCCATTTTAAAGATGAAGAAACAGGCGTTGATCTGGAGAAGGGATGTCACTAGCTCAAGGAAACAGCTAGGGAGCCCCAGAGGCAGGAATCAAACGGGGGAGGCAGCCGCCTGGCGAAAGTTTACGGCCAGGCCTCCTGCGGCTAGTGCTCAGGACCCCCGCGGCCTCGCTGTGTCTCCACCGGCAAGGGCAGCTTGGGAAGCCCCCAGGACCAAGGAGACGGCCGGACCTGCAGAGAGCCCAGGCCTGGGTTTCTGGCCACTCAAGTAGCTCTTAGCTCCTGTGTAGAATCCCAGAAGGTCATCAGGCCTGGTTCTGCCGCTGCACATCCATGCTCTGTGGGGGACCCGGGGACCCCTCAAGGCTGTGACACAGACAAGAGCCCCTCCCAGGCCACTGGGTTAGAAGCCAGGAACCTGGGTCTGCCCAGATTTGGTCCTAACAAGCCCTGTGAGCGGGGCCCTCTCTGCTGCTTCATCTGTAAAATGAGAACTTGCACTACCTGCCCTGGAGAGCCGTCCTCAGACGACGGAAGAACCTGGAGACCTTGGCCTGGTTAGCTACGTGTGCCCTGGCCGAGGTCTCCTGGAGGCCTGGAGCAGCACCTCGCCTTCAGGACTGCACAGGGCAGGGTGTTGTTTTTTTTCCTATTATAAATCTCAATGACTCACAGAGAGTTGTAAACTTTATTTTGCCAAGCAAGTGTATTTATTTGTTTAATGACTGCCTCAATGTCCTAAAAGAAAAGGAAGTTTAACAAAAAAGTAGGCAGGGCATAATCTTGGTATCAAAGGTGGCTGTATTTGTAGAATTACCATATGACCCAGCAGTTCCACTCCTAGGTATATACCTAAAAGGACTCAAATATTTGTATGCTGATGTTCATGGCAACACAATTCATGATAGCCAAAAGGTAGGGGCATCCAAGTGTCCATCAACAGATGAAAGGATAAACAAAATGGGGTATATGCACGCAATGGAATATTATTCAGCCATAAAAAGAATGACATTTTGATAAATGGATGAACTTTTAAGATAACATGTTGAGTGAAACCACCCAGACACAAATGGATGAATATTGTATGATTTCACTTATATAGAATACCTAGAATAAGCAAATACACAGAGGCAGGGAGTGGATTGCAGGTTACCAGCAGCTAGAGGGAGGGTGATGAGGGCAGACTGGGGAGTTATTGCTTGATGGGTACAAGTTTCTGTTTGGGGGAAGTGGACTTGGCCCAGTGGTTAGGGCGTCCGCCTACCACATGGGAGGTCCACGGTTCAAACCCGGGGCCTCCTTGACCCGTGTGGAGCTGGCCCATGAGCAGTGCTGATGCATGCAAGGAGTGCTGTGCCACGCAGGGGTGTCCCCCGTGTAGGGGAGCCCCACGCGCAAGGAGTGTGCCACGTAAGGAGAGCCACCCAACGCGAAAGAAAGTGCAGCCTGCCCAGGAATGGCGCTGTCCACACGGAGAGCTGACACAACAAGGTGATGCAACAAAAAGAAACAGATTCCTGTGCCGCTGACAACAACAACAGAAGCGGACAAAGAAGAACACGCAGCAAAATAGACACAGAGAATAGACAACTGGGGTGGGGGGGAAGGGGAGAGAAATAAAATAAATCTTTAAAAAAAAGTTTCTGTTTGGGGTGATGAAAAGTTTTGGTAATAGATGATGATGTTGCCATCAAAATACTGTGAATGTAATTAAGATCACTGAACTGTACACATGAAAGTGGTTAAAATGGGAAGTTTTTGATGTATATATGTTACCACAATAAAAAAATCTTTAAAAAATGATTGTAGGGGAGAAGATGTAGTTCAGTGGTTGAGCACCTGCTTCCCACGTCCAAGGTCCTGGGTTCAATCCCCAGTACCTCCTGAAAAAAAAAAGATTCGAAATTGCTGTGTTTAGCCTTGTGGAAAAACTATGTGGTTTATATCTTTCTCATTTCTCCTTGGGCCAGGGGAAACTGAAACATAGACTGGCCTCCAGAAACATTGCTGGTTTGTGTGGCTCACAGCAGTGTATTTCCACCAAGCCCCGGGCAGTAGGAAATGGGCCAACTGGGAGAGCCGGGTCCACAGAGTGAGCTGAGGGATAGAATCAAAAAGATGTGCCAGGAATTTTTTTAAAAATTCATATTACAAAACAGCGTGTGTCCCCCAACTCCCATTTTGCATTCAGACAATCCCCTATGCATAGAAAATAACTGGAAAGCTACAGGACAAAATTCCCAGGGTTATCTCTGCATAGCAAGAGAGACAGATACATTTATTTTCTCTGAATTATTTCTTACATTTTTCTTCTTTTGTAATCAGAAACATAGAACGAATAAAGGAAGCCAAAAAATAAGTGATGCAAGAGAAATCGTGCAATGCTGTGCAAGACCTTGGCCAGTGGTCTTGGGGAAAGCAGAACTTCGGGGAGACCACATCTTTAACTGCAGAGGCCCCCCTGTTGCGTGCTGGCTTCGCTCCACTCCTGTCTTCATGTTTCTAGGGCTGGACCTGACGTCCACGTGCGGCCCGTGCTCAGTCACTGTGTATTGAACACTTTCCTTCCTAAGTGTGGCTCCTGACAGAGAGGGGCCATGGATGAATCCTGCTGCTCTAAGAGTGGACCACCCCCAAGTCACTTTCTGAATGGAGATTAAAACATTTGTATCAGGGATCTTTATTTACCTCTCTCCTTGGATGAACAGAACAAGATGATCACCAAGATCCCTTTTATGAATTTCAGCTCCTGTGTTGAGGACAATCTGGTCCCTTCCCAAACCTGTGCCTACCACTCCCTCAGACACAGTACAATAAAAGCAATCTTTAAAACAATGGGTCTGTGGGTAAAAGCAACAGGAATTAATTCTGGCCAACTTGAGCAGGAAAGTAATGCAGTGGAGAGGCTCCTGCTAGCTTGCAGTTTGGGCAGAATGCCTATAGCAACTGGCTGATAAAACAGGGCCCCAGAGCCGTGAGGCTGTAGAGCACCTGCTGAGGTCCCACAGTGAGTTCAATTGTGTAAGACAACTCCATTGCCCGTGTCAGACACTTTCCACAGCTCTCAGGATGGAAGATGGAAGGGGGGAAAAAAAAGAAGAAAAGAAAAGGAGAGGGAGAGAGAAAAAGGAAATCTTAAAAAACAACGTAGGGAATCAGCTGTGGCTCAAGCAATAGAGCTCCTGTTTACTATATGGAGGACCCAGGTTCGATCCCAGACCTCCTCGTTAAAAAAAAAAGAGAAAAAAGGCGTCCCACACCCAGAGATGTACAGCCCCCACTGCCGCAGGGTGAAGTGATGCTCAAAAGGGTGATGACGCAACCAGACAGAAAAACAAAAACAAACCTAGGGATCTACTACCCCAGGAAAGGCGAGAGGGAGGGACATAGCCTAAGGCTGACTCAGCCTTTGACTCACAGATCTGGTCTGTGCTGTGTCCCACCAGCCCTTCCAGGCCAGGTGTGGCTGCGCCAGTGTTTGCCTTGGGAGCCAGCAAGGGGATAAGGATATACAACCCTTCCCATCTTCTCCTCTACTAACAGGGACTGATGGTTGAGGACTCAGAGGGGAGTGGGAATATGTCTGACCCAGAAAAGAGAAGGGGCAGCCAGAGAAGCTGGAGAACTGTCTCAGAGAAAGTTTGAATTACAAGGCTCATAGCCTCCAGGCAGGAAACTGAGCGCTGCCAAAGAGTGTCATCTGCTGGCAGACCAATGAAGTACATGCAAGAAAATTAAAAAATGAGTAGGAGAGGCTTTTTTGGGCTTCTATAGCCTCCCTTCCTAAGGCCCTAAAAAGTGACTCCACAAGCAATTATTGGGTCCAAACCCAGTTTTGAGCAAACAACAGGACAATCCTAACAATCCAGGTTGAGCCAAGAATCAAAGAGCTGTGGTACACACAACCATCTGCCACTAAATCCCAAAGAAAAGAGAAAGAAATCGAGCATCTGCATAAACTACATCCTAATCAGATGCCTAGCTATCAGCAAAAAATAATGAGCTATACTAAGAAAACAGAAGACCTGCCCCCAAGAAAAGAAATATATCAAAGCCCCAGAAGAGATTCAGAATTTGAGAGAACTAATCAACGAGATGAGCACAAATTTCCAAAATCAAATTAATGAGTTGAAAGACAATACGGTCAATGAGATAAATGACATCAAGAAGGCATTGAGTGGAAGACTATTCCTTGTTCATGGATAGGAAGACTGAATATTATTAAGATGTCTATCCTACCAAAACTGATCTACACATTCAATGCAATCCCAATAAAAATCAATGCAGCCTTCTTTAAGGAACTAGAAAAACTAACTATGAAATTTATTTGGAAAGGAAAGAGACCCCGAATAGCCAAAGACATACTGAAAAAGAAAAACGAAATTGGAGGAATCACACTACCTGACTTCAAAACATACTACAAAGCTACGGTGGTGAAAACAGCATGGTATTGGCATAAGGAGAGACACATAGACCAATGGAATCGAATTGAAAGCTCTGAAATAGAACCTCACATATACAGCCACATAATATTCGATAAAGCCACCAAACTCTCTCAACTGGGAGAGAGTGGCCTATTCAACAAATGGTGTCTGGAGAACTGGATAGCCATATGTAGAAGAATGAAAGAGGATTACCATCTTACACCTTATACAAAGATCAACTCAAGATGGATCAAAGACCTAAATATAAGAGCCAAGACCATAAAAACCTTAGAAAGCAGTGTAGGGAAACATCTACAGGACCTTGTAATAGGAAATGGATTTATGAATATCTCACCAAAAGCACGAGCAGCAAAAGAACTAATAGATAAATGGGACTACCTCAAAATAAAAGCCTTCTGCACCTCAAAGGAGTTTGTCAAGAAAGTAAAAAGGGAGCCCACACAGTGGGAGAAAATATTTGGCAATCATATATCTGATAAGAAACTTATAACGTGCATATATAAAGAACTTCTATATCTTGAAAATAAAAAGATAAACAACCCATTCAAAAAATGGGAAAAAGACTTAAACAGACACTTCTCCGAAGAAGAAATACAAATGGCAAAAAAGCACATGAAAAAATGTTCCAAATCTCTAGCTATCAGGGAAATGCAAATCAAAACTACAATGAGATACCATCTTACACCCATAAGATTGGCAGCTATGAAAAAAACAGAAGAATACAAGTGCTGGAGAGGATGTGAAGGAAGGGGAACACTCATCCACTGCTGGTGGGAATGCAGAAGGATCCAACCGTTCTGGAGGACAGTATGGCGTTTTCTCAAAAAACTAGCCATAGATTTGCCATATGACCCAGCAATACCACTGCTGGGTATATACCCAGCAGAACTGAAAACAAGGACACAAACAGATATATGTACACCAATGTTCATAGCAGCATTGTTCACTATTGCCAAAAGTTGGAATCAACCCAAATGCCCATCAACAGACGAGTGGATCAATAAAATGTGGTATATACACACAATGGAATACTACTCGGCTGTAAGAACAAACACACTACAAACACATGTGATAACATGGATGAATCTTGAGAATCTTATGTTGAGTGAAGCAACACAGACATTGAAGGACAAATACTACATGACCTCAATGATATGAAATAAACAAGCTGCCTTAGATAGCAAGAGACTGAACGATAGGCTTACAGGAAATCGGAGGATGGAGGAAGGATATGAGCCGATATCTGCAGGGGTGGAATTTAAGACGAGATGGTGGTAAGTATGAACACAAAGAAGAGATAAAAGGGGGGCAAGGGGTTGCCTTTGGTTGGGGCTTTGCGGGTTTGAGGGTGGCTGGGGAGGGACGGATGGGTGACATTGCTCAAAAGTGGGGGGAGGGAGGGGTAGCATACGAACACAGGAGAGGGTTAGGTGTTGGTGGAGAGTAAAATGCCGAGAAAATCATATCAAAATATAATAAAGAGGGTTACCTGTTTAGAATGCTCGGAGGGGAGGGTCTGATGCAGGACGGGCTCCTGGGGAATGTCTAAATGCTCATTCTGCCAGAGTGGGTGTCACCATGGGGTAGAAACACAAGTAGTGAGAGTGGGGGTGGACCCACATCCTGGGGAGGACTGATGCCACCAAATAGAGGGAACTGTATCCCTCGAGAGAAAGGGTGGCTCCCAGGGCATTGGGGCAGTTGAGCAAGTTAGGCCCTGAACACTATTCCATCTATCTCTGGAAGTGGCTCCTCAGGAAACGGAGGTTGGCTGTCACTGTGGGCACCAAGGTGGAAGGGAAAATGGACGTTAAATGTGTGGAACCAAGGTAAATGGGGGGTAAGAGAGGAGTTTCTTGAGAGTACACAAGGATGGATATAAAACATGTAATATTACACCATAACATATAGGAGATGACAGACTGATACTGTAAACCATAATGTAAAACATAGGATAACTAAGAATGTAAAGAACTGTGTATCCTAAAGTATGCACCATAATGTAAGCACAGATGTCACCTTGTTAGAAACCTAATGTCTCAGACTCTGTACATCACGTTAAGTAAATATGATGTGAATAGGGTGTATGTGTATTGCTCTGGAAGGAAAAAGGTTTTTGTGGGGGATGTCTGGGAGTGCTGTATATTATATATATGCATTGCTGTGGTCTAGGACTCCTGTGAAGAGAAGCTGAATAATTAGGGGGGGAAAAAAAAAAAAAAAGATAGGATGTAGAATTTTTTCAAGTCAACATTCTTTATCTAAGTTCTTTATCTAACTTTATCCAAGTTCTTTATCTAACCTTTAAATCCCTCGCTATATGCCATTCCCTAGTAAGGGACCATGACATTATATTGGGCTTCAAATTTCGGGGAGTTCTGGATCACAGAGTGTTTCAACAATGGCAATGGAGGGATACTGGTATGGGATACCAATGACAGGTGATATATGGCTGACAGGGAGCTGTACAGAACATATGTCCAGGGTGCATGGTAATGTTTGGATATACTCATAGTGGCAACAATTAAAAACCACAGCAGGGGGGGTACTGGGTTCCTGGCCAGTGGTGCTCTGTCGTGGTCCCTAGGGGAGCAGCGACAGTCTCCCAGGTACAGCGGCGGGGACCGGGAGGGAGTGAGGGTTCAACGGTGAGCCCCTGATGCTAATGACTATGCTTGTGAGCTGATAAGCCTAAAATAAGAACAAGGCCTAGAGCAACATTGTGCCTGGGAATTTCCTCCTGTCAGCCTTCATGTTACTCAAATGTGGCCAGTCTCGAAGCCAAACTCAGCATGTAAATGCAATGCCTTCCCCCCAGCGTGGGACATGACACCCGGGGATGAGCCTCCCTGGCACCGAGGGACCACTATCAACTACCAACTGATGATGCAACTGGAAAATGACCTTATACGGAAGGTTCAATGTGGATCAGCAGAATATCCCTGTCTACATAAAATAACATGACTTTAAAATGCTGTTTGAACTAAAGTAAGGGGGAAATGGAAAAGAGAAATGAGTTTATATGGCTACGAGTTTCTAAAAAAGAGTCTGGAGGCTGGCAGAAGGATTGCCCTCATGCACAACTGAGCAGAGTCAGAGAGACAGATAAAGCAGATACAACCCCCAGATATCGGTTCCTTCGAGGGCTAAAGAGACCCATGGGAGTTATGGTCATGGCCGATGGGGTTAACTACCAGGTCAGATGGCCCCTTTTTGGAACTGGTGTTTATGTGTGATGAATCTGGACTCAGATGGGATCTTCCTTCATAAGACTTTCATGCTAATGTGCTGGAGGTGCAGTTAACGTTGGGGTTTAAGATATATTTAGGGGATTTGAATCTCTGGACTGACAATGTGATAGCCAGGTCCTGAGCCTCAACAGACTCCAGCACCTACAATATGATTTATTGGACTTACCACACTCAGCTAAGATGGAGTTGAAGAAGGACAACCACCACACCATGGAGCCTAGAGTGATTACAACTGAAAGTGGGAGGATTGCATCCAACATCCATGTGGAATCTGAGCCTCCTCTTGACATAGAGGTGCAATGGACACAACCAATCCAATGTCCACATAGAAGAGGAGGCATTGGATTGGGAAAAGTGGACATGGTGGCTGATGGGTATGGGGAAAGGCAGGAAGAGATGAGAGGTGGAGGCTTTGGGACATGGAGCTGCCCTGGATGGTGCTTCAGAGGCAATCACTGGACATTGGAAATCCTCACAGGGCCCACTGGATGGAATGGAGGAGAGTATGGGCCATGATGTGGACCATTGACTATGAGGTGCAGAGGTGCCCAAAGATGTACTTACCAAATCCAATGGATGTGTCATGATGATGGGAACGAGTGTTGCTGGGGGGGGGGGGGAGAGGTGGGGTGGGGGGGTGGGGTTGAATGGGACCTCACATATATATTTTTAATGTAATATTATTACAAAGTCAATTAAAAAAATAAATAAAAAAATAAAAAAAAAATAAAAAAAAATAAAAAAAAAAAGAAGGCATTGAGTGAGTGCAAAGAAGAATTTTAAATCCTGAACAGAAAAGTAACAGAGCTCATGGGAATCAAAGACACAATAGGTGAGCACAAAAACACATTTGAGGTTGGGAAGCAGATGTGGCTCAAGCAATTGGGCTCTCATCTACCATATAGGAGGTCCAGGGTTTGATACCTGGGGCCTCCTGGTGAAGACAAGCTGGTCCACATGGCAAGCTGACCCAAGCAGAGAGTTGGCCCATGTGGAGTGCTGGCCCATGTGGAGTGCTGCCTGGCTCAGGAGTCCTGCCCAGCACAGGAGTGCTGCCCCACACAGAATGCTGGCCCATGCAGAGAGCTGGCACAGCAAGATGATGCAACAGAAAGAGACATAAAGGAGAGACAATAATGGATGCAGTAGACCAGAGAGCTGAGGTGGTGCAAGACAATGAGCACTTCTCTCCCACTCTGGAAGGTCTCAGGATTGGTTCCTAGAGTTGCCTAATGAGAATACAAGCAGACACAGAAGAACGCACAGCAAATGGACACAGAGCAGACAATGGGGGTAGGGTGGGGTGGGGTGGGGTGGGGTGGGGTGAGGAGAAATAAATCTTTTAAAAACCCCACAAATTTGAGGCATACAACAGCAGACTTGAAATGGTAGAAGAAAGAATATGTGATACCAAAGACAGAACAGCTAAAACTGAAGAAAAGAATGGAAAAAATGGAGCAGGGACTCAGAGAGTTGAATTACAACACAAAATGCAACAACATACATGTCATATGAGTTCCAGAAGGAGAACAGAAGGAAAAAGGGGCAGAAAGAGTATTTGATAAAATCATAGGAGAAAATTTCCCAACTTTCAAGAAAGAAATGAATTTACATGTCCAAGAAGCACACCATACCCCAGTCAGAATAAATCCAAAAAGACCTACTCCAAGACACATATACTCAGAAGTCAAAGATAAAGAGAAAATTTTCAGAGCAGCAAGGGAGAAGCAAACCATCCAGTAAGACTTAGCACAGATTTCTCTTCAGTAACCATGGAGGTGAAAAGACAGTGGTGTGATACAAGTAGGATACTGAAAGAGAAAAACTGCCAACCAAGAATTCTTTATCCAGCAAAATTGTCCTTCAAATATGAAAGTGAGTATAAAATATTCACAAACAGAAACTAAACAGAAACTAAAAGAGTTTGGAAAAAAGAATCCATCTTTGCAGGAAATATTAATGGAAGCTTTAGAACCTGAAAGAAAAAGACAGGAGAGACAGGCTTGGAGCAGATATAGAAGAAAGAAGAGCAGAAAGGATAACCTAAAGAGTAAAAAGACAAAAATAAGATATGACATATGAAAACCAAATAATAAAATGTGTAAATAAATAGTGCTTTTCAAGTAATATCATTGAATGTGAATGGATGGATTAAATTCCCCAATCAAAAGATACAGACTGACAGAATGGATAAAAAACATGAGCCATTTATATGCTGCTTTCAAGAAACTCACCTTAGACCCAGGGATACAAACCAGCTGAAAGTGAAAGGTTGAAAAAGACATGCCATATAAATAGTAACCAGGAAAGAGAAGGGGTACTAAATTAATATCAGACAAAACAGACTTTATATGCAAAAAAGTTTTAGGAGATACAGAAGGCCATTATATGTTTATAAAAGGGACAACCCACCAGGAAGATATAATAGTCATAAATATCTATGTACCTAACCAGGGTGCCCCCGAAATATATAAAGCAAACTCTGGGAAAACTGAAGGGAGAAATAGGCATCTCTGCAATAATCATTGGAAACTTCAACACACCACTCACATTATTTGATGGAACAACTAGACAAAAGATCAACAAGGAAATAGAGAACGTGAAAATAAGATAAATGAGCCCAACCTAACAGACATACAGAATGTTGCATCCCAAATCAGTGGGTTATACGTTCTTCTCAAGTGCCCATGGATCTTTCTCCAGGATAGACCACATGTTAGGGCACAATGCAGCTCTCAGTAAATATAAAAAGATTGAAATTATACCAAGCACCTTCTCAGATCATAATGGAATGAAACTGGGAATTAATAATAGACAGGAGAAAAATAAATTCTCAAATGCGTGGAGGCGGAACAACACACTCCTAAATAATCAGTCTGTCAAAGAAGAAATTGCAAGTGAAATCAGTAAATATTTTGAGAAAAATGAAAATGAGAACACAGCGTATCAAAGGTTATGGGCTCGGGAAGCGGACTTGGCCCAGTGGATAGGGCATCCATCTACCACATGGGAGGTCCGCGGTTCAAACCTTGGGTGTCCTTGGGCCTCCTTGACCCATGTGGAGCTGGCCCATGCGCAGTGCTGATGCGTGCAGGGGGTGCCCCCCACATAGGGAAGCCCCACACACAAGGAGTGCATCCCTTAAGGAGAGCCACCCAGTGCAAAAGAAGTTCAGCCTGCCCAGGAATGGCGCCGCACACATGGAGAGCTGACGCAGCAAGATGACGCAACAACAAAGAGATACAGATTCCAGTGCTGCTGACAACAACAGAAGCGGACAAGAACATGCAGCAAATGGACAAAGAGAACAGACAACTGGGGGGGAAGGGAAGGGAAAGGGGAGAGAAATACATAAAATAAATCTTCAAAACAAAAAAACAAAAAAACAAAGGTTATGGGCTAGGGAAGAGGTTGTGGCTCAACTGATAGAGCATGTCTACCATATGGAGGAACCAGGATTCGATACTCAGGGCCTCCTGACCCATGTGGTGAGCTGGCCCACATGCAGTGCTGCCATGTGCAAGGAGTGCTGTGCCATGCAGGAACCCCACGTGCAAGGAGTGTGCCCTGCAAGGTGAGCTGCCCCATGTGAAAAAAGCACAGCTCACCCAGGAGTGGTGCCGCACACGTAGAGAGCTGACACAGCAAAATGACACAACAAAAAAAGCAACATAGTTTCCTGGGGCTGCATGACAAGAATTTAAGTGGACACAGAAGAACACACAGTGAATGGACACAGAGAGCAGACAATGGGGCAGGGAAAGGGGAGAGAAATAAATAAAATAAATCTTTAAAAAAAAAAAAGGTTATGGGATATACCAAAGGCAGTCTTCAGAGGAGAATTTATAGCTCTAAATTCCTATATTAAAAAAAGAAGAGCTAAACTCTAAGATTTAACTGACCAACTAGAGAAGCTAGAAGGGCAAGCCAATCCCAAAGCAAGCAGAAGGAAAGAAATAATAAAGATTAGTGCAGAAATAAATGAAATTGAGAACAAAAAAAAAAAAAAAAAAGAGGAAATCAATAAAACCAAAAGCCGGTTCTTTGAGAAGATCAATAAAATTGACAAACCCTTACTAGACTTAACAAAGAAAAAAAGAGAAAAGATGCAAATAAATACAATCAGAAATAAAAGGGGGGAAGTTACAACTGAATCCACAGAAATAAAAAGGATCATAAGAGGGTATTATGAGAAACTGTATGCCAACAAACTAGACAACTAGATGAAATGGACAAATTCTTAGAAATGCACAACCAATCTAAACTGACACTACAAGAAATATAAGAACTTAAAAAAACCAATCACATTTAAGGAGATTGAATCTGTCATCAAACTCTCTCAGCAAAAAAAGTCCAGGACCAGAAGCATTCACAGGTGAATTCTACCAAGCATTTCAAAAAGAGTTAACACCAGTCTTGTTTAAACTCTTCCACAAAAATTGAAGAGGAGGGAAAATTACCCCACACATTTTATGAAGCCAACTTCACCCTAATACCAAAGCCAGATAAAGATACTATAAGAAAAGAAAATTATAGACCAATCTCTCTACTGAACATAGTTGCAAAAATTCTCAACAAATACTTGCAAATCGAATCCAACAGCATATCAAAAGACTATACATCATGACCTAGTGGGATTTATTCCTGGTATGCAAGGTTGGTTCAAAATAAGAAAATCTATCAACATAATATACCACATTAACAAACTGAAGGAAAAAACCACATGATCATCTCAATCGGTGCAGAAAAGACATTCGTCAAAATCCAGCATCCTTTTTTGATAAAAACACTTCAAAGGATAGGAATAGAAGGAAAATTCCTCAATACGATAAAAGACATATATGGAAAAACCCACAGCCAACATCATACTCAATGGGAAAAGGTTGAAACTTTCCTTCTAAGTTCAGGAACAAGACAAGGGTGCCCACTCTCGCCATTGTTATTCAATATTATACTAGAAGTTCTAGCTAGGGCAATTAGACAGGAAAAAAAATTTTTTTAAGGCATCACCAAATAGGAAAAGTGGAAGTAAAATTCTCACTGTTCGCAGATGACAATATCCTATACTTAGAAAATCCTGAAGTATCCATGACAAAGCTACTTGAGCTAATAAATGAGTCCAGCAAAGTGGCAGGACACAAGATCAACATGCAAAAATCAGTAATGTTTTTGTACACTAGTACTGAAAAATATGAGGAGAAAATCAGGGGAAAATTCCATTTTCTTTTTTTTTTTTTTTTTAAGATTTATTTATTTATTTATTTCCCCCCCCTCCCCTGGTTGTCTGTTCTTGGTGTCTATTTGCTGCATCTTGTTTCTTTGTCCGCTTCTGTTGTCGTCAGCGGCACAGGAAGTGTGGGCGGCGCCATTCCTGGGCAGGCTGCTCTTTCTTTTCACCCTGGGCGGCTTTCCTCATGGGCGCACTCCTTGCGCGTGGGGCTCTGCCACGCGGGGGAACCCTTGCGTGGCAGGGCACTCCTTGCGTGCATCAGCACTGCACATGGCCAGTTCCACACGGGTCAAGGAGGCCCGGGGTTTGAACCGCGGACCTCCCATATGGTAGACGGACGCCCTAACCACTGGGCCAAAGTCCGTTTCCCTCCATTTTCAATAGTAACAAAAAGACTCAAATACCTAGGAACTAATTTAACCATAGAAGTACAGGACCTATATGCAGAAAACTACAAAACAATGCTAAAAGAAATTTTAAAAGATCTAAACAAATGGAAAGACATTCCATGTTCATGGATTGGAAGAAAAAATATCATGAAGATGTCAATCTTACCCAAACTGATTTATAGGTTTAATGCAATACCACTCAAAATTCCAAGAGCTTACTTTACAGAATTAGAAAAGGCAATCGCCAAATTCATTTGGAAGTAAAAGTACACCTGAACAGCCAAAAGCATTCTAAAAAACAAGAGCAACATGGGAGTACTTTCACTGCCTGACCTTGAAACATATTACGAAGATACATTGGTTAAAACAGCACAGTACTGGCATAAAGATAGACACATTGATCAGTGGAATAGAACTGAGCAGAGAAGTGGACTTGGCCCAATGGATAGGGCATCCGCCTACCACTGAGAGGTCTGTGGTTCAAACCCCGGACCTCCTTGACCCGTGTGGAGCTGGCTCATGGACAGGGCTGATGTGCGCAAGGAGTGCCCTGCCACGCAGGGGTGTCTCCTGTGTAGGGGAGCCCCATGTGCAAGGAGTGCGCCCCAAAAGGAGAGCTGCCCAGCGCGAAAGAAACTGCAGCCTGCCTAAGAATGGTGCTGCACACACGGAGAGCTGATGCAACAAGATGACACGACAAAAAGAAACACAGATTCCTGGTGCCGCTGATATGGATAGAAGCAGTCACAGAAGAACACACAGCGAATGGACACAGAAAGCAGACAACTTGGGGGGAGGTCGCGGGAAGGAGGGGAGAGAAGTAAATAAAAAATAAATCTTAAAAAAAAAAAAGAATTGAGAACCCAGGAATAAACCCTCACCTATACAGTCAACTGATTTTTGACAAACCTACCAAGTTAATGTTAACAGGACAAAACAGTCTCTTCAACAAATGGTGCTGGGAGAACTGGATATCCATAACCCAAAGAATGAAAGAGGATCCCTATCTCACTCCCTATACAAGAATCAGCTCAAAGTGGATCAAAGACCTAAATATAAAAGCCAGGACCATAAAACTAATAGAAGAAAATGTAGGAAAACATCTTCAAGACCTTGTAATAGGTGGTGGTTTCTTGGATCTTACACCCAATGCATATGCAACAAAAGAAAAAATGGGTAAATGGGACCTCCTCAAACTTAAACACTTTTGTACCTCACAGGGTCAAAAGGCAGCCCACTCAAGGGGAGAAAATATTTGGAAATCACGTATCCAATAAGGGTTTAATATCCAGGATATACAGAGAGATGTTACAACTCAACAATAAAAAGAAAAATGACCCAATTAAAAAATAGGCAAAAGATTTGAATAGACATTTGTCTAAAGAAGAAATACAAATGGCAAAAAAATACAACAAAACCACACACGAAGAAACGCTCAACATCCCTAATGATTATGGAAATGCAAATCAAAACGACAATAAGATATCATTTCATACCTATCATAATGGCCACTATTAAAAAGTCAGAGAACTACAAGTGTTGGAGAGGATGTGGAGAGATAGGAACACTTACTCACTGTTGGTGAGAATGCAGAATGGTACAGCCACTGCGGAGGATTGTTTGGCAATTCCTAAAGAAGCTGAATATAGACTTCCACATGACCCTGCAATAGCACTACTGGGTATATACCCCGAAGAACCGAGAGCAGTGACATGAACAGATACCTGCACACCGATGTTCATAGCAACATTATTCATGATTGCCAAAAATTGGAAACAACCCAGGTGTCCATTAACAGATGAATGGATAGACAAACTGTGGTCTATTCTCACTATGGAATATTATGCAGCTGTAAGAAGAAATGAAGTTGTAAAGCATGTGACAGCACGGATGAACCTGGAGGACATTATGTTGAGTGACGCAAGCCAGACACAATAGGACAAACACTGTGTAATTGCATTACTATGAACCAAATATATTGTGTAACATATTGTATGATTTAAAAAAAAGTTATAGGTATCCAGTACATTTAATTGAGAAATGTAAGAAAAAAAAATCAGGAAAAAAGATGAGGTTCAGTCAGATGTTGTCTGGGCCATCTTCATCTGAAAGCTTGACTGGGGCTAGCAGATGGGCCTCCATGGGCCTCGTTCACGTGGCTGGCAAATTGGTGCTAGCTGTTTTCAGGAACCTCAGTTCCTTCCCAAGTGAGCTTCTCCAGAGGGCAGCCTGAGTGTGATCACAACATGGTGGTTGCCTCCCCCCAGAGCTAGCACTACTGGAGAGAGCGAAGGTACCAGACAGAAGTGACATCTTTTTCATGACCTAGCCTCTGAAGTTATATAACATCACTTCCAATATGTTCTGTTATTAGAAACAATAGCTAAGTCCAGCCCATGTTCAAGGGGTCTCTACCTTTGAAGGGAGGAGTGTTGGAAATTTGTAGCTGTATTTTATAAACATCACACTTTTTATACTTCTATGGGATTGTTATGAAGATGAAATGAATTAATACATATATTTAAAATGGTGCCTGGAATGGTAATTACCCCGTAAGAGTTTGATTGCTATCATTATTATTTGTATTACTATTATTTTTGTCATTCACTCCTACCCACTCTGCCAATTCACTGCTCTCAAAGTTACCTCAGAAGTAGAGGCTGCTACCTCCTTGATTATTGGGTCCTAAGGCTCCCTCAGGGAAGCAGAGGCTTCTTCAGGACCAGTCCCTCTGCCTTTAAGTGCCTTGGGGAAACAAAGTTTAGTCATTCTAGAACTCCAGCTACAGTGGGCAGGCCGGGCTGTCAGCTCCCCTTGGTACAGCTCAGTCCTCACAGTTGCTGCAGGGCTGCCCCTTGCCCTCCTTTCGTCATCTTCTCAGGCAAGATGACCACAACATAAACTTGAAGAAATTCCCCAGGCAAATGAGGGTGGCTTAGTGGGACACACATACAGGTGCTCTTTCCTAGGTGGTGCCCCCAATATGATGGGGGCTTGGGATGGGGCCTGGGGGCTTGAGCACAAACCACCAGGAAGTGGGCAGGAAGAGCCATTAGGAGGGGCCGCTGATTCCCACAAGCCCACAGAGCACGGGGCAGGGCCACTGTAGATCAGCCTGCAGGTTGTGCCTGCAAGGGATGCTCACCTGAGGGGCACACGTGGGAGTCGAAACCCAGCCAGGCCCTGCTTGCCAAGCTTGGGCCTTTGGCAGCCGACAGAGCTGTGTCAGCCCCTGAGAAGTGGTGCCTTTCCTGACTGATCCAGAGATGGCCCTTTTTAAAATTTACGTAAAGCATTGCGTGGGCTCGCTTTTCCCGCTACCAGATCCTGTTTAAAATGGACACTGCGTGATTCCTGCCCTGGGCCCCTGGTATGTGAGGAGTCCACAAATGGGTGACTGGTCACTTGTCCTGCTTGAGTTTAGCTTTTTCACTCTCCCTTCCCTGTTTGGATTTCTTTTTTCTGACTGGCAGATATAGCAGAGATGATTCTGGCATGAGGCACACGGCTGCACCTGCCTTTCCCCAGGCATGCCAGCTCTGGTGTGCCTGTCCACGTGTGCATACGCTGCTGCCTGGGTTGGAATGCCATGCAGGGCCTTGTCTACCTGGGACTTCTAGGGCCTCTGTGAAGAAGGGGCAAAAGGAGCCTTTCTCAGCACACAAAGTGGCCCTCCCCCTTGCCCTACTCTGGCCTGGCTGAGGCCACTCAGCGGTGAGTGCTCAGGGCAAATGAGTCCGTGGTCTGGTAGCAATCCATGTTGACAAGGGGAAGGGGCAGAGATGCAGAAGCAGGAGGGAGCCTTAGAATCTTTTTAATGTAAACAGTGCCCTTTGCATTCTGCTCTATAATAGAACCTGATTTTGGAAGGAGATACTCAGATTCCTGCAAGGAGTTATTTCTCAAAACCAGCAGAGAGATAGATGATAGATAGATAGATAGATAGATAGATAGATAGATAGATAGATAGATAGATAGATAGATAGATAGATAGAGATGTGATGGAAAGATAATATAGAGTAATAGATAATAAATACATGATAGCTAAGATAGAAGTGATAAAGATGATAGACAGACAGATAGATAGATAGATAGATAGATAGATAGATAGATAGATAGATAGATATAGAT
Source organism: Dasypus novemcinctus (assembly GCF_030445035.2). Classification (NCBI taxonomy): domain Eukaryota; kingdom Metazoa; phylum Chordata; class Mammalia; order Cingulata; family Dasypodidae; genus Dasypus; species Dasypus novemcinctus. The sequence goes on from NC_080678.1 coordinate 49,986,356, forward strand.
AGGTAGAAATAGAGATAGGTATTTAGAAGTAGATAAACAATGCACTCACACAGAGAACTTGAAAGGAAGCAATGGGCCAGTAAACACTCTAACACAAATTTCATAAAAATTTTGCAGAGGGAAAATAAGAAAAACACACACAGAAAATGTCCCCTGTGCACCCTCTACCCTGTTTGGTTGGAAATAAAAAGTAACCAGGTACAGGAGTCATCCTGCAATGCTGGCCTTCTCTTTAGCTCAGAAGCTAAACTGCCCATATTTACACTTGGTGGCTCCTGTCTCCGTATTTCCTGTTTTATCTGAGAGTAGAAGAGGCCAAGGAGTGTGGTAGTAATTAGTAATTAATGACCATGTGCAGTAAATACAGCCCTCACAGCGAGGGCCAGGCCCTTTGTTTCTGCACAGCTTGTCTCCCAGGCACGCAGGAGGTCATTTCACCCTGGCGGCTCCACACTCAGCTCCGGGATGAAAGGAGTTTTGCAGCTGTGTGTGCATCAGGGGCCCGAGCAAGAAGCAGAGCCTCGCCGAGTGGGTTTGGTAAAGGGTTAGAGAGGGCGCAGTGAAATAAATCCCTGCAGGGGAAATGACATTTCTGTCTTCGGGTTCTAGGGGGGACTGCACAACAGGGTGAAACAGTAAGAGGTAAAGTCTGAAGAAGTACCAGGAAGTCAAATACCCTAGCGCAGGGCTCTATCGACAGTAGGGGCTGATAATTCTTTGCTGTGTGGGGCTGTCCTGTGTATTATAGGATGTTTAACAGCATTCCTGGCTTCTACCCACTAGATGCCAGTCACGAGCTCTCCTCCACTGTGACAACCAAAAAGGCCTCCAGGCATTACCAAATGTCCCCTGGGGGGGGGGGAATTTCCCCCAGGGAAGAAGTACTAATGAAGCGATTAAGAACATGAATTCTGGAACCAGATGGCCTGGATTCAAATCCCAGCAACTACAATTTGAATGAGAACTGAATGAGTTAAAAATGGACAAAGTAGACTGACCATATAATTTATCCTCCAAAACAGGGCAATTTTGAAATTGAAAGGGATTTAAGAATAATTTCGTAAGCAGAGTCTTGTCTCGGCAAACCAGGACGTGTGGTCAGTCCACGCAGAACACTGAGCAGAGCTCGACCCAGTGTCTGCTCCATGATTGGTGTTTTAAGCACTTTATTTAGAGGAGCATCACTCAATCCCCACCAAACCCAAAGTGATTGGTAACAACTAGTATTGCCTTTTCATACGTGTTAAGACGGAAACACTAGGAAGCTAATGTAACTTGCCCAAGGTCACACAGCAGGTTGTACAGCCCGGGTTCTAATCCCCACCAGCTAGTTTCCAAGCCGGCTTTCTTAACCACTACCTGTGGTTCCCAAACTGTGTGCTCAGGCGCCCCAGGGAAACACAAGAGCTGTCAGTCTCCACCCGAGCTACTAGCCTGAGGTAATTCAGTCGCAACACGAGGCCCACGCATATCTTATCTTCCAAAGCTGGGTTTTCAGAGGTTGCTGTGACTTCACATAAGTCAGCGTGGAACAGGAAGTGAGGGTGGTGTTACCCAATCTGATTCCCAGGTTTGAAAAGTTACGCAGAACCCAACAGCGCACACCTACCTTTAGGAAGTAACTGTGGTTATTCAAGAATGAAACAAAAACGTATCTTTTCAATTTATGTGCTATTTTCCAAATAGCTAGTAAGTTATCAGGACGTAAATTCTTAAGTCTTTTGGATGGACTACTTAATACACGGAACTCTTAAGTCTTGGTGTAGGGGCACCACGAGGGTGCTGTGGATGGAGAGTTTGGTGTGGTAGTTTGAGTCTTTTGTGGACCCTAGAAAAGCCCAGGGTGAGTCTTAAATCCTTTCACTAGATACACAGAGAGAAAGGTCACAGACTCAGAGAGAAACTCCCAGAGGCATGGAGAGAGGAATACACAGAAACTGAGACAAATCCATAGACTGAGCAGCCAGAAATTGAACGCACTAGAGCCTGAAGGAGAAGGCAGAGGCCGGCAGACATCGCTGGTGCCTTCCCAGGTGAGAGAGAAGTCCAGGCTCACCAACTTGTGAAAAGCTTTCCAGAGAGCTGTGCCTATGCCTTGATTTGGGCATTGTTCTCAGCCTCGGAACTGTAAGCTTAGAAATTAATAAATCCCCACTGTGAAAGGCAACCCATTTCTGGTACATTGCCTTGGCAGCAGTTAGCAAACTAAAACATTTGGGAATCTCTGCACTCATCATTTAGCCATTGAGAGAACCCTGGAGGGAAATGAAGAGGAGGTCTTCCAGCTCCGAGACCCCACCCCTGTCTGCTCTGGGAAAACCTTTTCCTGTCCCCACATCACATCAGCCTGTGATAACGGAATCTCTTTCGCACACAGCTCTCCTTTCCCTTACAAAAATCCCCAGCCTCTCTTAGACAGTTGCCCAAAACCTGTTTGTCTGAACTCCTTTCATATCGATCTCTTCCCATTTTTCAATTGTGTGAGGAAGCAAACTGGTTCTGTTTTTCAGTTTTGAGTCTAGTCAGCCGGGGAGTTTCTCCCACTGATAGACAATCTGCCCCTCAGGTCAGAGGTCACATTGTCAACTCAGACTGACAGGGTACAGTGAAACACAAATGCACCCCCTCCCCAGATAGCACCTGGACCAGCTCATAAATACACAGAGACGGAATGGGCAACTGGGAGAGGCACCCTAGTATGTGAAATGGGGAGAGTTGGGGGTGGGGGTGGAGGAGGGTGTTTGCTCAGGGAAGTGATCACAGGTCTCTAGCCATAAGCACACTCTCCAACCTCTTACTTCCTAATTTATTAGAAAAGAAAACTAGACAGGGTGTGGTGGAAGTTTGAGGGGGCATAGGATGACCAGGTTACTAAACAGCCGCCACCAGAGACAAGTAATTTCTCACTGGCCTCAGTTTTCTCAAAGGTTATAGGAGTGGATTGGCTCAGCGTTTCTCAAACCAGGGTGCCTGAGGCACACTCACAGTTTGTGTGCTCCTGAAAGCCTTAGAAAATATGTCGTCGTGGGGAGTGAAGTTTTTTCAAGGTTTGGGGGATTTCCACCTTTTTAATTTTTTTCTTTTAAAGAGGTACCCAGGACCTTGGGTTCAATCTGGTGAGGCGCCTATATCAACCACTAAGCCAACCTGGTCCCTTCACCTTTTTATGTGAAAACATTTTTACATCATTGTTCAGAATGCAAAATTCACAGGCACTTTAATATAGTAATTAATAATTGATAACATTTAATGAGCAATTAATGTATGCCAAATCTTGCACTAAATCTTTTTGTGACCCTCACAATTACCCATGAGATTATTACTATTATTCCCTTTATACAGGTGAAAAAAATTGGGCTACAGGGATATTAAATAACCCAGCCAACTTGCTCTGTTAAATAATGATAAATAAAAAAACAAATAATCTACTTGCAAGTTGCTTTGAGCTCTATCCTCTCACTCATGGGTGTCCTCTGGTGAAGGGTGTACTTTGGTGAAATCTGAAGAGTAAAAGAAAAAATCCAGCCCTGACGCTCCTAAATTAATTTTAGCTAAATGGGTGGATTAAAGGCTTCCCATACCAGTGTCCTGGGGGATGAAAGAGGCAGGGGAGGTCCCGCGGGGGCTCCAGGGATTCACTTGATGGAAGTTCCGCGGCGCGAGACCTTGGTCACCGTCACCGCCCCTCCACCCAGCCAGGGTGTTTCTAGCCGGCGTCGCCGAGCACTTCCTCGTTCCCGCGCGCCCCCGGCGCTGCCTGCTACGCCCAGCTCCAGCGCTGCTCAGGCCGGGAGGGGGATAGAGGGGAGATGTCGCAACCTCCTCCCTCCCTCTTTCCCCGCCTTGGCACTCAGTCACCTCCCAGATGACCGTGCTCGCAGACGGCTGCGGGCCGCCGGCCGCTGGGCATGTCCCTTGAGTGCGCGCAGGCGGCGGGCACGGGCCCCCCGCATAGCCTCGAGCCGGCCAACCGCACTCGCTTTCCCTTCTTCTCCGACATCAAGGGCGACCACTGGCTGGTGCTGAGCACGGTGGAGACCGTCGTGCTGGCGTTCATCTTTGTGGTGTCGCTGCTGGGAAACGTGTGCGCCCTGGTGCAGGTGGCGCGCCGACGACGCCGCGGCACCACCGCCTGCCTGGTGCTCAACCTCTTCTGCGCGGACCTGCTCTTCACCAGCTCCATCCCGCCCGTGCTGGTGGTGCGCTGGACCGAGGCCTGGCTGCTGGGCCCCGTCGCCTGCCACCTGGTCTTCTACGTAATGTGTCTGAGCGGCAGCGTCTCCATCCTGACGCTGGCCGCTGTCAGCTTGGAGCGCATGGTGTGCATAGCGCGCCTGCAGCGCGGCGTGCGGGGCCCCGGGCGGCGGGAGCGGGCCGTGATGTTGGCCTTCATCTGGGTCTACTCGGCCCTCTCCGGACTGCCGATCTGCGTCTTCTTCCAAGTCGTCCAGCAGCGGCCCCCTGGCGCCCACAAGGTGAGCGCTGCCTGTGCGCACCCTGCAGGTACCTGGGGCGGGCTGGGGGGCGGAGATCCGGCGGAAGCGGTGGGGTGGGATTCTAATGATGATAACAACAACAAATGGGCTGTTGCCCCAGTCGTCTTGCTAGGCACTGTGCCCGGTGCCGCGCGGTTTTCTCTCTTAAATCTCACCACAGCCCTGCGACGTAGGACCCGTAATAGCCCTCCAAAACCTTGCATTTTCAGGTAAAAACGCAAGAACTTTAGTATGAGGTAAATGAAATAACCAGAGCTTGAGCCGCCAGCCGGCTGGAAGTTCGGGATCCAATGACTAATCTCCTCATATGGAGTTCTGCTTTATCTCCGGGTGTCACAGTTCCGTCATCATATCCCCTTGGCAGACGAGGAAGCTGAGACACACAGAAGAATAACTTGCCCACGGTCTCTCACCTTTAGTGGGAGGAGGAGCTGGGATCGTGCCCAGCAGTTTGCACAAGTGTCTGGGTGAGGGTCCAGCTTTGAAAGCCTGTAGGGCAGGTGCCTGATGACGGGGCAGGGAGGAAGAGTTCTGGAGAACCCGAGACCTCAGACCCAGTGCTGCCTCCAGAGGGCTTGTGATCTCCCGGGGACACAGTTTTTCCAAGGTGAGATGGAAGGATTAGACCGGACCATGGGTTCTTGCCCTGGAGGCCGTGGATGCAGAGCTTGAGGGTCCTCCGAGGGCACCAAATGTGCTGCAGCTTCCGGTGTGGCTCCAGGCTGAGCCCATGAGCTTTATTTTGGGCAGCAGCCCCACGTGGTAATTAGGATCATAGAGGGCTGCACCATCTCAATAAAACTCTACAGACAGCACAGCATGGGACCCAGACCTTTTGCATCGCTGCCCTGCAACACGGCGGTCGGGTGAGTGCTGGAGATTCAACCCGACCCCAGCCAGGGCGCAGGAACAGGGTCGGTGGCAGCAGCCCGAGTGTCTGGTTGTCCTCTCAGTCGCCTTGGTGGGAGGCCTAGGAAAGGGATTTAGGTCTGTGTGTCTGGTTCAGCCTCCCCCAGGGTCTGCTTGTGGCTGGCTTCTCAGCCTCTTTCCCTACAGAGAGCTCAGGTTTCCTGGTCCCAGGCAGGAATGTCGGCCCGTAGCCAGAGAGGGAGGGTGGGGTGCCCTGAGCAAACCTGGCACAAACAACAGCCCCAAAGAGCAGCCCTTCAGGCAGCCTGCCCTGATGGCTGGAAGGGGCATGGGATGTCACCTGGCGGGAGACTTCAGCTATGGGGATGGACCGAGCACACACTCCAGAGCATGGGCACAGAGATGGGCATATTCCTGCCAAAACCATGTGCTGAGAGACCCCACTGCACACAGGGCTCCTTCCCACCAGGAGCACTGGCCAGAGAGACAGGGCTGTAGAGCTTTCTGCTTACCCAAAACCCCCTAAAACCAAGCACAGTTACTTTTGCTCATTTGGGATGTGGGTGTCCGGCAACCCAGGGTGACTGGACTCTTTAAAACATCACCTAGGAGGGGATGGAACGATTTGCCAGTCACTTCGATATTTGGAGTGTGGGTTAGTCAAAACGTTTAAATCCCAGCTTTGTCATTTAAGAACTGTGTGTCAGAGGGCAAGTTAACCTACCTTTTCGTGACTTGGTTTCCTCATCTGCAAAATGGGCATGTTACTAGTAGCATTGTCATGAAGACTAATGTGCAGCAAGTGGTCCAACAGCTGTCACACGCAGTTAAGTGCTCAAGAATTGCCAGCTATTATTAGTGTCCCTATTTTGGCCATAAACATTTTAAACATTCTTCAAACAGCATGATTCCTCAGATTTCTATAAGATAATGGGCTAGCATTTTTAAGAGGATGGTAACATCCCAGCAATGCTGACATCTCAGGCAGGTCAGCTCAGCCTGTTCCAACAGGATTCCTGCCTGTGTGTGCCGTGGCCTTGGCAGGGCGGAGTCCTCCAGGGGCAGGTGGGGTAGACTGTCCCTACTGGCCAGGTGTGCCCATTCATTCCACAAACATTTGCTGAGCACCTCCGCAGGCCAGGCGCTGGGCTGGGGACAATCGTGGGGCCAGGACACAGTCCTTCTCTTCAAGGAGGAGCCTTTTCTGACCACATGCATTTATGGAGCACACAGAGGGTGTCAGATTAGACCCTGGCCCAGTTGAGTCCTTGCAGCAACCTCATGAGTTCTTACATTTACTTTCTGGAGGAGGCAAAGGTTGGGCCGGAATCTCACCCGGGTGCTATCGCTCACGAGTTCACTTTTCCTTAGGAGAGCCTGTTTTCTCTGCCTTGCCCTGCCCTGACTTAATGCCCGGCCGGTTAGTGTGCTTCTGTTGTGTGCGGATTGTCTGAGGAGACCCGGTTTGTCTTTTAAAATGTGAAAGGAGGCCATCTCTTACTTTAATTTTTCTTCCTTTTCTGTTGGGAAGCTGATAGGGGAGGAGATCTCCAACTAGGATTCTTTGTGCTTTAAGATAACCTCGAAGCCTTCCTTTTTGTTTGAAGAGATGGGGCAGGGAGAATGATTTACAAAGAGGATCCCAGGAGTGCTCTAGGAAGATGGTTAGAAAAGCTGACCGGGAAACAGCTGGAATCAGGTGTCGATTTGCAAATGTCAGCCACTGTGGGGCAGAGTCAACATCTAAGAAGAGCCTGCAGATAGGTGTCCCTATGATTAGAAATTCATTCGGCAATTTCTTCCTGAGCACCTAATGGACGACACGCACAGTTTTAGGAGCAGGCATGCTGCCTTGAATAAGACACGCTTAGTGCCTGCCCTCAAGAACTCATGGGGATTCAGATGGGAATCCGGTTGACTACTACAGGGGATGAGGAAGCTGAGGAAGGGGCTGTTTACCCTGCAAGGCTGCCTGAAGGCAGCAATGTCTCCAGAGAAGGACATTACAGGCAACAGAAAGAGCCCACGTGCTGTTCTGAGCACTGGAAGGGTTTCTGGCAGGCTTTTGTAGAGTGCAGGGGACAGTGGTGACAAGAGATGGTGCTGGAAGAGTAGGCAAGGGCTAGATGGAGAAAGACCAGGTAAGCCCCTGTTTTAGTTTCCTGCCTGCTAAATCAAATATCATGCATGGGTTGCTTAAACAATGGGATTTTTTTTTTTTAGCTACAACTGGGGCCAGGGATTGAAGCTGAAGCGGGAAGCTGGTGCTCAACCACTGAGCCACATCGGCTCCCCTGAGTTGTTTTTTTCATTTGTTTGCTTGTTGTTTTTTTTTTGTTTTTGTTTTTGTTTTTAGGAGGTACCAGGGATGGAACCTGGGACCTCCAATGTGGGAAGCAGGCACTCAACTGCTTGAACCACATCCGCTCCCCTAAACAATGGGAATTTATTGGTTCATGGTTTTGAGACCAGGAGAAGTCCAAAATCAAGGTGAAAACAGCACTGCGTTTTCCCAGAAGACTGTGGCACTTTGGGGCTGGCTGCTGGCCATCCTCGGTCCTTGGCTTTTCTGTCACAGGGCAATGCCCACGGCAGCCTCTCCTCGCTTCTCAGTAGTGGTTCCGGCTCCTGGCTGCTCCCCCCATGGCCTTCCCTGTAAGACCTGCAGTAATAGGATCAAGACCCCTCCGACTGAGTCGAGCTGCACCTTTACTGAAGTAACCTCATCAAAGGGTCCTACTTACTATGGGTTCACGCTCATAGCAATGGATTAAGTTTAAGAACATGGTTTTCTAGGGTACGTCCAGCTCCTCCTTGGAGTTTCGGCTCCTACTGTGAGAAATGGGCTGGTGCAGGAAGGGTGGGCCAGTGAGAATGGAGATATGGGGGGGGGGGGGCAGGTAGCTGCTAAGGAAGAAACCAAGGTTCCTTCTAAGTGGGGAGTGAGGGAGAGGAGGGTGGAAGCCAGTACTTAGGTTTCTGGAAGCTCAGTTGTTGGTGGTGCCATGCCCAGATTTGGTTAGCTCAGAAGGTGGAACTGTTTGGGGGTATGGATGTAGAAAGTTTCACAGGTCTGTGAAACCTGCAGAGATGCCACCGGGCAGTAGATGTTCTACAGAGAGCCAGGCTGGAGAGAGCATCATCTGCCAAAAGAAGCCAAGGAAATAGATGGGATTGCCAGGGAGAGATGGGGATGTGGAGGTGGCAGAACACAGTTGGGGGATAAAAGTCAAACTTTTAAAAAAAACCTTCCTTCCTTCCTTCCTTCCTTCCTTCCTTCCTTCCTTCCTTCCTTCCTTCCTTCCTTCCTTCCTTCCTTCCTTCCTTCCTTCCTTCCTTCCTTCCTTCCTTCCTTCCTTCCTTCCTTCCTTCCTTCCTTCCTTCCTTCCTTCCTTCCTTCCTTCCTTCCTTCCTTCCTTCCTTCCTTCCTTCCTTCCTTCCTTCCTTCCTTCCTTCCTTCCTTCCTTCCTTCCTTCCTTCCTTCCTTCCTTCCTTCCTTCCTTCCTTCCTTCCTTCCTTCCTTCTCTTCCTTCCTTCCTTCCTTCCCTGTCTTTCTTCCTTCCCTGTCTTTCTTTTCTTTCTTTTCACACACCAATATATATATATTTAAAGATACTTAGGTTACATAAAAGTCAAACTTGACTCTTTATCCTACATGCCTCCCCCCCATCTTCAGGTCCTGATGCCTGAACACTGGTCTCCCCATTTCCAGGTCAAAGACCCACTGTTGTCCTCCCAGGCACAGCTGGATGCAGCTTTTCCAAGTGGCATCGCTGTCCTGGTGTCGCCTCCTGCAGCTCTCTTGGGTACATCAAGCTGGCTGCCCTGGATGAGGTTCCCTTGTACTTTCTTCCTCTCTAACCACACCGCAGCCTCCTTACAGGGACAGAGCCTTGAGTATCATCACTCTCTCCTCACCATGGCTCAGCCGCTTTTTCTTGAGTGAGTGAGTGACTGAGCAAACGAATGAAAGAATACATTTGCTGACTCTATCAACTCCACTTTGGGAGCTCAGCAACAAGGCAGACTTAGCCTTTTGGGTTTTCAAATTTCCCTTTCAAACATGCAGGGAAAGTGCAGAGTATAATTATAATAAACACTCCTGTCCCCACTTCCAGATCTGACACATTGTGGCATCCATTGCCCAAGTCACAGCCTGGGGGGAATACAGACAATCAAAAGGACTTAAATCAAGTGGACATTCCCATGGAAACAGTTATGACAACAGGTTAGATCCCTAAACTTTGGGCAAAATGCTTGTTTTTAAATTTTTTTTTAAATGAGAATAGACACTGCATTTAGACAACGGTACCAAATAAAGCTTTTTAAAGAGCGTGTAAACCAGTCATTGAGGCAGCACAGCCGGGTCACACAACCTTTTAGTTCATGTAACTAAGTGCTGCTCAGCGTTCTTATCTTATTTCCTTATCACAGTCCCTGCCTGGAGTGAGAGCTACAAATCAAAAGGTGAAAGAGCACCTGCATTGTCATGAAATTTGGGAGACTTCCTCAGAGGGGTTCATTGTCTTTGTTGAAAAATAGCAGTTAGGTTTATTAAACTATTATGCTATCTATGTTTCATGTTTGATCATCATCTTGCTTAAAAATTAACTTTCACTGCCTTTTTTTTCTCTTTTGAAACTAATATAAGCACCTCATAGAAGATATAGAAAATCCAAATAAGCCAAAAGAGGAGCACCTAGAAGTAGGTATTGTTACCTTTCTGCAGTGGATCCTCCCAGTTGGTGTTTTTCTGTGTGTGTGCATTTATACTCACACATATGTCAGCTATATTCACTCACGCATATATATTATCTCCAACAAGGCTGAGATCATCGAGGCAGATTAAGGGCCTGCTCTTTTGTCCCCAGTATAGTGAGAATTCCCTGCCCCATAGTTGCACATTATTCAACAAAATCTTGTTAAGCAGCTACCTGAGCCTGGAGAGGTTTTGGCAGCCATTCTGGAGAAATGAAGTTGGAGCCTCTTACGGGGTTTGAGAAATGGTTCTGGGCTCATCAGTTTTTCTGTGCTTCCTGTACATTTTCCCATCGTAAGTGTAGGTGTTAGGGACCAAGTCACATCCAGGGCTGGAATCCATCTCTTCCACTGCTCCTTTAGCATAGCTGCCTGTATGTGCTGTCCACCAACACGCTGGGTGGAGGCCTGGGGTCTCAGGAGACAGCCAGGGCTGTGGGGATTAGCCAAAGAGCATGATAGCCTCACTGCCAATATTCAGAAGATCCTTTCTGTGTTTCTTTCCAATTACCAAAATGCAGAAAGATTAAATAAACTCTTTCCCATCAGATGTGGATGGGTGGTGGTGAGGGGCCAAGTTTTTGGAATGCCCAGTCCATTTGTGAGCCATCTAACAAAAGGATAAGCAACATTTTCATCCCCCTTTCTAAGGTACAAATATAATAAAAGCATTCTTCCCTGCCGATCTTGCCTTAGAAAGAGTTTTCTAGGAAGTTCCCTGGGTGTCCCTTATAACCATTTAGTTTTTGGGGAAAATACTGTATGATTAAAAAGGGCTACACCTTTAATGCTTTAGATTATAATTTTAGTAAGATGTTTCCAAGCCTTTGTTTCCTTCTCTGTAAAATGGGGAAAAATAATAACATGCACTTCAATAAGATTGTTGTGAAGATTAGATGAGATAATGCATGTAAAATTCTTCCTAGCACACAGTAAATGCTGAATGAATATTAGATGTTACTATTCCCTATTAACACTGAGTAGAAAAACAAGTGACCATTTGATTGTATTTTGAGTTTGACAATCCATCTATGATACATATTGGGAAATGTTAAAAATTCTTTGTCTTTGCCAAGCATAGCATTCAATAAATACGGTCAAATGAATGAATGAATGGTGCTATGGATGACGACAATGCTTCTGGTTAAGAGGCCTTGTCCACCAGAAGTCAAGAATGTTGTCTTTTTTATGCAAGGTGTGCTTTTAAGAAACTGTTCTAAATGCCCTGAAGACTTTAGGACAATTTGTTTTTTAAATAGTTTCGTTCCTATTGTCAAGCAGGCATAAGAAAATTGTATTTGGGAATGCTTACACATACATATGCATGTGTAAATATATACCTGTATGTATGCATGTATGTGCATATATACACATCTCTCTCTTTTTTTTTTACCCCCCCCCCCGGCGGCTTTTTTTTTTTTTGCATGCTGTCTGCTTTCTGTGTCCATTCGCTGTGTGTTCTTCTGTGTCTGTATTTACTGTTTTTAAAAATATATTCTCCCCCCCACCCCGCCTTGTGGCTTGCTTGCTGTTTGCTCTTTGTATCGGTTCACTGTGTGCTCTTCTGCGTTTTTGCTTGTCTCCCTTTTTGTGTTGTGTCACCTTGCCGAGTTGGCTCTCCGCATGTTTGTGGGTGGGACAGCACTCCATGGCGCTTGCAGGGCGGGAGGCACTCCGTGGTGCCTGGGCCCGTGGCTCTCCACAGCTTGTGGGTGAGCCTGCCCTCACAAGGCCCCAGGATGTGAACCCAGCACCTCCCATATGGTAGACGGGAACCCAACTGATTGAGCCACAGCCGCTTCCCTACACATCTCTTTTCAATTCCCTTTATTCAGTGGAAGACCTTGTTGCAGCATCTCTTAGTAACTATCCAGTAAGGTCCACAAAGTAATGGGCGGTTTGTAGCTGGTGTAAAATATTTGAATTCAACACAACATAGTGGTGTTGGCAAGGTCACAAACCTTCACACTCTTGTGCCATTTTCAAGTGGTTTTGCATCTTGAACTGACGGAGAATTGTGGCTGCACCTTTGCCTTGGACATCCTCCTCTGCAAGGGAGGGATGTGAGCACAGAGTTCTGCGTCTGGGCACCGGTCCCGTCCTCTTGGAGTAAGAAAGTCTAGGGAACACTGACAGCTGACAACGGACCCTGCTGCCTTCCACACACACAGTGTAACTGCGCTCAAGTCTGGATCCTGTTTTGATGTTTGTACGTAGCACAGCCACTTCCAGTCTATGTAAACCTTCAGGAGTCCGTGTCCCCCCTCTGACTTGGAGAGTTTGGAGGAGAAGGCTCGGGGGCTCTTCACAGCTCAGCCCAGGGAGGGGGACAGAAGTCGCAAGGCCATGAGTGGGAATGGACTCCAGCTCTTCCTAGACAGTGACCATAAACTTTGAGGCTCATTTGCCTCTCTGGAAGAAATGAGAATAATAAGTCTTTCCCTCTCTCTGTCCTGTGGTTATTCTGAGGGCCAGAGGCAAGGGAGTTGCATGTGGAATTGTGAAATTCCTCAGATAATCCGCACACAGGAGAGACACATTCACATTACTGGCCGGGTGTTAAGTCAGGGCAGGTTAAGGCAGAGACCGGGTTCTCCTGAGAAGTGAACTCATGGGTCGCCCGGTTAGATTCCCAGGTTGGGTTACTCTGAAGTTCTGTAACTATGCTGCTTGCAAGACTGTTGTTGCCACGGTAGTTGACAGTGCCCCCAGACAAATGTGGTGCTGGGCTGTTCCCACAAATCTTTGTCCCAGTCTTCAATGCAAGGAGGGCACTGCCGTGTGTTCTCAGCCAGAGTCTCCTGTCCAAGATTTGTGGTTTGGTTGACAATATCCTGCTCGACACAGCTTGAGATACGAGGGCTGTTTTCAGCCTGAGCGACCGGGTGGCAAGCATTGAAGGGACAAGTAGCCAATTATTTTTGCAACATCAGGATAATTTCTGCACTTTGTAACACAACAGTTACAGCACCAGATAACCGGAGTTAGGACTGAACTAAAAGTCGAATAAGAAACCAGCCTTTAAGTGACATTCTCTCCTTTTTTAACTAGGAGATTCCGATTTGCACAATGGTTTGGCCCAACATTGCAGGAGAAATCTCTTGGGATGTGTCTTTTGCTATTTTGAATTTCTTGGTGCCGGGACTGGTCATTGTGATCAGTTACTCCAAAATTCTACAGGTACGTATATGCTTCAAGCACTGCAGCCGAACTTCTCAGGTTCAGTGTATTTCAGTAGTATATCAGCAATTCAGGATGGGAAGGCACCTTAGAGTGGACCCTGGTCCAATCTTGATCCATTGCCCGGATTCCCCCTCTCAGTACTGAATAATGTGAGTCTGGTATTTTTAAAAATGAGTGAGAGCATTGTAATTGTCTTTTTTTTTATTACTAAAGTAATGCAAACTCATTATGGAAAAATAAAAGTAGACATATAGAAATGTGTAACACAGAAACTGAAAATTTACTCTACCCCCATTGTTAACAATTCAAGGTATTTTTAGGTTATTTTTCTTATAAATCTACATATATATACGTGTATGTATGTATGAATATAAATACATATATATACATAAATACATGAACCATTTGAAATTGCAGGTTAAAATGGTCAAATGTCACCTATTTTACGTGGTTAACCCAGTTTTTTTTCCAGATAAGATAATATTCTCTGCTCTGTAATTTCCTTTTCTTTAATCACTTATGTAATATCTTAGCATCTTTCCATATCAGTTCTTCTATCTCTCTGCCATTGTTTTTAATGGCCACACAATCTTCTATTACACAGATGAGACAATTTATTTTATGGACTTTGGGGTTGTGCTCATTGCTTCTGCAACACAAACAATACTGCAGTAATGGGGAATGTATGCTTTTAAAAACTTTTTATTGGAGTATAACATACATACATAAAAGCACACCCAGCTTATGTGCGCAGTTTGCAAATTGAACACAGTTGTAAAAGCAGTTTCCAGATCAGGAAACAGAATTCTGCGGGCAGCCCAGAAGCCCCCTTATGTTACCCTCTAGTTGCTAAACCAGCACCTGCAAAGAATGTGCAGTTCTCATGTCTACTGGATCAAGAAATGATCTTTACTTGCAAAGTGAATTTGTGTAGGATTGTAAGAAAGATGGCTAGCCTCTTGGGGCAGCCCATTTACACGTAAGATGCTGGTCCAGGCAAACAGCATATACCTGTATTTATGTCCATGTTAGAAGGCGCCATGCAAAGCCTTTAAGTCTTCTGGAAGGTTTACAGTCGTTGGATCTTGGTTTTAGAGCATATTGTGAGTCGTCTGACAGCCAGACACACTGAACTAGTGCCCTGGAGGTGCTGCCCACTTTCTGGCCACTTTTATGGTTCCTTCTTTGTAGCTGAGGATGGGTAACCTTCTTAGATGCTCACTCAGCCCAGAGGCAGGCTGACTCCCCCGAATCTGCTCATCCTTGGGTCCTGCGGGAGATGCCACCCCACCCCCACCAAAGGGATTCTTGCCCACAGGATGACTGGGGACCCCAAAGTGAGCCCCAGCCTGGGGCTTGTTTTAGTGTGGGAGATGGATTCGGACCTGGAGTTAAGGTGTGCAAAGCGCTTGCTAAGGGGCCCAGCCTATGTTGATGCTGTGTAAGGGCTGGATATTATCATTAAGTTAGAGGAAAAGAAGGGAGAAAGGAAAAGTAGAGTGAATTTTTAAAAAGTTACTTAATAAATAGCTGTATAGTGTTCACAGTGTGCCATGAATGAACTCACTTAATTCTAGGCGATCCCAAGAGACCTGACTGATGCCCCCCAAGGCACAGAGAGGTTAAGTAACTTGCCCAAGGTCACACAGCTCATGAGTGGCAGTGTCAAGAACTAAACCCAGGGCCATCTGGCCCCAAAGTCCTAACAATTTATTTCCTCAGATATTTGTTAAATTATCTGTTCTGTGCAAAGTGCTGTTGGGGGGAATAGGTGGGTGGGCCAAGAGTAAGGTCACATTCTCACCTGAAAGGATCTCTGAGTCAGGGTGAAGGAGACGGCAGGGGCTGGTGGTAGAGGAGACCAATAAAGGAGCTGCTATTCAATGTAGCAAAAGCGTGCAACGCAAGGTGGAATGATGCTGAGGTTTTGTGTGGAAACACCTTGCAAACTCTTAAATGTCACATAAATGTAAGAAATAAATAATGGCTAGAAGAGAGGAACTGCAAAGGGCCACAAACGACAGACATAGACACTGAAAGGGTATTTTAACAACCCAGCTTTGAGTCTTGGATCAGCCACATACTCGCTGTGTGGCTTTGGGCAACTTTCTTAACTTCTCTGAACCTTATTTCCCTTATCTGAAAAATGATCGTAACTCCAATAGCATAAGGTTGTTGCGAGGTGTGTGAGAGATGCTACTGGTGTAACATACAGTGTAATGCCTGCCCCTTGCAGCTGATGAAAAAATTGCCTGGTATTTGTTAGGCAATGCTACTCTTCAGAGAATGCAGGGAAAAGTTTCCAGTGAGATTTTTAAGAGATTGGGAGCACAGCAAGGCCGGAGCAAGGCTGGCTGGAGGGGGTGGGAGCACTTGGAGCCTCCTCCCCGGTGCTCCCACTCCTGAGTGCCGTGGGGCCCGAGAGGGCTCCAGGCTGCCCCTTTCCCCTCAGGCTCCCCCCTGCTCAGCCTCTGCTGAGGGAGGATGGGTCCATTCTACAGAGAGACCCCCTCACCCTAGGGAAAGTTCCAGGAGACCCCAAGAGACCCAACGAGTTGGGGACGGTCCATCCCACTCGGAAGACTTTGCCGGCACACTTGTGGCCTGCCCTCAGTTCTACCCACCACAGACCCAGAGCAGCTCCTGGACGCGGCAGAACATGAACCGGTGCTCTGAGTAACGGCTGAAAACTGTAATTTAGATCCTGTCGTTTCACTCATCCATGCCACAAAATCCAAAGGCCCCACTGCAAGGCCCTACATGATTTGGCTCTTCTCTCTCTCTCACCTTATCTTCTCTCCCACTCTCTCTTTTTCTCTTGGCCTTGGGGCTATTCCTCACATGTGCCGACACGCTTGCCTCGGGGCCTTTGCACCTGCCATTTCAGCTCCTGCCCATCTCTTGTCCCCAGAGAGGCCACTCCCCTTGCCCCCACTACCCCCTGCATTTCAAAAGGCTCTCTCCCAGAGAGACTCCCCATCATTCTCTAGTCTCTTACCCTGATTTATTTTTCTTCAAAGCACCCACAACCATGGCCATATTATATGCCTGTATATTTATTTAGCATCGGTCTTGCGCACTGGAGTGTAAACTCGATGAGGACCAAGACTGCTTTGTTCACGGCTGTATCCCTGTGCCCAGAACATAACCTCGCTGATTGTAGTTGCTCAATGAACTCTCATTGAACGAGGGAGGCATGAGCCTTGGATCGCCTGGAAAGGGCCTCCTCCTGGGCAGTGGGGAAAATCACTGGACAAAGAGACAAAAGACCTGGATTTAGTCCAGCTTTTATTATTGTCTGACCTTGGGCAAGTTGCTAAACTAATGTGGGCCTCATTTCTGCTGACATCAATGGGCCGCAGTGGATTATTAAAACAGTAAAATGAAAAAGCAGATATAATAATGTTTTGAAAATTGTAAAGTTAATGCTAATACAAGATTTTAAAAAAATTACTTTCTACCTCACCAGCAAAACTGACTGTTGCCCAAACCTCATAGTTTGATCTCCACCCTCTGTGAAGACACGTGTAACTCAGAGATTTAGACATCATTTGCCGCCACTCAACACCTGACTACAAAACCTGCCTCTTCCCCAATCTGTGCTCAGCTCTCACTTGTCACTACTGCCTCTAAGCCAGCTTTCAGTGCTAGACCTGAGAAGTGCCTCTTTCAGATCATCCTGATCTTGTAGTCTTCTAAAGCAGTCTGCCCTAGATTGCTTTCTAGAACTCCATGAATGTAAGAAGGTGTTAAAGATGTTCCATGATCAAATGGGCATGAGAAATACTGGGATATACAAGGTTAAGTGGGTTTCTTGGCTGCAGGACTTCTCAGAACCTTTATGAAGCGAGTGCATATTGGGAGGACAGGTCTAGAGTAAGCTGCCCTGCTAAATCTGACTGCGGAACTCCTCTCCTCTGCACAGAACTATCTCTGGAATGGTGCCCCAAGGTGCCCCTTTAGGCAAGTCCTGCTCTCAGGTCCCTGCCCTCATTGCTAGTTCTGACCCACTGGTCTTCCAAAGCTCTTCTTGCTGGGCTCTTCCCTTGCAGTCACCTTTCAGGGGCTGCGTCACAAGCTCAGGGCAACAGCCTTATATGCCCTCTGCCATCCCTGCTTCCTCTTTCCTCATGACTCAGACATGCCATACATCTTCAACCGTTCTTCCCAATCAATAGTTCCCCAGGGAAATAGCCTCCCAGCCACTCCCAGTGCCTTCCGTCTGGCTGTCAATACTAGCTCTTTGGAGCTTGGTTTGCTTTCACACCCAGCAACCACTGCCATGGCAGGACGAGCTGCTTCTACCCTTTGTAACACCTTGTATGTTTGTTGTTCTGCTTCCCCACCCTCCACAATGCACACTACAGTGGAAGTACAATGCCAACAGGAATTCTCCCCACCCCATTGTGTGCATTGCTGCATATTCAGCAATGTGCTAAGTGTGCGGAGCGCATAGCAAGTGCTCAATAAATATTTACTGAATGAGCAAGGGAGTCTATGGCTTGACGTCGGAATACCCCCAGCCTATCCCAGCTTCCTTGAGAAGCAAGATCGGTGTAAGCCGAACGTGAAGGTGTTAGGCACTGAGACGCTGGCCTTGCTCCCCCCGCCCTCATCCCCCAGTTTTGGGATGGGAAGGGAGGTTGGCCGTCTGGAAAGATGGAAGTCTCTTGTCTTGGAATTATAATTGAAGTTGCTGATTGAACATGGCAGCCCTCAAAAGGGAACCCCCAGAGTCTGCCCCAGGACCCCAGGAGAGAGCCAGGCTGGAGCTGTGTTGGTGGGGAGAATCCTCTCCCTGTGCCCGCTCATCCGCAACCAGGGTCCTCGCTGGCCCCGTCGCTGGCGAGAGCAACTGAGGCCTGGCAAGGGGCATGCAGCGGGGGGGCTCCCCTCCCGGTCTTCAAAGGCTTCCCCGGGTGTGAGTCAGAAAAACGGTTTAAAAGGAGACTTTTCCAAGGCCTGGGGGAAGTACCACCAGCCAAGCCTGTCCTGGATCAGCGGTTCTCGTGGTTTAGTGAGCAAGAACCATGTGGGCAGTTCTTGACAGTGCGGACTTCTAGGCCCTGCTCAGACCCACAGAATCAGGACAGCTGAAGGTGGGGCCCGTCCTTTGCACTTGAACGAGTGCCTGGTGGGCAGCGCCCGTTCTGAGGTGCCCTGGCTCCCCCCGGCAGGCAGCGCCCTGGGCCCTGAAGAGAGCCCGCTTCCGGTTCTCATTCTAAAAGGGCCAACAGTTTTACCCGCCTCGGAGACTTTTGGGAGAAAATGTTACCTAGTCATGTCATCCCAGCACCCCCAAGCAAGGGAGGCCCAGCATTCCCTTATAAAGACCCCTTGTTGCTCTTTTCTCCTCCCAAGCTGAGGGAATTGTG